>NW_006399830.1:7426749-7428804 GCF_000299155.1 Elephantulus edwardii | reverse complement strand
AGTTTAGGGCTGTTGTACATAGGGTCGCTATGAGTCGCAAGCGACTCGACGGCACATAACAACAACAACATCATAGCATAAAAAATTACCCCAAAATTTGGGCTTGAGTTCCCTGTTTGCAGTCACTGCACCATCCAGCTTGTGAAGGCCCTTCCTCTGTTTTGCTCTCTCTGCTTTTCCAAACACTATGTCCTTCTCTGAGGGCCGGCCCCCTGTGATAACATACCCAAGTATGAGATGAACACTCGCCACCTTTGCTTCTAAGGATTATTCTGGCTACACTTCTCCCAAGACAAGATTT
Source organism: Elephantulus edwardii (assembly GCF_000299155.1). Classification (NCBI taxonomy): domain Eukaryota; kingdom Metazoa; phylum Chordata; class Mammalia; order Macroscelidea; family Macroscelididae; genus Elephantulus; species Elephantulus edwardii. Next base: position 7,428,503 of record NW_006399830.1, on the reverse strand, counting down.
GTGTGTGTTTCTGACAGTCCGTGGTGTCTCGGATATTCTTCAACCCCGCAATTGAGAGGCGTCCATTCTTCTTCAGCCTTCTTTATTCATTATGCAGCTTAACTGTGCATGCATATGAAGCATTTGAAAATAACATGGCTTAGGTCAGGTGTTGAACTTTCAAGTGACCTCCTTGCTTTTCTAAGGGATAGAATAAGAGTGGTCAGTTCTAAAAAAATAAATAAATAAAAGAGTGGTCAGTTCTCCCCATGGCTGCACACCTGCGCCCTCTGGTGGAGGTTGGTAGTATAGTCCCTGATGACAGCAAGCTGGAGAACAGCAAATTATGAGAAGTACCGCAACCTTTGAGGAGTCCAGGGTGCCCAGCTGACCCTGGGCTAGTTATCCAAGTACTCATTGCTAGTGGAACAGCGGCACAAGAAAGTGCTGGAGAGCAGGACACCACTAGCTAGCTCTAGCCCACCTCTCTGGTGCATCCTCTCAGGTAACCAAGCAGTGGCTCTGGGGGGACAGGGTTTGTGCTAACCTGTCTGCTGTTGCCTGGGACCCCATCTCCCTAAGGCTGCTTGAAGGGAGGCCACTGAGGGCTGTGCTCTGGCGCCCCCTGCTGTCACCATAGCTGCCATTTCTCCAAACGAACGAAATTGTTTCATTTACAGATGACTTCATTGGATACCTTTGGTCACAACTTCAAAAGTTATTTCCAGGTTATAGGTACAGGAGTTTCTACAGACTCAATGCCATTATCTGTTCAATCACTTGCTATGTATCTGAGAGCTGCAGAATGAATAAGGATGATAGAGGGGTGTATGCCTTTGAACTGGGGTGTTGGAGAAGGGTGCTGAACATCCCGGGGACTGCCAACCAACAGATAGATATGTTTTGGAAAAGGTGCTGCCAGAGTGTTCCTTGAAAGCAAGGATGGAGAAGCTTCATCTCACACACTTGGGGCATGTTGTTAAAGAGGCTAATCCTCAGAAAGGGATGTCACGCTTGGAAAGGTGAAAGGAAGCCCCGCATCAAGATGGATTGACACAGTGACAGCAGCAGTGGGCTCCAGTGTGCCCGAGATGATGAGGATGGCACTTCCTAAACAACATGCTCTGGAAACTCTTTGAACATTGATAAACGTTCATAGTTGTAGAGGGGCTTCAGGGCTTTTGTTCATAGGGTCACAATGAGTCGTACTCGCCTCGAAGGCAATCAGCACCAACATCAACATGGTTTGTATTTGACAGCATCTAACAACAACACAGACTCAAAGGATCCAGTAACTCTGGTTTCCAATTTAGAAATTCCGTTTCACGTATTTTCCTCCTGTATGCCTTCGGGTTAGGAGCGTTTGTGGGAGAAAGATGGGCGGTCTCCTTCCATATAATTTACAGCCTCTGAAAACCCACTGGAGGGCCAGCTATGAGTTGGTTCTGACTCAATAATACATAACACCACCACCAACAAAGCTACCAGGAGGGAGCTCTTGTGGCTTAGTGGTAAGGAATTGTGTTTTTAATGCAGAGGTGGGTGGTTCAAATCTCCCATGGGAGGAATATAGGCTTTCTTCTCACATAAGATTTACTTCCTATGAAGACCCACCAGAGGACCAGCTAGGGTCAGTTCCAACTCAACAACAAGCCGCCAACACCAGTCTCCCTTCTGTACACCTTAGCAATTATTAACCGGTCCTTTTTCCTTATGTTCTTTTTTTATTTTTTTTTTTTTTTTTGGTTTCCAAATCTATTGATTCAGGCAGGTAT
>NW_006399830.1:7414354-7425508 GCF_000299155.1 Elephantulus edwardii | reverse complement strand
TAGTTGTTTTAATTTGCATCTCTCTTAGGGCTAGGGATTTTGAGCATTTCTTCATGTGTTTGTTAGCCATCTGAATGTCGTCTTCGGTGAAGTGCCTATGTTCTTTTTTTAGTGACATCATTAACCTTTGCCAAACTAGGTATCCCTGCGTGAATTCCAGTCTGCACCCTGTTCAGATGAGTTCAAACCACCATAACCTCTGGTTAGCAGCTGATAAACCTTCAAATACATTGCTGTCGAATCCGAACTGAGCCATAGCTGACCCTCCACTGGGATTCAGAGAAGTAAATCACACAGGAGGAGCTTGTCTACCTTCTTGCCAAAAAGTCACTGGTGGATTTGAATTTACGCAGAGGTGTGGACTGTGGGTTAGCAACACAGCTCTCTAGGGAAGAGGCCACCAGAGCGAGTTTGAAAGTTCGGTTTCCTGATAGTCTCTTTATCAGAAGTAAAGACGCTGGCAGTGCCATCTGGTGACCACAAGGAGGATCACAGCCAAGTGTGTGGCCTCCTCAATGCAAGCTGAGCCCCTTGAGCCAAACTCCAAGGCCAAACCTCGCGCAGAGGCCCAGGGCTCACCCCAGCAGCTCCGGCAGGCTTTGTGAGAGTAATGCGCTTTTATTTTCAAATTCCACTGTTAATGTATACAAAAGTCACAGTCAGGAAGTGGATTCCTACTCCTAGTGACCCTCCAAGACCCAGCAGAAACATCCCATAGAATTAATTGCCCAGACTATAAATCCTGGGGCAGCTGACTGCCTCCCCTTCCTCCCATGATGGCTGGCAGTGCATTACCAGGGCTCCTTTAATAACATAGCATTCTCCCAATTTTCTTCTTGTTTAGAATTTTTTTTCCCTTTTTCTGGTGGCCCTGCAGAAGCAAGGCCTGACAATCTGCTCCCATGAGGGTGACAATCAGGAAAATCCAGTGGGACAGCTGTGCTCTGTCCCATGGGTTGAGATGAGTTGGAATCGACTTAATGACTCTTCACCTCAGCGAGTCACCAAGTCCACGTGAGCAACTCACTGTCACCCATCACAGCCTTTAAGTTAATCACTCACCGTCCTCTTTGAAAGTGTTCCACCACCATCGACTTAAACTCACTCTCCACAAACTCACTCCCCACGTCTAAACTCATCTAACCTTTTGAGAAGCTGGTGTCAGTACAACCTCTGCAGATAATTCTTTCAAAGAGCTCACCACTCTGTGCGGACATACTTTCTTTACATGTTAAGATAAACTCCTCCACCTTTTTTTTGCCTCAAAGTAGTCTTCAGGAGATGGCTTCTGTTTCAAGCTGAAACATTATCTCAGGGTGGTGATATTTTTGGGGTTCAGGCAGGATTCCTGGTCGACAAAAGATGTTGCTTCGATGTGCCTTCGAGTCAGAACCGACTCGTAGCTGACCCTCTGGTGGGTTTTCAGAGGCTGCCCATCTCTCTCCCTTGGAGCAGCTGGGGGATTGAAATCACCTGCCTTTGGCTGTCAGTGCAATGCCTCCCCCCTGAACCACCAGAGCACCCTCTGCCTGCAAAAGATAGCCAAGACCAATTTGGGGAGATGGAGATGTTTCTCTGCCTACAGTGTCCTCCAAGTCCCCTCCATAGACACAGATACACACACATACAGCATACTCAGAAATTTCACTCCTGAAACAGGAAACGAGATGCATTATGGGCCCAAGTCAGCCCTGCCTTATTCATCAGGGGCCTGGTCCTGACCACAGCCCAGCTGCCTTCCCCTGAGATGCCTGTCTCACGCCTCAGTGCCATGACACCACAGGTTGGGAAGAACATATCCCAGAACATTATTGTTGGGGTGCTGGTGAGTGAATTCCAACTCCAAGCTCTGCCTGGTCCCGGGGTCCCCCTCACAGTCTCTGCTGAAACTGCAGTGCCAGCCCTTCTCGTTATGGGCCTGCCTCTCCTTTGCTGACCCTCGGTTTTTCCAAGCAAAGTGTCTTTTCTAAGGACTGTTCCTCCTGCCTTCATTAACTGAAACCTTGCTCCATTCATGCTGTTAAAGGAGAGCCCACTTGGAGGAGGCACCTCCCCCCCGAGCCCTGTGTGAGTGCCTTCCAGCCGTGGGCCTCTGTTGCAAACTGGAAGCAGAAAGGAGGCAGGGACATGAGAAAATGAGTTCTGAAAAAGAGAGAGTCTGAGGCAGAGGTCCTCTCAGAGCTTAGCACTGTAAAAAGGCCCCCTTCTCCATCTCCCTATGCTTTTTATTTAAGCCAATCCTCCTAAAAAAATTCAGTCTCTGGAGACTATATTTTCCTTATACTTAGTAAGTGTTGCCAACATAGCAATGGGTAAACTTAATCTTTAAACTAAAACCGAAGCTCAGACACGGCCTCCCCTCTGGTGGGAGGCTGGGAGGAAGCTTCTGTTTGCAGAGGGCATCCGGTATCTCCTCCGGGGGTCTGGGCGGAATTCTCTGTTTGCAGAGGGTGCTCAGTCCTGTCTGGACTGATTTCAGCTGCGGCCCGGCTAACACTATGCCGGCGACTCCACGGTCTCTCCTTCCAGTGCTGATCATGTATAAAATCAGGGTCTACTTTGAGCTTGCATCTCCCCTCTCCCGATAAGGACAGAGAGGGGGGTCGGATCCAAAGGAAGTCAAGAAGGCTTGAGGGAGGGACCCTGACGTCAGTATTCCACGTACAGGGGAGCAGCCACAACCCCTCCCACGCTTATTGTCTACAAAAAGCTGAGCACACTCAGCACTTGATTTCAACGGTGCCTCACCACAGCACAGTGATGCCAGTGAGGCAGGCCTGTGAGTTCTGTGTCACAGATAAGACCTGAAAGAAAGGTTAGGACCCAGGACCGGGGGATGGCAGATCCTGCCTCATTCTGCCCACCCAGACTGATCTGAAGCAGGAGGCAGGCAGCAGCAGGTGGAGGGGGCCATCATCCACTGGTCGGGTGTTGCATTGCTGTGGTTTGCCTGTTGCTGTGATGGTGGAAGCGATGCCACTTGTTTTTCACATGCCAGCATGGTCAGCTATGGTGGGAAGGTTTTCAGCAGAACTTCCAGCCCAAGAGAGACTAGGAAGAAAGGCCTGGCAATCTGTTTCTGAAAATAAGCCAAGAAAACCCAGTGGACCACAACAGAGGCTGTCCAATAGAGCGCTGGGAGATGAGTGTGTTCTGTTGAAAATACACAGTGACCACAGCCATGGGCACAAGAGTCCGATTAGTGTGAAGATGGCACAGGACGGGGCCAAATATTTCACTCAGTTGTCCTTGGGGTCACCATAAACCTGAGGCTGCTTCACAGTCTAGGGCAGCCCCATACCTGCAAGCTCATGCACAAGGTCTGTGACCGGAGTCTGGACTCTGCTGGTGCTGGGCCTCGTGCTGGACAGCAGGGTCCATGCCTGGCCTGGCACACAGATGGGCCATGGACGCTGTCAAAGAGTCCCTGCAATTCAGCATCAGGCCACTAGAGGGAACGTTGTGCCCACTGCTGGAAGTCCAGGCAGCGCTGGGCTGAAGGGTGGACTGCCTTCAAGGGTCAGGCTGGCCTCAGCCCCCAACTCCTCCATCCACTACCAGCCTTCACTATCTGGATAATGGGTGCCTCACCAGGGCTTATACCCCTTGATTTTATTGGTTACCATTGAGTCGATTCTGAATTCTGTGAGCATATTGTTAGTGTTTTTCTATGGTGTCAGATTGGAACAATTCACAGCAGACCCTTCAATGGGCCTTCAGAGGCATTAAATCACACTGAAGAAGACTGTTCATCTTTCTCCGTGGAGAAACGGGAGTCTTTTGGGCTGGCAGGGAAGCTCCTTACCGCTAGGCCACCAAAGCTCCCTCATGCTCCTAACCTTCTGGGAGCAGCCAGCCAGGTCTTCCAGAAATCACAAAGAAACGAAAGTGAGTGAAACCACACTCAGCCGGCTCCGTGTCAGTCCTCCCAGTTCCCAGAAACCACTTCTCAGAAACCTGGGCTGGCCGTGAGTATGGGAAATGACTGGTCAAAGGTCAAGGTCAGCAATGTGGAGTAGGGAGAGAGGTCAGAGCAAGTGTGATTGGCCTCATGGGCTAGGAGTGGGCACCCCTGGAGCCTCAGGTGGCTCTGGGCAGTCTGTCCACCCCAGAGAGAGAAGGGCTGTTAGAAAGGCCATGCCACCCTGCAAACACCACCTCCGTTTACCCACCAGCTGCCATCCAAACGACCCTAACTCATAGTGATCCCCCTGCCCATATGTCAGAGGTGAACTCTGCCCCAACAGCGTTGTCATCAGCTAAATTTTCAGAAATTGGTTGCCAGGCTTTTCTTCCAAGGCACCTTTGGGTGAACTTGAACCCCCAATCTTTGGTTTAGGAGCCAGGAAGCTTCTCTGTTTGCACTGTTGGGGCAGCTCCATCTGTCTGGACCCAAGGCCATTGATGAAAGCCTTTTCTTGGAATCTTCTTGGAAGCTGGTGGTACATAGGAAACGATGGCCAAGCCAGCAGCAGAACTGTTGCGCCCAAGCAACAGATGTTCTCTGTCCCTGGCTGGCTGCTCAGAGACAGTGGATTTTGTGCTGAACTCCTCACCTGTTCAGTCCTCTCATGGGTGGGTCTACATGAAAGGGGTGGGTAAGCCCCGATGCTTCAATGTAATACTGGGGGGGCGTCCCATGTCTGAACACTGGCGGCTACAGAGGAGGGCGGAAGGTGGGCAAACACCAGGAGAAAGGCCTCAGCCTCACCCCACCGTCTGGTCCACACCATCGAGTCCCGTCCCACAGCCCCATGTGCCTGTCACTGAGGGAAGACTCCTCCAGGAAGCCCTCATGGATTGCTGAGTCTGAACAGACTCCAGGGTTGTGTCGTTAGCATGCCCTCAGCTGGCTCTCAGGATTCCTGCAGCTGGGGGAGCAGGGGCAGGGAAGGAACAGGGCATCTGGTTTCCAGATCTGGCTGTGCTTTTGGGTGGCTGGGCCATCTCAAATGATCCCTTAATCTCTCTGAGCCTCTGTTTTACTCATCTGTAATTGGAGCTAATCACGTTGACACAGCTGATGGTACAGATGGGTAATTCCCGTCTGCTAACGGAAAGTTTGAAGGGTTTCAGGTCCACCCAGAGCTGTCTTAGAAGAAAGAAAGGCCTCTTTAGGAAAGTCACAGCTGAGCTCTGTTACACAGAGTCACCAGGAGTCATGATACCACCCAGCCGACTGCTGTCGAGTCGTTTCCGATTTACAGCAATCCTCCAGTGGCCTCTGAGGCTGTAAATCTCTGCAGGATGAGATTGTGTCAGCTTCTGTCAGCAGAGCAGCTGATGGATCCAAACCGCGCAATTAGCAATTGGTTTTAACAATTTAAGACAGGCTGCATTTTTCTCTTTGGCCACAAGAGGGAGAGGCAGGCAGAAATGGAAGTGAGAGGTTTGGAGGCAAACTCATCTGATCCAGGGTCTTTTTCTTTACCTGCAGCAGAGGGCAGACTACACACTTTTCCTGGAGTAAAAGTTGTACAGTGGGGGTTGCACTAGTTGCTACCTGATTACCACCTGGACACACTAGACATGTCTCAAATCACATTCCAGAGTCTGTAAGTCACAGGGGAGGAGATTGCCCGGTTTCCTCTCACAGATCAGCTGGTGGACTCGAACCACCTGCATTTGAATTGGCAGTGTAACTCCTCACCCATCAAAACTCCTTGCCAAAAAGTTGACAATTTGAACCCACCAGCCACTCTGTGGGAGAACTGAAGCCGCTGTTTCTGTAAACATTTACAGCCCAAGACCACCTGTGGGCAGTTCTGCTCTATCCTAGAGGGTCGTTGTGAGCCAGGACCAACCTGATGGAAGTTGGTTTTAGGCTAAATAAAAACATCCCCGCCTGCGTCCAAACCAGCAGTATGGCTGTTACCATGCAGCCAGCTGTGCTGTGCCAACCAGCCAGACCACAAATATCTCCTTGGCCTCTCAGGGTCTATGACCCCCTCTGTCCATCTCTCACTTGCTGGGTCCAAGCTCCAGTGGTCGCCCCCTGGCTCACTCTGTCATTGTGCTGTCCCCTCGCCCTGGACCTCTGCATTTGCAGCTGCTCCTGCCCTGGCTGGCTAACTCTTCCCTGAGCCGCTTGTCCCATCCCTTGAGAACAGCTACACCAATGACAGAGATGGGGACAGCTGGCTCCCGGTGGGCAGCAGGAAAAGGAAGGGGAGGGCTGCAGTGGGCAGGCACTCAGAGGCTGTGTCTTCCAGACCCCAGTGAAGTCCCTCTAAACACTCACACTGTTGAACCTCTGAACCCTAGCGATAGGGAAGTGCTTAGTGTGGTAGAATATTGTGTATTTGAAATGTTCCTATTGTTAAGTGCCACTGAGTCGACTACAACTCATAGCGACCCTATGAACAATGGCTAGACTGCTATCCTGAGCCCACCTCACCATCTCTAACCCATCTTTCCCATTGCCAAGGTCAATAAAACTCAAAGGGGCAGGTCAACTCACAGTGGGTCATTAGGAGCCAAAATCAACTCAACAGGACACACACAGAGCATTGTCTTTGCTAAAGCAAGAAGATCAATTATTACAGAGGTGAAAGAGGACACAGCTGTGTAGGGCCTGAAGGTAAACGTGGGGAGGTTCTGAAGGAGAGCGAGAGGGAGGGACAGAACAGAGGGCCTGAAGGAGGGTCTGAAGGTGAGAGTGAGGAAGGACCTAAATGAAAGTGAGTGTGAGGGAGGACTGGAAGGCAAGCATGAGAGAGGGCCTAAGGGCCAGCCTGAGGGAGGGTAGGCAGGCCAGGATTAGGGAGGGCCCGAAGGCGAGCGTGAGGGAGGGCCCGAGGGCCAGCATGAGGGAGGGCTCGAGGGCCAGCGTGAGGGAGGGCCTGAAGGTCAGTGTGAGACAGGACCTGAAGGCGAGTGACCATGAGGAGGGTCTGCAGGTGAGCGTGAGGGAGGGCCTGAAGGTCAGTGTGAGACAGGACCTGAAGGCGAGTGACCATGAGGAGGGTCTGCAGGTGAGCGTGAGGGAGGGCCTGAAGGTGACCATAAGGGAGGGCCTGAAGGCCAGCATGAGGGATGACCTGAAGGTGAGTAGGAGGTGAAGGAGGGCATGAAGGCAAGTGTGAGGGAGGACCTGAGGGCCAGCCTGAGGGAGGGCCTGAAGGCGAGTGACCATGAAGAAGGGCCTGCAGATGAGCATGGGGGAGGGCCTGAGTGTAAGCTTGAGGAACGGCCTGAGGGCCAGTGTGAAGGAGGGTCAAAAGACCAGCATGAGGGCGGGCCTGAAGGACAGCATGAAGAGGTCCTAAAGGCCAGTGTGAAGGAGGGCTTGGAGGCCAGCATGAGGGTGGGCCTGAAGGATAGCAACCATGAGGGAGGACCTGCAAACAAGTGTGACTAGGGCCTCCCTCATGCTGGCCCTCAGACCTTCTTTCACCCTGGCCTTCACGGCCTCCCTCATGCTCACCTGCAGGCCCTCCATCACACTCACCTTCAGGCCCTTCCTCATGGTAGCCCTCAGGTCCTCCCTCACGCTGGGCTTCAGGCCCTTCCTTATTGTCGCCTTCAGGTCCTCCCTTGCTCTTAACTTCAACCCTCCCTCATGCTTGCCTTCTCTCCCTCCCTCATGCTGGCCCTCAGTTCCACCCTCATGCTTGCCCTCAGGCACTCCCCACGCATGCCCTCAGGCCCTCCCTCACACTCCTCTTCAGGCCCTCTCTCACTCTCACCTTCAGGCCTTCCTTCCTGCTGCCCTCAGGCCCTCACTTATGCTCTTCCTCATGCCCTCCCTCAAGCTTAGGCTCTCCCTCACACTGGCCCACAGGCCATTCCTCACACTCATTTTCAGACCCTCCCTCATGCTCCTCTTCAGGCCTCCCTCAGGCTGGCCTTCAGGCTCTCTCTCCTGCTGGCATTCAGACCCTCCCTCAAGCTTGCCTTCAGGCCCTCCTTCAAGCTGTACTTCAGGCCTTGCCACATCCTGACCCTCAGGCTTTTCCTGATGCTCCTCTGCAGGCACTCCCTCATGTTTACCTTCAGGCCCTTTGGTACAATTGCCTTCAGGTCCTCCCTCATGCTGGCCTTCATACCGTCCCTCACCCTGGCCTTCAGGCTCTCCTCACCCTGTCCGCTGGACCTCAGGTGGACCCTCACACTCTACTTCAGGCCCTCCCTCACGCTTGCCCTCAGGCCCTCCCTCACGCTCAGCTGGCCCTCAAGCCCTTCCTCATGCTGACCTTCAGGCCCTTCCTCATGGTCGCCTTCATTTCCTCCCTCATGTTCGCCTTCAGACACTTACTCACGCTAGCCTTCAGACCCTCCCTCTCGCTCACCTTCAGGGCCTCCCTCATGCTGAGTTGCAGGCCATCCCTCATGGTTGTTTGCCTTCAGGTGCTCTCTCATACTAGCCTTAAGTCCCTCCCTCGCACTGGCCTTAGGTCCTCCCTCACACTGGCCTTCAGTCCCTCCCTCACTCTAGCCTTCAGGCCCTCCCTCATGGTTTCTCAAATTCAGGACCTCTCTCACGCTGGCCTTCAGGCCCTCCCTCACTCTGGCCCACAGCCCTCCCTCACCCTCGCCTTCAGGCCCTCACTTATGCTCTCCCTCATGCCCTCCCTCAAGCTCAGCTTCAGGCTCTCCCTCACAGTCGTTCACAGGCCCTCCCTCACACTGGCCCACAGGACGTTCCTCACACTCACCTTCGGGCCCTCCCTTACGCTTGTCTTCAGGCCTCCATCATGCTGGCCTGCAGGCGCTCCCTCACACTCCCCTTCAGGACCCCCCTCAGGCCGGCCTTCAGGCTCTCTCTTTCCTGCTGGCCTTCAGACCTTCCCTCAAACTTGCCTTCCGGCCCTCCTTCAAGCTGTATTTCAGGCCGTGCCACATCCTGACCCTCAGGCCTTTCCTGATGCTCCTCTGCAGGCCCTCACTCACACTCACCTTCAGGCCCTTTGGTACAGTTGCCTTCAGGTCCCCCCTCATGCTGGCCTTCATACCCTCCGTCACCCTGGCTTTCATGCCCTCCCTCACTTCGCCTTCAGGTCCTTCTTCACACTGACCCTCAGGCCCTCCCTCACACTGCCGTCAGGCTCTCCTCACCCTGTCTGTCAAGCCCTCCCTCATGCTCACCTTCATGCCGTCCTTCATGCTGGACCTCAAGCCAACCCTCACACTCAACTTCAGGCCCTCACTCATGCTGGCCTTCAGGCCCTCATTCATGCTGGCCTTCAGGCCCTCCCTCATGCTGGCCTTCAGGCCCTCCCTCATGCTGGCCTTCAGGCCCTCCCTCACACTAGTGTTCAGGCCCTCCCTCACCCTGGCTCTTAGGCCATCTCTCACGCTCTACTTCAGGCCCTCCCTCATGTTCACCTTCATTTCCTCCCTCATGTTTGCCTTCAGACACTTACTCATGTTAGCCTTCAGATCCTCCCTCTCGCTCACCTTCAGGCCCTCCCTCATGCTGAGTTGCAGGCCATCCCTCGTGGTCGTTTGCCTTCAGGCACTCCCTCATACTGGCCTTCAGTCCCTCCCTCACGCTGGCCTCCAGGCCCTCCCTCACACTGGCCTTCAGACCCTCCCTCACTCTGGCCCGCAGCCCTCCCACACCTTCGTCCTCAGGCCATCCCTCACACTGGTCTCAGGCCCTGCCTCAAGCTTGGCCTTCAGGCCCTTTCCACACAATGGCCTTCATGCCCTCCCGTATGCTGGCTAACAGGCCCTCCCTCATGAACGCCTTCTGGCCTTTCCTCACACTTGTCCTCAGGTCCTCCCTTATGCTCACCTTCAGGCTCTCCTCATGTGGGCCTGCAGACCCTCCCTCACGCTTGCCCTCAGCGCCCCCCCTCCCCGGCTCTCCGGCAATCCCTCATGCTGGCCTTCAGGCCTTCCCCCACACTCGCTTTCAGGCACTTCCTCATGCTGGCCTAAAGGCCCTCCCTCACTCTGGCCCTTTTGCCCTGCCTCATGATGGCCTTCAGGCCCTCCTCCCACTGGCCTTCAGGCCCTCCCTCACACTGGCTAACAACCCTCCCTCACAATCCCCTTTAGGCCTTTCCTCACATTTGTTCTCAGGCCCTCACTAATGCTCCCCTTCAGGCCCTCCCTCATGCTGGCCTGCAGACCCTCCCTCACACTGGCCCTCAGGCCCTCACAAACCCTGGCCCTCAGGCCATCCCTCATGTTCCCCTTCAGACCCTACATCATCCTGCCCTTCAGGCCCTCTCCCACACTGGCTAGAAGGCCCTCCCTTACAGTAGCCTTCTGGCATTTCCCCATGCTTGTCCTCAGGCCTTCCCCAATGCTGGCCTTCAGGCCCTCCGTTCCCTGGCCTTCAGGTCCTCCCTCACCTGGCCTTCAGGCCCTTCCTCATGGTCGCCTTAGGTCCTCCCTTACGCTTAACATTAACACTCCTTCATGCTTGCAATCTTGTGCTCCCTCATGCTGGCCTTCAGGCCCCTCCTCACAATGACGTGTAGGCCCTCCATCATGTCGCCTTCAGGCCCTCTCCCTCACACTCAACTTCACGCTCGCCCTCACGCTTGCTGTCATGTCCTCCCACATGCTTGCCTTCAGTCCCTCCCTCACACTGCCCTTCAGGGCCTCCCTCATGCTCAACTTCTGGCCCTCTCTCACTCTCGCCTTCAGGCATTTTCATGCTGACCTGCAAGCCCTCCCTCACCCTGACCCTTATGTCCTGCCTCATGAGGGCTTTCAGGTCCTCCTCACACTTACCTTCAGGCTCTCCCTCACGTGCACCTTCAGGCCAGCTACCTCATGCTGGCCTGCAGGCCCTCCCTCATGCTGGCCCTCATGCCCTTCTCACCCTGGCCCTTTTGCCCTGCCTCATGATAGCCTTCAGGCCCTCCTCCCACTGCCCTTCAGGCCCTCCTTCATGCTGGCCTGCAGACCCTCCCTTGCACTGGTGCTCAGGTTCTCACTCACCCTGGCCCTCAGGCCATCCCTCATGCTCACCTTCAGGCCCTACATCACACTGCCCTCCAGGCCCTCTCCCATGCTAGCTAGAAGGCCCTCCCTCACAGTAGCCTTCTGGCATTTCCCCATGCTTGTCCTCAGGCCCTCCCCAATGCTGGCCTTCAGGCCCTCCATTCCCTGGCCTTCAGGTCCTCCCTCACCTGGCCTTCAGGCCCTTCCTCATGGTCGCCTTAGGTCCTCCCTTACGCTTAACATTAACACTCC
>NW_006399830.1:7392464-7412909 GCF_000299155.1 Elephantulus edwardii | reverse complement strand
TTGCCCTCAGGCCCTCTCTCACACTCACCTTCAGGCCCTCCCTCATGCTCGCCCTCAGGCCCTCCTTTGTCTGGCCCTCAGGCCCTCCCTCATGCTCTCCTTCAGGCCCTCCCTTATGTTCACTTTCAGGCCCTCCCTCACTCTGCCCTCAGGCCCTCACTCATGCTTGCCTTCATTACCTCCCTCAAGCTCAGCCTCAGGCCCTCCCTCATGCTAGCCCTCAGGCCCTCCCTCACACTGGCCCTCAGGCCCACCCTCACACTCCCCTTCACACTCTACCTTAGGCTGGCCTTAATAGCCTCCCTCATGGTCACTCACATTAAGACCATCACTCACTATGGCCCTCAGTCCCATTCTCATGCTTGCCCTCAGGCACTCCCCACGCATGCCCTCAGGCCCTCCCTCACACTCATCTTCAGGCCCTCCCTCCCGCTGCCCTCATACCCTCACTTATGCTTTCCCTCATGCCCTCCCTCAAGCTCAGGCTCTCCCTCACACTCGTTCACAGGGCCTCCCTCATGCTAGCCCTTGGGCCCTCCGTCCCACTGGCCCACAGGCCTCTTCTGGCTTCCCTCATGCTGGCCTGCAGGCCCTCCCTCACACTCCCCTTCAAGCCCCACCCAGGCTCAGGCTCTCTCTCCTGCTGGCCTTCAGACCCTCCCTCAAGCTTGCCTTCAGGCCCTCCGTCAAGCTGTACTTCAGGCCTTGCCACATCCTGACCTTCAGGCCTTTCCTGATGCGCCTCTGCAGGACCTCCCTCACGTTCACCTTCAGGCTTTTTGCTACAGTTGCCTTCAGGTCCACCCTCATGCTGGCCTTCATGCCCTCCCTCATGTGCACCATCAGGATCTTCTTCACACTGACCCTCAGGCCCTCCCTCATGCTGCCCTTCAGGCTCTCCTCACCCTGTCCATCAAGCCCTCCCTCATGCTTGCCTTCAGGCCATCGTTCACGCTGGACCTCAGGCTGACCCTCACACTCTACTTCAAGCCCTCATGCATGCTTGCCTTCAGGCCCTCCCTCAGGCTGGTCCTCAGGCTCTCCCTCAGCTGGCCCTCAGGCCCTCCCTAGCTGGCCCTCAAGCCCTCCCTCATGCTCACCTTCAGGCCTTTCCTCATGGTCGCCTTCATTTCCTCCCTCATGTTCGCCTTCAGACACTTACTCACACTAGCCTTCAGACCCTCCCTCTCGCTCACCTTCAGGCCCTCTCTAATGCTGAGTTGTAGGCCATCCCTCATGGTCGTTTGCTTTCAGGCACTCCCTCATACTGTCCTTCAGTCCCTCTCTCACACTGGCCATAGGTCCTCCCTCACTGGCCTTCAGGCCCTCCCTCACACTGGCCTTCAGACCCTCCCTCATGGTTGCTTGAATTCAGGCCCTCTCTCACGATGGCCTCGGGTCCTCCCTCACTCTGGCCCGCAACCCTCCCTCACCCTCATCTTCAGGCCATCCCTCACACTGGCCTTCAGGCCCTTTCCACACAATGGCCTTCATTCCCTCCCTTATGCTGGCTAACAGGTCCTCCTTCATGAACGCCTTCTGGCCTTTCCTCACACTTGTCCTCAGGTCCTCCCTATGCTCACCTTCAGGCTCTCCTCATGTGGGCCTGCAGACCCTCCCTCACACTTGCCCTCAGGCCCCCCCCTCACCCTGACTCTCTGACAATCCCTCATGCTCATCTTCAGGCCCTCTCTTTTGCTCGCCTTCAGGCCCTTCCTCATGTTTGCCTTTTGGCCCTCCTTCATGCTGTCTTGCAGGCCCTTCCTCAAGCTGGCCCTATGCCCTCTCTCACCCTGGTCCTCAGGCCGTCACTCACTCACACCTGAAGGCCCTTCCTTATGGTAGCCTTCATATCTTCCCACATGCTTGCCTTCAGATCCTCCCTCATGCATGCCTTCAGGCCCTCCCTCACGTTGGCCTTCAGGCCCCCCCATCATAGTCGCCTGCAGGTTCCCTCATGGCCTTTCACCTTCAGGCCCTCCCCACACTGACCTGCAGGCCCTCCCTAACACTGGCCTTCAGACTCTCCATCACCCTGGCCCTCAGGCCCTCTTTCACTCTTCAAGTACCTCACACTGGCCCGCAGGCCCTCCATCATGCTTGCCTTCATACCCTGCCTCACGCTGGCCTTCAGACTCTCCCTCACACTGGCCTTCAGGCTCTCCCTCACCCTGGCCCTCAGGTCCTCCCTCACTCTCACCTTCAGGTCCTTCCTCACGGTCACCTTCATATCCTCCCTCACACTTACCTTCAGGCCCTCTCTCATGCTCCCCTTCAGGCCCTTCTTCACCCTGGCCCTCAGGGACTGCAGGTGAGCATAAGGGAGGGCCTGAGTTCCAGTGTGAGGGAGGATCTGATGGTGAGCTTGAGGGAGGGCCTGAGGGACAGCGTGGGGGAGGGTCTAAAGGTGAAAGTGAGGGAGGATCTGAAGGCAAGCTTAAGGCAGGGTCTGAAAGCCTGAAGGCAAGCTTAAGACAGGGTGTGAAAGCAAGTGTGAGGAGGGACCTGAAGGTGAGCATGAGGGTAGGCCAGAGGGCAAGTGTGAGGGAGGGCCTTAATGCGACCAAACATGAGGGAGGCTCTGAAGGCCAGCGTGAAGGACGGTCTCAAGGTGAGTGACCATGAGGGACAGCCTACAGGTCAGCGTAAGGGAGGGCCTAAAGGTGAGCGTGAGGGAGGGCTTGAGGGTTAGTGTAAGGAGGGCCTGAAGGCAAGCATGAGGGATGGCCTGAGGGACAGGGTGAGGAGGGCCTGAGGGTCAGCATGAGGGAGGGTCTGTAGGCCACCATGAGGGAGGGCCTGAGGACAAGAGTGACGAAAGGCCAGAAGGCAATCGTGAAGGCAGGCCTGTTAGCCAGTGTGAGGGAGGACATGAAGGCTGTTGTGAGGGAGGGTCTGCTAGCCAGCGCTAGCTAGCCTCCATGAGGGCCTAAATGGCAGCGTGATGTAGGGCCTGAAGGTGAGTGGGAGAAAGGGCCTATAGGCCACTGTGAGGGATGGCCTGAAGGTCAAAATGAGGGAGGGCATAAGGGCCAGAGTGAGGGAGGGTGTGAGGGAGGGCCTGCAGGCCAGCGTGAGGGAGTACCTGAAGGTGAGCATGTGGGAGGGCCTGGAGATGAGCAAGAGGGAGGACCTGAGGCCAGTATGAGGGAGGGCCTAAAGGCGAGATGAGGGATGGGCTGAAGGTGAGTGTGAGGGAGAAACTGAGGGTGAGCGTGAGGGAGGTCATGAAGGTAAGCATGAGGAGGGCCTGATGGCCATCGTAAGGCAGGGCATGAGGGACAGGGTGAGGGAAGGCATGAGGGCCAGCGTGAGGGAGGGCCTGAGGACAAGCATGGAGAAAGGCCAGAAGGCTACTGTGAGGGAGGGCCTTCTAGCTAGCATGGGAGAGGGCCTGAAGGGCAGTGTGAGGGAGGGCCTGCAGGTGAGCTTGAGGGAGAGTTTGTGGCACAGTGTGAGGGAGTGCCTGAAGGTGAGCATGGGGAAGGGCCTGAAGGCCAGTGTGAGGGAGGGCCTAAGGGCCAGTCTGAAGGAGGGACTGAAGGTAAGTGTGATGGAGGACCTGAGGGTCAGTGTTAGGGAGGGCCTGAATGGTAGTATGAGAGAGAACCTTAAGATGAGCATGAAGGAAATACCTTTAAGCAACTCTGCAGAAAGCCATTTTGTTTGCCAGGAGTCTTTTTGAAAGGGTACTCTTCAGGATTTTTTCCTAAGCAGCAGCAGCAGCAGTAGTTACCAGAGTTCCGTTTACTTCTTCATGATGTTTCTCTTAGCTAAAACCGCAGTAAGTCGTCTTCAAGTTCGAAGCATTAAGCAAATAATGGTAAGACAAAGCCACCAGAAACATGTACCTGATTTCCATGACAAATATGGTAATGCTATCTTAGCTTTTGGAACTACTTTCTGTGCTGCTATGTGGGCTTACACAATAACACAAATTGGGATAGTATGGAACTTGTCCCCTGTTGGCAGAGTCACCCCAAAGGAATGGAGAGATCAATAATCAAATCAGCTAGTGGTATAATATTGAATTGTTTTTAAAATAAACTTATAATTGATGTAGAGGAAAAGCACTATGTACTCATTAAAATAAGACATTATTGAAGAAATAAAGTACATTTGAAACCCTTAAAAAGAAAGATGAGCATGAAGAAGGGCTTCAAGACCATGTGAGGGAGAACTTCAAGGCCAGCATGAGGGTGGGCCTTAAGGTGAGCTTGAGGGAGGGTCTGAGGGCCAGCATGAGAGAGGGCCTGAAGGCCACCATGAGGGAGGCCTGAGGGCCAGGGTGAGGGAGGGCCCGAGGGCTAGTGTGAGGGGGGGTCTGAAGGTGGGCATAAAGGAGGTCCTGAAGGTTAGTGTGGGGGAGGACTTAAAAGGCCAGTGTGAGTGAGGAGCTGAAGGTGAGTGACCATGAGGGAGGGCCTGCAGGTCAATGTGTGGGAAGGCCTGAGGGCCAGTGAGAGGGAGGGCCTGAAGGTATGTGGGAGGGCCTGAAGGCGAGTGTGTGGGAGGGTCTGAAGGTGAGCATGAAGGAGGACCTGAATATGAGCCTGAGGGAGGACCTAAGGGCCAGGGTGAGGGAGGGCCTGAGGGCCAGCATGAGGGAGGGCCTGCAGGCCAACGTGAGGGAGGGCCTGAAGCGAGTGTGAGGGATGGTCTGAGGGCCAGTGTGTGGGAGGGCCTGAAGGTCATCATGAAGGAGGGCTTGGCAAATGGAGTTCGTTAGTGTCTGTAAAGAAGCTTCTTCCTCACCATATTGTCTAGAGGCAGTCTGTGTGTCTTGCCCTCCAACAACTCACCACATCACCAGACCCCCCCTAGTGGCCTCTCTGAGGGTGTAAAGTTGGAGCTTGACCTGAAGAGGTCTGGGTGACATTTCGGGCCACAAGATTGGCTTACACGACTCATTCATAATGAACGGAATCCCTCATCAAAAAGAGAGAAAAAAAAACACTTTTATTTTTTCTTCTATTGCATAAATAATGGTAAATTAGACTCTTTTTTTATACAGATTATATATTTACAGACAGGTTTGGTTACAGAAAACATCTCGTAAATATGGCAGTCAAGTTCCCTTTATACACTAATATAACATATTAATAATATATACTTCATTTGATCCGTGAGTTGCATGCCCAGTTAATTTATAGTTGTATTTACAGTTTATATAAAGATTCCTCTTTGTGTAGTCGGTCGACGCTTGCATCACCTAACAGCAGAAGTCATCAAAGAAATCAAAGGTGGGGTGAGAACAAAGGGGGGGGGGTGAGGGAGCAGGGCTGGGGAGAGGTGAATGGAAATCTCAGTCTTGCTTGGCTCAAGCTGCACAGGGGGCTCCCTGGGCTCCACTTGCCTCAATCAACATACCTCTGCGCCCCAATGTCCACCCAGGTGGCTTAGGACAAGCCTTCTGGTTGCTGTGACTGTGGATCGAGAAGCAGCCCGTGTCTGGAGCACACTCATCCCAGGAGCCTGTGACCCTGACCCATGGCAGCTCACCAGCTGCTGCTTCTGTTTCCTGAGGGCACCGTCCCCCGGCTAATCTTCAGCTCCTTCCGGGAGTGGGACGGGGGAGGGCCCCCAACCACACTGCCAAGGCAACCAAGGCCCCAGCCTGGTGTCACGTAAGATAGACGACCCTTCCGCGTGTTTCTGCACACAGTGCTGTGGGAAGGTCCACCCACAGCTGGGCGGCCAGTTCCTGCACCATGTGCATCTTCTCAAGGCAAAGAGCTGCTGTAAGCAGACCTGAGGCTGCAGTCTACTGTGGGGACAGGGGAGCTGGGACAAGGAGCTGGGATTGGCGCCAGCGAGACGTGAGGGTCTTGAGGCGGCCAGTCCTCCCCTCTCTCTGAGCCTTTTCTGGTCACCATCTCCCACGGGCCCTGGTCCTCCCGTTCCTCATCAGCCTGCTGAAGGGCCTGCTCATTCCTGATGGCCAGGAGGGATGGTGACCCTTCCTGCTGCCGTGTTATAGCCGACTACAAGCTGGTGAGACCAGCAGCCTCGCTGGTGCAGGGCCAAAGTGCTTGCCTGCTAACCGACAGGTCAGTGGTTCCAACTCACCAGCTGCTCTACGGAGGCAGATGTGGAGGATTCTATAGACTGGCACTGTCGTGTTAGGTGCCGTCGGGTCAGCTCCAACTCACCCTGGCCCTTCATGCACCAGGAGGAAGGGCTGCTGTTACAGACTGCTGGGCCAGCCTCGGACCGGAGGGGTGGTGGGGCTGCTGGGGTTGGGGGTGAACCCCACAGGGACAGCTTTGATTTGGGTTTCTATCACATCTACTAGAGGTGCTGTTAAAGGGGCCAGAAATAAAAGGGAAGAAATGACTGAGAATTGTGCTCTGTGTTCAAAAGCATCTAGACTGAAGGGTCAGAAGTAGGAGGCAGCATCATTCCGGGGCCGCTGGCTGTGTCACCCGCCTTCTGCACACATACCCACTAGCAGGCTCTGTAGGTGGTGCTCCCTTTAATTTCCACACTGGTTCAGACAGGGACACAAAGCCCATCTCATTCACGCCCCTAACGCAGCAAGACCTGAGGGGTGCACAGAGCCTGGAGCTGCTAACCCAGCGTGCTGAGGTGTTGACGAAATGTAGAAGTGTTTGCCTTATTTCATTAACAAGACAATGGCAGAGCAGCCTCCACAATCCCTTGCCACTGAGTTGATCAGAACTCACAGGGATCCTGTAGCCCACAGCATCTCCAAGGCTGAAATTATTAAAGCTCTTGTGGCCTAGTGGCTAAGAACTTGCACTGCCAGTCCACAGGCAAGTGGTTCAAATCTATCCAGCCTTCCTGAGGGAGAAGAAAGGAGAGTCTCCTCCCATGTAATTTAGCCTCTGGAAACCCACTGGAGGGTCAGCCTTTCCCGACCTAACAGCAACGAGTCTTTACAGAAGCAGGCCGCCTCTTCCTCCCCTCAAGGGGCAGCCCTCGGAGGCAGGCTTGAACTGCCCATCTTCTGGTTAGTAGGCAGATGCTTCAACCACTGCACCAGCAGGACGCTTTATCACAGCTGCCTCTTGCGACATGTGCTAGAAAACCACCAGTCCTGGATCTTATTTTTTGGGATCAGGGAACCCTTAACACCAAACCCAAACTCACTGCCACTGCCGTCAGTCAATTGTGACTCATGGCGACCTGCCCCCATTGGGTTTCTGTGACCTTATGAGAAGAGACTTCCCATCTTTCTCCTGCAGAGCAGCTGGTGGATTTGAACCATTAACCTTAGCAGCCCAACTCCTTATGCACTGTGCCGTCAGGGTGCCTTAACAGTGGGCTCTTATTCTGACTTGTTTTGGGTGAACAGAATGTCTCAAGGGGCAAATGCTTCCAGAACAGCTGCTATACCTTCCTGCCTGCTCCAGAAGCCACGGAGGGAGGGAGGTGACTGGACACAGTCCAGCTAGAGTGGTGAGATGTCTGGAGCCCTACGCCCGTCCCAGCCCACAAGTCTGCCATCTGTTTTGCCCTTTAGTCTCCATTCCATAGGTCTGAGCCATACAGAAAGTTCTAGAAAGGCCTTTTGGTTTGGCATCCTTACAGAGATGAACTAGCAGGATCCATTTAAGACTGGCAGAGGCCACTCAAATCAGGGAGATGGCAGCCCCGTGCACCCAGTTGTGTGATCTCCAGGTAGGACAGGCATGTGGGGGTCCATGGAGGGCCAGGGCTGGAGCAGTGCTGTGTGGCACTCCGAAGTCCCTGGTGTTCCCTCCTAGTCTGTTCTCTACTCCACTGGACACCCCAGCCCTGCTGTGTCCTGCTGGCTTGGACATTCACACCTAACAACACGGCAGTTGTGTTGTTGTGACAAGCCCACCCACAGTGCTCAAGACAAAGAGGTGGATGGGGGCTGTACCTAGGGGACAACTCAACGGGCAAGCTACCAGGCAGGGTGGGGGTGAGGGCAAGGGGACACCTTTCCCGTCTCAGAGCCTGGTTGCTCTGCCGCCGTACTGCAAACCGGCTGAACCACGCTGGAGTACTTTCTGAGTATGACTAACCTGCCCCCTTGAGAAGAAATGAAGGGAGTCCCAAATCCAGAGGAAGTGGGCACCACAGCGCCTGCAATGGCCACGTCTCAGCAATGGGCACAGGACATTCTCAGCTGCTTTTAGGACTTGACCTTATTCCTCCAAACCTCACACTGTCCGTGACAAGTCTCCGAAGCGGTCCCCAGTCCTCCCGTATGGCTGTCACTGTTATAAGTCCAAAGCAGAACCCCAAGCTGTTGAGTAGCTCCTTGCTGATAAGTCTTCCCATTCTGGGGAGCTGGTGGGGAACGGCCACGGTATGACCTTCAGGGGAGGGTCTCCCGTCTCCATGACTGAAGGAGAGGCCAAGACGGAAGTTCTGCTCTGAGCTCATTTCAGGTCCAAGCTCTCCTGAGAAAGCAGTTCTACGTCTTCTGGTGTCATAACCAAAACTGAAGAGCTTGTTCTCAGGCCTTCGTGCACCACCACGGCCTCAGAGCGGGGCTCCAGGTCACCATACATCTCCGTGAACAGTGCAACCGCGACGGGAGGCTGACGGTCCTTGCAATAGGTGACGTCCGCCATGGGCTGACCACATGGCTCACTGGCTGGAGACCTAGTGGGAGGGGTGGCATTCAGTAGTCTTGACATGTGGAGATCAAGGGCCCAGGGGAAACGTGTTCATGGCTTGCAGCTGCCTGTGGGCAGGCCAGGCTGACCTGCCTCTGGCAAGGCTCTCGTACCTTCCTGGGCTGCTAGCTTCAGGGTAAGAGCAAGGTACACAACTCTCTTGGTTTATGACCTGAGTCTGGGTAAACCTAGCAGGAGGCATTTGGAATAAAAGGTGCATTTGTCTCCCTCCAGTTCTTAGATATATTGCTTTTAGGATTCTGTGGGCAGGGGAGTGGGGTGGGATACCATTGTCCAAACCATTCACTCCGTTTTCACTGGTTTGGTTTTATTTCTTCAACAACCACAGGGCTGTCTGTGGCATCGTCAGATCAGTGCATGACCGTGTGACCATCAAGGAAGGACTGTTGGCACACACGCTGTCCTTCCAGGTGAACCCCTAGGTCCTTCCAAAGCCCCAGGGACTGCCCAGGGCCACACACAGAGCTTGGCTCCCTTCTGGCCATCTCTGACTTGCTGAGAAGCTTCTAGACGGGCAAACCAATGCTTTTCAGAGGGGATTCTCAAATTATTTTGCCTTCCGGATGATGTTTCTTGCCTTTTCACTGTAGATGAAGGGGCTCTGAGGTCTGGAAGGGGGGATGGCGGCTAGTGAGGAGGTACTTGCTCACCTGAGGAACTGGGGAGACACTCAGGAGAGGACGAGGTGGGCACACACTGCACGTGACTTTGAAGGGAGCCGCTTCTGCCGCAGCTCATGAACTTGAGGCTTCAGGAAGCAGCTGGGCAGGGCTGGAGTGAATTTGAAGAACGTGTCCCTTATTTTTCTGTGTCTTGGCAAACTCAGGGTGGAATGCAAGGGTTGCCATGGTAGCATCATTTTTATAAAAATTTTTAACAGAATTGATCACATGGGACCCACACTGTCTGGGAGTCAAGGCTGATTGGGTTTTGGATCCTGTTTGAGGGCCCCCCTGCATCTGGAAGGAGCTTATTTGGGGAACGTCAAGAGATCAGGGTCGGCTTTCCTCCTTGGTCATCACTGAGGTGGTCTGGGGACATCTGCCCTTGAAGCCAGACTGAGTTTACCAGTACACTCCATTGATGCCCTGTGGCTAGTGTGAAAGACTCCTGGTCACCCAAGTCCACTAGCTGGATGACAGAGTGAGGACTGGCCACCATTCCTTTCTCCCAGTTCATGCAAAGGTCATTGCCACCTGCCTCACCTGGGGTGTGGGGACAGACCTCAGGTGATAAAGACACTAACACACACAAGGCCTTATTCATAGCATTGTGTGGACAGGACTGAGGAGTTAGCTGTTGGGCCAGGGTCAGCCTCTTAAGCTTCCAGGCAATGAGGCCAATACTATAAAGGGTACAAGCCAAAGAACAAATGCTTCGCTCCCCAAGTCTGAGGAATACCACGAGCCAGGGCTGTCCTCACACACTGACCCTTGAGGTCACTGTGGAAGGACAGTAACTTATAGGCCATCGGTCCTGTGGCTTCCTTCTTGCCCTTTCTCTGAGCAACGCCACAGAGATGCAGTCTGCTGTCTTCTGGGCAGGATACCTTGCCTCCAGGACACTGGGAGAGAGGGAGGGGGAAGGAAGGGTGTTTTCTTAGGAAAAAGCTGTGGATGACCCTCCAGAACCTTCCCCCACCCCCATGGCCATCCAGTGACCCTCATTCAGGTCCCTGCCTCCAGTAGGAAGAGCAGCACTTGCAGAAAGGCTGACTTGGGAGAAGGCCTCATGCTCTGTCTTGGAGTCTTGTCTCGCTGTTGCCACAGCAACCCTTCCTGTGGCAGAGATCCTCGAAATGTCCTTAGGTCTCTGTCCATTCTCAAGTCGGATCCTGCCCTCTCACCTCCCACCCAGGAGGCCTCAATCTGTAGTCCAGAGATCAATTAACGATAGGGAAGCAGGTCCCTATGAAGTTTGTGAGTTTGTGACCTCTCAGTAAAGTCCAATTGAGAGAGAATGAGAGAGAGAGAGAGAGAGAGAGAGAGAGAGAGAGAGAGAGGAGAGAGAGAGAGAGAGAAGAGAGGAGAAGAGAGAAGAGAGAAGAGAGAAGAGAGAGAGAGAGGGCGCAAACTGTCCTGGACAGAGACAAGGACAGGGTTGGTGGGTTAATAAGTGATCTGTGTTTGGGTCTGCTGTGGTTTAGGATTCTGATCCTGGGGGGTGGGGTGGTGAGTCCTGAGGGGAGAGAAGGGACAGGTGGGCATGACATCTACGAGGGACAAGCGCTCTAGGAGGTGCTGCGGCCTTCCTTGGCTGAGATATCTTGAGACTCCCACTGCCTCCGCGGGGATGATCAATCCCCAGGCTCTCGGGCGTCTGTATCTGCTCCTGCTCTGTACTATGGCTCAAACCCTAGTATTACTTGTGCTCGTCATGAATGTTTGAGGTTCCCCCAACCCCCTATGGTAGGGAGGTTCCTCCAGTCACCCCACTTTGGAGTAGTTTTGGGAACTGCCTGCAGAGGGGAGGACTGAGAAGACTCTAGAAGGAGACTTGCGTGGTCCAAGTCTAAGAAGGCAACTAGGAGGAAGCAGAGGGGAGGGTGGGCCTGAGGAAGGGGCTGGGAACAAAACCTGCACCAGAACATCCACTCCACCAACAAAACGGAAGACAGTCCAAGCGCCTCGTGAAGGGAGGGAGGGGGGGCCGCCTGCGCTTTAGGATGCGGCTCAACAGAAAGGGGTGAGACACGTCCGTTACCGAAATAAAGACCTGAGCTTAACACCGCACAAAGGAGATATTCCATCTGGAGACTGCTGGCTGGTTACTCTGGGACTACAAAAGCTGGATGGACAGCGGTGGCCAATGGTGGTGGCTGGCATATATCTGGGAAGAGCTGGGACTGGGAGGTTATATAAGAAAATGATGCTGCGAATGGACAGGGTTCGTTTTCTTCTCTAATGGAGGTGTCTCCCAGGTAGGTCTTGTTGGTTACACACCTTCAAAGTTTTGGGGTGTTTTATTGTTTGTTTTTCCTTCCTGTGGAAATGAGTCAGATGCAGAATGTACATGGCAGAGATGTGACAGGTGCAGTCACTCACTTCACCTGTCCACTTCGGTGAGCACTTCTCTTCTCAGCTGGGGAAAGGCCAACAGAACCAGCTTAGAAGGTGGGTAAAGGTCAGCTACGCAGGACCTCGGCTGTCCAGGCTCAGCGGGCAGGGAGATGAGTTCATGCTCTGTTCAAGGATTCAAACACATCCTCCCCACCTGCCTCACCCGCCTGCTCCCTCCCCATCCCCTAAGGAAGCAGGGCATGAGGGCTGGAGGGCGAGCTCACAGAGAGGAAGCATGGCGATGGGAGTGAAGGAAGCGGATATGCTCAATGTCTGGTCTCCTCTACCCAGAGGCCTGGGTCTCTGGTAGCGCAGGCCCAAAGCTGGGAGGCAGGCTCTCTGCAGGTTCCAAGATGCTGGTGCACGGTGGGCTCTGGGGACACAAAGCCGAATGCTGATGGAAACAGAGAGCTCCCCAACTCAGCCGTCAAGGGGCCTGGAGGAAAGGCAGCACAATGGAAGCAGGCCTGTGCACCCCACGCAGTGGCTTTCCCTTCGGGCCTGGGTGTGGGGGAAGTGTCTGCATTGGGTGGGGGAGGAAGCCAGGGGCCAGATGGGGGGCTCCGCCCTCTGAAGGGACCCAGAGGTCAGCCTCAGGGGGCTGGGCCTGGGGCGTGGAGGTGACCAGAGTCTACACCTCTCTCCTGCTCTGGTCCACCTCCAGCCCTGTCGCCATGGAATTCCGCGTTGACCATGGAGTTCCTCCTGGAAGTCCCGCCAGTGGTTCGAAGCAGCACTGCGGAATTCCTGGGTATTTATTGCATTAGGAAACAAAACCGTTAAAGCATTGAAGACAGCCCTTTGGTGTCCCTGCCAAGGAGATGGAGTGGATTTGCAAGAGGCCAGTCGCACTGGACGCTCAGCACCGCCCGCGCCGTCGGGTCCGCCGGGTGGAGGGACACGCCATGCACATGCGCGGTGAGCAGGGACAGTGCGGCAGCTACTCCATGCCGCTCCGCAGGATCTGGTTGGCTGCGATCAGCATGACGCTGATGATAAAGGCCATGGCGAAGGCGCAGATGAGGCTCTTCCGGACGCAGGTCTGCCGGTTCTGTTTCTGGGAGTGCACTGGGGGGACAGGGAGGAGACACAAGAGAGAAGGCGGCTGTGAGACCTGATGCTGCATGCATGAGAGACTGACACCCCTTTCCTGGATGTAGACAACAAGGCCTTTCTTTCTAGTTATTTTCAGTCTGGACGTTCCACTGCACCTCACTGCAATATGCAAACCTCTACTGATGAGTGGTGACTGGGCCTTGAACCCTGGTCTTCAGCACAGAAGGCAAGACTCTACCACTAAACCATGAGACATGCATGAAATGCCCCCTAAAAAATCCCAGAGGGACAGCCAAGGATATGAAGACTGCTCAGATCAGCCCATGGGCTTGTATCTGGACCACTGATGCAATGTGTCAGCGAGTCACACTCTTATGAAACTGGGACTCAGGAGAGTGGAGTCAACCATCTAACAGAATCCACAAAGGAAACGCCCTGCATCCTACTTATGTGACAAACAGCTGGGGCCAGAAAACCTTGTCAGCAGTGGTCACCCGTGGAGGCCATCCACTGGTCTCTGCTTGCTGGGAGCAGTGAAGAGTGAAGAGAAGCAAGGGACCCCTGGACGTGAGCTTCAGGCTCCAGGACTCCAAGCCCAGAGGAGCTAGATGGTGCCCGGTTGCCACCACTGCCCGCTGGGCAGAGTTACAACAGGAAGTTCCTGAGAGTGGAGGGGTGTGGAATGAAACTCAAAATCACAAAAAAAGGACAGGTTTATCATTCGGAGAGAGACTATGGAACCCCAAAGACTATGGCTCTCAGTCACCCTTCAAGCCCAGAATAATTCCCAGTTAACGGCTGACTTTTCAGCCAAACTACAGACAAGCCTATAGGTGGTCACCTCTCTGGTGGACTTCTGAAGATATAAATCTTTACAGGAGTAGAAGGCTCATCTTTCTCCTGGGGAGCTGCTGGTGGATTCAATCCTCCAACCTTTCTGTTAGCAGCACAACATGTACTACAGTTGTTGTTGCTGTTGTTATGTGCCGTCGAGTCACTTGCAACTCATAGCGACCCTATGTACAGCAGCCCTAAACCCTGCTCTATCCCTTGTCAATCTTATTGTCTCCAACACGAACATCCCCATTACCCCAGTGATGGAATCAAACCACCTCATCGAGGGTCTTCCTCTCCCGCGCTGTCCCTCCACCCTCCTAAGAATGATGTCCCTCTCTAAGGGCTGCTCCCTCTTTGCATCTTGTCCAAAGTATGTCAGACAAAACTTTGGAATCCTTGCCTCCAAGGAGCAGCCTGCCTTCACCTCTGCAGGACGAACCTATTTGTTTTCCTCGCAGTCCATGGCATACTCAATACTCTTCTCCAGCACCACAGCTCAAAGGCATCAGCTCTCCTTCTATCATCCCCAGTCACTGTCCAGCTCTCTGATGAATGCAGTACACCACCTTAAGTGTTTCACCCAAGGCCCTAAAAATATCTAAGAGGAGGAAGAAGCTGGTGATGTTCCCAAGGCCAACAGAGCCTTCCTTCCCTGGGCTTCTTGAAGTCCCGTAACCCAGAAGGCACCCTCCAAGGAGAGTCACCCTGCCCCTGACACTTCTTAGTCATGGTGGCCACCATCCTGCAGGCCTCTTCTTGTTATCCTGACTTCTTCAGGTGCCTCTGGGCTCCTGCCTGCCTTTGATGATGAAAGGTCATTTTGGTTTGGTTTTCTATATGCCAATTGCGTGTGGGTCTCTGAGTGATACAAGTCCTTCCCGCGGGTAAGAGTGAATCCTGGCTGAGGAGATTGATCTGTCTCCTCCCTCTAGTGAATACATTTAGAAGAATGCCTGCCCTCGGGAGAGAAAGGGAGCTGGCCTTTCAGGGGGAAGGACAAAGCCAGAAAATGTCATCAGGATGCAGCAGCAACCGTGTCCTCTCACTTTCCTAGGACTGGATCATTTATTCCGGGAGAGTCTGAGGCAGAAGATGGTTCTGGAAGCAGCCCTATACTTTTCTGTCCTGAGGGATGGCAGAAGCTTAGGGAAAAGGAGAATTCCGTGATTGGGCTGGAGGCAGAGTTTATGCCGAAGCCCTTCTCTGTGAAGGACACGCAGAGAACAAGGTCACAGGCAATGGGATTACTCCTGCCAGAACTGTGGCTGGAACTTTGATGTCAAATCCTTCAAAGCAGGCGCAGGGGAGAGATAAGGCACCACAGAGACCCCAGGAGGGCTGAGGGTTTGTACTCCAGCCTGGCAGAGCTGAGTCAGGTCCCCAGCTGGCGTCAATGGTTTGCAGTCAGCTACCTGCCTAACCGAGTCATGGGATCTTCAATTGCTTCCCCTGCATGTGAGAGGCGGACGGTGAATAAAGCAGATTGAAGAAGAAATGTGCCTCTGAACTGTGGGGTTGGTGAAGAGGAGTGGACATGCCACAGACGCCAAGAGCGCGAGCGAGTCTGTCCTGGAGGAGGTGAAACCAGGGTGAGAGAGGGAGTCAGTGTCAGTCCATCTTGTTGAGGCTCTTCCTCTCTTTGACCCTCTCCTTTCCCCACCAGAAAGTCTCCTTCCAAGGACAGGCCCTTCCTGACAACATACCAGAAGCATGTGAGAGGAAGTTCCACCATCGCTGACTCGCACAGTGGGCCAGCACGGTGGAGGTTCATTAGGATGGTGGAGGATGGGACAAGTTTCGATTTGTTGTTTACAGTCTTGCTAGGAGTCAGAGTCAATACCACCACTACCACCATCATCACCACCAACAAGAACCATAACCTAAAGGTTGGTGGTTTGAACCTATCCAAAGGTGCCAGGGGGAAAAAAGGCTTGGCAGTCTGCTTCTATAGAGAGTATTGGGGGGTGGGGGGGCAGCTTGGCAGTCTGCGTCCATAAAGACTACGCATTCAAGAAAACCCTTCAAGGTAGCTTAGTCTGTAACACATGGGCTTTTCACGAGATGAAATCACCTTGGTATCAACGAATAGCTTCTTCAAAGATCCCATTTCTAAACAAGATCATGTTCACAGGTACCAGGGCTGAAGCTCCCTAGCCCCACTGTCTTCAAATCAATCCAACTCACAGCGACCCTACAGTCCAGAATAACTGCTCCAGCTCTAAACATTGTTAATCTTTATGCAAACAGATGGCTTCACCTTTCTCTATTGGAGTAGCTGGTGGGTTCGAACCACTGACCCTTCTGTTTTTAGCCTAACGTTTAATACATGGTACCAGCAGAGCTTCGATCGGCGGTTAGGACTTCAAATCTGAATCCAGACCAGAGTGTCCTGTAAGCCGACAGAAGGTTCCAGCTCATTCACTGGATGGTGTGGCTCTGAATCAGGAGGTGGTGTTCAAATCGTGTGCCCGGAGAACTGACTGCGGTGAAGGGTGACTGCCCTTGTAGCTAAGCTATGACAGTACGGCAGTAACAATGACAGCCCATCCCAAGTCTACACTGGGTGACAGTGTGGCGACCTTGGGCATTTGTGTTCCCTCAGTCTCAGTTCCTTCATCACGGGTCTAGTAACACCTACATGAGGACTGTGGAAACGACAAAGTACTGGACTAGTAGTGTCCAACTCACGCCGATTCTCTCTGCAAACCTTTTGGACACTCCTATTTGCTTAATGAATGGGATCAGGTATTGAGTTAAGTGCAAATCTGGAGTGAATTGAGTGTAGTGGCCCCATTTAAAGGATGAGAAGACTGAGGGTCCAAGGACTATAGCTAGAGGTCAATTGACAGATGGTAGAGGTGAGATTGAGCCTGATCTAACACCAAGTGTTCAAAATCTATTGTCACTGAGTGGATCTCAACTCACAGTGACGCTGAAGGACAGAGCAGAACTGCTCCATAGAGTTTCCAAGGCTGTAAATATTCACGAACACAGACTGCCTCATATTTCTACCTCAGGGCAACTAGTGAATTCAAACTGCTGACCCTTCAGCTGGTGGTGGAGCCCTTACCCTTTCTCTCTTCTTGATCTTCTCCTTGGCTACAGTGGTTCACAGACAGCATATTTCAAACACTCGGTGTGACTAACCAAGTATAATCTAGTACTAATTAATGTTAATAATGTTTACTGATTGACATTAATCATTAATAGAGAGCTCTGGTGGCCTAGTGGTAAGAAGCTGCACTGCATCCCTGAAGGTACACAGTTCGAACCCACCAGCTGCTTTGTGGGAAAAGGGTGGGCAATCTCCTCCCATGTGATTAACTGCCTCTGAAAACTTGCTGGAGCTTCAGCTATGGGTCAGGTCCAACTCGACGGTACACAACAACTAGAAAAACATTTGTTGTTGTTGATGATTGCCATCGAGTTGAGCATGATTCAGTGATTCTATGAACACAGTCACTGTATCAGTCCATCCCTTTAAGGGTCCTTCTCTCTCCCTCTGATCCTCCACCTTTTCCAATATGACATTCTTCTCCAGGGATTGGCCGCTCCTGAGAACATGGCCAAAGTATGTGGGGAGAACTGTTACCGTCCTTGCCTCTAGGGAGCGCTCTGGCTCCGCGTCCTCCAGGACGGATGCATTTACTCTGCAGCCTAGAGGAGCCAGTACTCTTTTCCATCACCAATTCAAAGGCATCAATTCATCAGTCATTCTTACTCACTGAAAACACCATGGCTTGCATCAGTCTTTAAACTCATTCCTGTGAATCTGAATCTCCTAGGATTCGAGCCTGTGATTTTTACTGTAAGGGGGTCTGGATGGAATTCTAAAGGCCCTGGTGATGCCGTGGTTAAAGCACTCAGCTGGTAACAGAAAGCTGGCTGGGCAAATCGACCAGCCCGTATGGGAGAAAGACAAGGCAGCCTGATTCCATAAAAATGTGTTGTCTTGGGCGAGTGGGCTGAGTTTCTGTTACTTGCCATCCAAAGAGCTGGCAGTGACTTGATACTGGAATAGTTGTGCCCAGAGAAAACCTTGGAAATGGAGAATAGTGATTAGAGCATAGTATGCTGGATGTCATTAATACCTGATTTGTGCACTTACACATGTTTAAGATGCTCAGTGCTTTGTTATATTTTACCCCAACAAAATGAAAAGGTGGCTCTGTAGGAGTTCTTGAAATGTCATTGCTCTTCGCAGAACAGTACAGAAAACTTTTCTGCACGTCTTTTGTGGAGCATCCTCTGACAGAATAAACCATTCTTGATTTCTTTCTCCTTTTGTCTGAAGTCCCAGGTCACTGCGTAAATGGTCTCCTTTCTGTCAGCACCTGCCCCTGACCGCAAGGCCACCTCACCGTCCACCCTCTCTGTCCTGAAGAGCTTTATTTCAGGAAAGTCTCAGCACCAAGTGAGCTGGGAGCAGATGGTGCAAATGACACCGGGCCTTTCCCAAGAGGACGGGGAGAAGATGGTCACCGTGCAGGGCCAGTTGATGGGACTGGCCAGGTGTGCACTTGGCAGCCCTCCAGGGGCTCTGTGACGGCAGCAGAGACGGACCTTGGGTTTGGGTACAAAAGTCTTTCTGACTTTCTGCTGAGTCAAGAAGTCTAGATGTCATCATCTGGTCCAATCCTTGCATTGGTCAGATGAGGACAACAGAGTTTAGAGGGGCCACACAGGATCACGAGTTTGTCAGCACAGAGCTGACAACAGAATCCACACGTCCTTCGGGGGCTCCCTGGCCGGGGCCCCTCCTGTGACTCCATCCCTTTCTCCCATTCTGCCGGGGGCAGAGTGGTGCACGGCAGCTCGGCCATGTCTTTCCCAGAAGCCCTTTCTTCCCTGGTTGATTGTGCTTTGCTTTGCTTTCCGATGCATGCCATCAGAGTGTCCAGGAACATCTGACAGCTGGCATTCCATTTGGGGACAACACTCGGGGATGTGTCTCAAAAGGGCTCACACACAGATCCTGCTGCTTGGCTCCTGTTTGACTTCCAGACATCAGATGCTTCCATTGAAATGGGAAATTAGGGGTGAGGACGGACCACCACTGTGTGGGGACCTGAGACTGACCAGCAACACTGGGTGACCATAACACGGCAGCGTACAGGCATCTGCTAGTCTGCATGGAATTGCCTCCTTCAGAAATTACGTTCCCTTGCTAAAGTTCTGTTTCCTCATTTGTGGCCTGGAGGCGACAATACTTATCTCTCAAGGCCTGTTCCAGAGTCAACCCTCTGTGTTAACAGGTAAAAACACTGTGGCTGGGCAAACCTTCTGGAAAATTCTCTTCTGTTCCTTCCTTCCTGAACTGTAGCAACGTGGATTAAGGTACAGAAATACGAGACACAGGCACTGTCAAACAGTACCTGTCCCTGGAGTCGCTGAAACCCTTTGATTTCTATGCACGCATTCTCAGTATTTCATGTCAGCGAGATTACACGCGACCTGTGATTTTGTGACTTCCCTCAGCACGGTGTTGTCAAGGCCCCTGTCTGCAGAGCGAGAGGTTCTACTTTTCTCTGTGGATGAGCAGTGTCCCGCTGGATGTACCCCATGTGGCTATCCACTCATCTTGGGTATCCAGGCTGTTTCCATCTTTGGGCTTCTGTCAACAGACTGCAGAGAGCACAAGGGTACAGGTCTCTGTACTTTCCTGTTTTCAATTTTGGGAGTGAATACGGGGCCAAGGGGAGGGTTCAGCTGTACATCTCAGGTGACTCAACGGCACGTAACAGCAATGACATACTATGACAGGTCTGGAAGCAGGAGTGGCATCCACTTCCTAAACAACATGCCTCCAGAAATGATGAACTTTGATAAATGTTGATAGTTGTAGAGGGGCTTCAGGCTTTTTGTTCATAGGGTCGCTATGGGTCATGCTTGACTTGAAGGCAATTAACCATAACATACTGGGCCAATAGATGGCATCATGATATTGTGCTTGTTGTTATGTGCCGTCGAGTTGCCTGTGGCCCATAGTGACTCTATGCCCTGTCCTCAGCCAGTCTCACTAATTCCAACACCCCAACCCCCATTGCTCCAGTTACTGTATCAATCCATCTCACCCTCTCCTGTGCTGTCTGTCCACCCTTCTGAGCATGATGTCCTTCTCCAAGGACTGATCTCTCCTGGCCACGTGACCAAAGAATGTGAAATGGAGCTTCCAAATCCTAGCCTACAAGGGGAAACTTGGTGTCACCCTCTCCAAGACAAACTTATTTGTTTTCTTGGTGGTGCATGGTATGTTCAAGACTCTTCTTTTTGATTTCCTGGCTGCTGGTGCATTATGATAGATGGAGAAAATATTGAAGTTGTTAAGAATTTAATCTTGCTCAGATCCAAAATCACTCTTGGCACCAGAGTCAGAATCAAAAGATGAGTTGTCATGGGAAAATCAGCTGTCAGGGACCTCTCCAGAGTGCTAAAGAGCAACAGTGTCAATGTAGAGACTAAGGTGTGTCCTGTTCTTTTCTTTCCCATCAAGCATTGCTCCTTTCTCTCTTACCAGCCAGTGTCTCCTCTTCTCCCATCAGGCACTGCTCCCTTCCTTCCCATCAGGGACTGCTCCCTTCCCTCCATCAGCCACTACTCCCTTCCTTCCCATCAAGCACTGCTCCCTTCCCTCCATCAGCCACTGCTCCCTTCCCTCCCATCAGCCACTACTCCCTTCCTTCCCATCAGCCACTGCTCCCTTCCTTCCCATCAGCCACTGCTCTCTTCCCTCCCATCAGCCACTGCTCCCTTCCCTCCATCAAGCACGGCTCCCTTCCTTCCCATCAGCCACTGCTCCCTTCCCTCCATCAGCCACTGCTCCCTTCCCTCCCATCAAGCACTGCTCCCTTCCCTCC
>NW_006399830.1:7379178-7391719 GCF_000299155.1 Elephantulus edwardii | reverse complement strand
CCCTCCATCAGCCACTGCTCCCTTCCTTCCCATCAGGCACAGCTCTCACTCCCCCCAGGCATGGCTCCCTCTCTTAGATGAGTCACTTTCTCATTCGTTCCTTTCTCTTCTCAGCCATTTGGGATTAAGAGGAAGATTAGAATTGAAAACAAGAGTCCTCTCGCTTCAAAGAAACACACACAAAAACACTTGTCCCCTCAAACTAAGATGCTGGTGTTTACTGACACTTGGGTGTGTGGAAGCTGACAGGGCAGGGAAGGGGATCTGAGATGCCAGGGAGGACATGACTGAAGTTCTGAGAGTGTCACCTGACACTGGGGCAGGTTGGGGAGGATGCAGAGGGCTGGAGGCAGAGGAAGCCCAGGAGACTTAGAGAGGGGAGCAGAGTGGGTGCAGTCAGGCTGATGGAACTCATCTGGGGCGTGGCTGGCCAATGGGAAGATGGCTATGGAGAGGTCCTGGTCAGCACAGGTCTGACGGCTTCTGGCAATTCTTGACCAACAGAAGGTGAACTAGGGGTCTGCGCGCTTAGCCCTTCCCCCGCATTCATGCCCAAATGACAGTCAGAGTGGCCTGTCCTGAACTTGGAAGGACAGGAAGCCACTTACTATTCCATTAAGGTGCCAGTGACAGTGACTTCAACCACATTCAACATTGGGTAAATCTTAAAACCAAAGCACAAATCAGCGAGCTTGGGCCTGGGGCCAAAAACTGCGCTGGTGGAATATTAAAATTCCTTCTATGACCTGAAAATATGCAAAGAAGGATTATGCAACCAAGGTCACAGAGGTCACGCAGGAAAGAAAAGTGTTCATGGAGAAAAAAGGTTTCTTACCAAATATGACTGTGAGGTTGGAAGCATTTATTCATTACCTGGCACTTATTAATTACCTCCTATCACCAGTGTCCTAATATTATTAATCATCATGAAAGCAGACACAAGATAATCCTTGTGAAACCCCTTTGCATGGAGAACCTAGGTAGGGCAAACAGATGATGCTGATATAGAGAGGCTGGAATTTTAGGCCACCCAGAGATGACCCGGAAGAAAGGCCTGGCGATCTATTCTCCAAAGTGCCAGTCATTAAAAGCCCTGTCGAGCAGAGTCCTACTCTGACACAGAGTGAGGATGCCATGAGGCAGAGATGGCTTGATGACCACTCACTGGATTTTGGTTGTTAAGTCATTTATTTTCTTAACAAATGAGCTTTTGAAGTGATGTAAAGGCATTGTTTGGGGTGCAGATTAGAATTTAGAGCGCAGCCAACCTTCCCCCTTGAATCAAATGTTGATCCAAAACAGTAGCTTTTGTGGGAAAATAAGATGCTCAGAAAAACCTTCCCTCTTCCACTTCCCTTGAGGGTTCCCTGATAATCACACTAGGAAGGCAATCACACTCTGCCTCCTCCCTTGTTCGACTTTAATGTAACATCACTATTAATGTTAACAATAAAGTAAATGAGCCAAAAAAAAAAAAAGTGTTCCCTGACAGAGCCCCTCGTGCACTGTTTGTGAGTATCCTCCGTCAGCTAAGAACACGGTGCAATGGGGAGGCCAGGCCTGCTGTCGGGACCCCCGCTCCCACTCCCAGTTCCCCTCCTGCCTGCTAGGAAAGGCCCTGCCTGGGAGGGACCTGCTTATTGCAATCTACAGGCCTCTGATAATTGTTTGTTGAGAAGTGACCCACAGTGGACCCTCAGCAGATTTTCAGAGGCATTTAATCACACAGGCGGAGACTGCTCATCTTTCTCCTGTGGAGCAGCTCGCGGGATCTGAACTGTGTGCCTTTGGGATCGCAGCACAGCTTCATACCACGAGGCTACCAAACTCCCTATATTATAGCCTAGATGTTACAAATGAATATAAAAGCAGCATCTGGACCACAAATGTGCTTTGCTTCATGTACACAGTGTGTTGGGCAAATGAACGTGTGGATGCCGGTCCTTTGCCTCAGTCTTCACGACTCTCTATTAGCTCAGTTTGAGTTAAGTTGGTTTGTCTTCCTTGAGCAGAAGCCTATCTCGTTTTCTGTGGCATGACCATTAACCCTGGCACACTGGCTCAGGTGGCCAGCACTGCTCAGGGCTGACGGGAACTCGGGTCTGAACTGACATTGTGGCCACCTGGCCTTGCCCTGTTCTAAGCACTGTCCCAGTGCTCGGTCAGTTCAAGACACAGTCAGCCCGCTTGTCTGCAGCAGCTGTGAGGTCTGGACAATCCAGCTTCTTCATTAAGTCCACCCAGTGTGTGTATGGCTTTGTTTACACATTCACACACCAAGTACTGCTTGGCCTCTTGAGAAAGCTCAGCACCGAACAGGTTAAAACAGCTGGTATCCTGCTATGCTGTTTTAGGTACACATTTATTTTTTCCCCCTTTCTGTCCTCTGGGACTGTTAAAGCAGCCCTGATTTTCAGAGTTGGAAAGAGGGATTAAATTATTTAGCTTCCCAGGAACTCTACTGATTAGGGGATAAGGTAGGCTTCCCCCCTCCCCCTGCATTTCCTTTTATGAGCCCAAGGAAGAAAAATGGTTCTCTGTGGAACTCATTTCTTCTGTAACTAGTTGGTTACGCTCACGGGAACACTCTGTCCCTGGCCTCTCTTTGGTCAGTGCACAGATGTGATCCATTCCGGAGGTTCCTGTGCAATTAACCTGACGCTGACCGATGAGGAAATGCACTCAGAGAAGGAACACCCCGTGCCCAGGGGTCAGACACTTGGCAGTGAACTTGACCCAAGCTTGCAGACAGTCTAGGTTGCCTCTTTCCACTATCCCAGGCAGCCCCCACGAAGTAAAGGCAAACAGCACAAAGCCACACCTCCACTCACAGGAAGGACAGGGCCAGCAGAGGACCTGTAGAATTTAGGGGAAAATAACTCAGAAAAGCAAAACCAAGCCCAGAAACACTGCATCTTTGCTGAAGGTGTTTCTAGCCTCAGCCTTGGATCTTGGCTTGATTATTAGGCCACTTCGGGCCAGGTGTCCTGGGATATATTTTTCATACAGACCTTGGAGGCACTGGACTCTGCCAGATCAGAGAAAAAGCAAAAGGCAGTGGTCCCTACCTCCCTCGAACTCCGTCTGACAGTTCCCCGAGGTCTCGTTCAGGCTCTCCTCCTCGTTGATGATGATGTTCTCGATGTCCTTCATGGTTAAGTGGTCCCGGAAGGCATGGTAGAGAATGTGCTTCAACTCCTCCAGAGTTATCCTCTGCATGTCGAACTGTGGGCACAGAGAGGGACGAGATGATGTGGGCAAGATGTGGGCATGATGAGGGCGTGAGAACACAGCCGGCGGGCATGACTAGCACGCCTGGAAGCTGCTCCAGAGACCAAGCTCAGCTTTTCAGCATATCAGGGAGCAACTTTCCTTCAAGTTCAACTCCAAGCATGTGTGTGGCCTTGCCAGGACTTACAGGAAACACCAGGAGAGGGATGTTTTTCCCTCAGCTGAGACCCAGGGCAAGGCGTGCCTGCGGGCTTGCCTTCTTCCTCAGCCAGCCGTCTGCCATCAGCCCTCCAGCGCTCATGGCTTCCAGAGTTGTGTTACACTATACACACCACACATGTTCCCAACACTGTTATAAATCTACCCCAACCCCCAGGCAGCCGACCAACCGAGCCATCTGCTGTCAAGTCATAGACGACCCCTGGTCCCTCCGGTGGACCTCTTACGGTAACTAAGCAGTAATTAATCAACAAAGCACACAGCACCAAGTGGTGACTGGTCAGTCAACAGAAACCTTCTGAATCCATCATTATAAAGACGCTGCTTTGGTTGCCCCGCCTTTGACAATGATGTATCAATAAATAACATTAGAAGCGTTCATTTCTATGCAACAATGCATCTGTCAGACTCCATGGATGTTAGAGATTCAGTGGCTCCATGAGTCTTTGTGCTCTGCGCACACTGAGGGTTTCCTTCAAAAGAACTGTTTGTTGTTTTAGTTTAGTAAGAAATTCCTTTGGCTGAAGTGTGAGTCTGAGGTCTTTCTTCTACCACAGGCCCAGCCTCACCGCCAGCATTACTCTGGCCTCACCCCTCAGCACTCCTTACTGACCAACATCCATCATTAAAGTGCAATGGAGTGGGACAGTGGACTTCTTCTAGAGGCATCAATGGTAAATGTCTGAGAACCAGACGGCTGGTAAGTGAGGAGCAGGTGAATGTATGTGATTCTAACATCAGAAAGGTCCAAAGTCATTTTTGTGAGGAAGGGAAGTTGAAGAGAAGGTGTGGGCTTTCTAATTATGTCCTGCTCCTTCTGATAAGAGAATTGCATGTTCCCCTTCCAATGATAAAGGCATGAGATTCGAATCCACCAGCTGCTCCGTGGGAGAAGGATGGGCAGTCTCCTCCCATGCGATTTACTGCCTCTGAAAACCCGCTGGAGGGTCAGCTCTGAGATGGACCCAACTTGATGGCAAATGATAACAACAAATTCTACTTATAGGGTGGCTGACAACATTCCATTTATATCAGGACTGGTCATGTGACTTCCTTGGCCAATGAGCATGAGCCACATAAACGAGATGCCATGGAGTCAATTCAGACTCGGTATGGCCGGAGTAGCACTGTGTGCTTCAGAGCTTCCGAGGCTGAGTTTCAGCAGATCACCAGGCATTTCTGCTGATATACCGCCGGGTGAACCTGAATGTCAACATTTTGGTGAGAAGCTGAGCTGGTAACTGTTTGCACCAAGACTCCAGAAGTCACATTATCACACCCAGTCACAGGCGCTGACAGCCGCGGTGGGGTTCTGCCACGCGTTCTTTGCCCTGTGACAGAAGAGCTTGTCCCAGGTGGGGGCTGCTCCTTCAGCCTGGCTCACATAATGAAGGTCACGTGGAGGGGACCTGCCACCAGCTCCGACAGGGCAAGTCCTTCAAGGGAGAAGCTCTACTGCTACCAGCCCTGAGCTCCTGACTGTTCCCCAGGCAGAGGAAGGCCTAAGCCAACAGTATGGAAATCAGGGCCCAAAAGAAAATTGCTCAAGATGATGCATTGGTCCCAGGGCCAGGCGGTAGGGAATGAGAAAAATGTCCCTGGAGGATGGAGAGATAATGACCCAGGACATTAGACCTGCTGCCCACAATAACTTGGAAAGATGGAGAGTGAATTAGCTCGGGGCTCCAGATAAAAAGTCAGGAAATTGTATGCTCTGGTGCCTCTGACCAGGGAGATGAGCCCAGGAAAGAAGTGGGTGGTGGGAGTGTCACATCTGGCAGTTCAAATCCAATACCAGCAGATCTTTAGGAGAAAGATGGGCAGTCTCCTCCCGGAAAGATTTACAGCCTTGGGGAGC
The DNA here is from genome assembly GCF_000299155.1 of Elephantulus edwardii. Lineage (NCBI taxonomy): Eukaryota > Metazoa > Chordata > Mammalia > Macroscelidea > Macroscelididae > Elephantulus > Elephantulus edwardii. The sequence continues at coordinate 7,386,411 of NW_006399830.1, read as the reverse complement.
TCTGGTGGCCTAGTGGGGAAAAAAGCTGCACTGCAATCCTGAAGGTGAACGATTCGAATCCACCAGATGCTGGAGAAGGAGGCACAGCCTTCCCTGTGCCAGTCAGATCCGATTCTATGGTACACAATAAGAAAAGAAAAGAAATATTTACAGCCAAGAGCCTGGGGGAGAGTCTCTATGAATCGGAATCCACTTGAAGGTACAGGTTTCTGTCTTAGAAAGAGGCAACCATTTCTTATCACCAAGTAATACAAGACAAACTTGAGAAATGCTTTAAATTATAATACTTTTTAAAGCAAATGAAAGTATCACTTGTAAAACTCATGAAGTAACTCTTCCAAGAAGCTTGATACTCAGTTCTGAGAGGCAGATCTTAAAAATCATTGCGGGCAGGGCTAGTCACAGAAACAGTGTGGAATCAGAGAAAGGAAAGGCGGGGCTTCTGAGAGAGCTGCACTGAGGGAGAAGGTGGAAGGCCAGCTACGGGTCGGTTCCGACTCCAGGGAACAGCAGCTAACCAAATGGTTGGCAGTGGGTCCAACAATCCAGAGGTGCCTCAGAGGAACAGCCTGGCAGCCCGCTCTTCAAGGTCCACAATGGTGACACCCCATAGAGCACAAGGGGGAGCCACAGAGCAGAATTCAACTGACAGTCTCTGAAGACCAGAACCAGACCAATGTCCCCAGCGGATTCAGACTCAACCAACGTCCCCAGCGGATTCAGACTCGGGCCTCTCCCTAAGAGGAAATGTGTGGGGAGGTACTGGTTTGGGTTTACAGCTACTGTGGGCTCTCAAATCGATTCTGACGCACTGGGACCCCACAGGACAGGGCAGAATGACCCGGTGTGGCTCCATCTGTTGTGCACAGACTCACGCTGAAGAGGAGTCCCCATGACGGTGCCCCAGGAACATCTGCTCTCCGTCCTGACCCAGATCTCTGGGCCTTTCCTCGTGAGTTGCCACCCAGCTTTGAACCACTGACATTCTGGTTAACGGCCAAACACCTTCCCATTGTGCCACCAGAGCTCCCTAAGGAGGGTGTGGTAGGACATTTACGTGGCTTCCAGCCACACTTCTCTGTGACTAAATGATGGCCCACTGTTGCCATTGACTGTTAGTGGCTCTGTGTGTCAGTCTGACTCTTCCATAGTATGTTCAATGGTAGGACCTTCCAGAAGTAGATTGCCAGGCTTTTCTTCTGAGGCACCTCTAGGTGGGTTCAAACCACCAGGCTTTCACTCCTCTCAGGGGCCTCCACTGTATCTAAATAGGGGCAGAGACCGAGAGGTGGGGCCAGAGGGGAGGGCAGCACTGTAGCTTTCATGGCCGGGAAGATGTCTTTGTGTTCCTGTCCTAAGTTCTGGGAGTCGGTGGAACATGGCAGGGTGTCAAAGGGTGGTCCCCGCACTACCCCACCCCGGAGCCTTGGTAGCTCACCTGGTGCAGTGGATACTCTGTCCCCACTGTCTCTATGGTTTGGAGCCGGTTTGCCCGACCCTGACCAGAAGGAGGAGGAGGAGGAGCACGTGGACAGAAGGCCCCTGTCTGCCCTCGGCCTTCCCTCTCCCAGGGATGGCCTTTGGGGAGGGACGGGGAATCAGCGCCTCAGGCCTGATGCTCTTTCTGGGAACTCCTTATCGCCTCTTTCCAGGGTGCATTATTTTTATCTGTCCTGCGCTGGCCTCTGCCAGGAAACCAGGAACCTTTGAAGGCGCACACTCTGTCTTCCTCTGTGTTTATTAGCAGTGAGGCCCCGCAGAGCCTGGCATGAGGCACAGGCCTCAGGGATGTTTGTTGACTGAATACATGTGAACCCTCCATTTGTCCTGAGCACAGCGTCCTTGCCATCCCTCCCTCCAAGGGGTCGACATCTCCCCACACCCCAGATCAGTAAGAAGGCCAGGAGAAGACCACGCTGGTGGTGGGGACTTTCCAGCTCGCTCAAACTATGTCCTCCCCTGTGGAGAGCACAGGCAGTGAACTCCTGCTGCGTCAGGAACCGCTGGGCACTGAGCTCCAGATGTGCCCCGAATTCCTGATAAGATGAAACACCAGCCACAAAGGACTGAGCCCCCCGCCCCTCTCCGCTGGTCACTGCAGGGCCTCTGCGTCCATTCTTCACACTGACTGCTGCAGAGCCCCTGCACAGCTGGGGGGCCACACCTTTCCTGAGGAACCCCAGGGGAGTCCAGTCTCCTCTGAACTTTGAGGGAAGGTGTGGGGTTTGTCTGCTGACACAGCTCCTTCTCCTCTGCAGAGGAGGGGGGTGGTTCAGTAAGCTCGGGAATCTTCCTAAGGAGCCGTGGGGCGGAGTGTGTCACGCCCTGGCTGCTACCAAAGGGCGGCAGCTCACAGTCATCCCGTCCTGCTGTCCAGGGGTCGCCATAAGTCAGGGGTCCACTCAGTGCCAGCTACCAACAATCCTGTTCTCTCGAGTGGAAGAGCCAGATCGTCCTTGTTGTCAGGTGCTATCAAAGCAGAATCAACTCACAGCAACCTCACGCACAACAGGGAAACACCGCTTGCCCCCAGCCCCTGCTCCCCACGCAGCACTGGCCTGCCCCGTCCACTGAGTGTTATGACCCGGCCACCACTCCCCAGGCAGCACCGGCCTGACCCGGTCCACTGTGTGTTCTGACCCGGCCCCCAGCCCTGTCCACTGAGTGTTTTGACCCGGCCCCCAGCCCCCCACGCAGCACTGGCCTGCCCCGGTCCACTGTGTGTTCTGACCCGGCCCCCAGCCCCGTCCACTGAGTGTTCTGACCCGGCCCCCGGCTCCCCAGGCAGCACCGGCCTGTCCCCGTCCACTGTGTGTTCTGACCCGGCACCCAGCCCCGTCCACTGTGTGTTCTGACCCGGCCCCCAGCTCCCCAGGCAGCACCGGCCTGTCCCCGTCCACTGTGTTTTCTGAGCATCTTCCACTCCAGGGGCCCACCATCCAGCACTTTATCAGACCATATTCTGTTCTGATTTGACTAATGTTTTTTACTTATTCAGAAGCAGATCACATGGCCTTTCCTGGAGCTTTGTTGAAGGGAGTCAGGAAAGGTGCTGAAACTTGTCCACCACGGGTGATCCTGCTGAATTAGAACTGCCCACAGTATCGCTTCCAGCGTCACGGCAGCACGAGAGGCGGCCACGCGGAGAGGGGGCGAGGGAAGCATTACCTCTTAAGCATGAATGCTCATTGCTAGAGAGCATCTCCGAGGTACAATGAGAGCGATGGGCTTGGAGAACAGGTCCAAGGAGAAGAGTGTCTGCAGCTCTCTGCTCTCAGTTTCCACAGTGAGCCTACTTTAGGCCTTCAAGCACATGTTAATTCACTGTCTGAGCCCTGCCACCATCTCCCAGAGGGCTGTGCCTGTGTGAACACTGACAGAACTTCTTCTCCTTCAAATGAGGATCCCACCTTCCACCCGCCGCCAGTCCCTCACACCCTGGTGGCCTGTGTGTTGTTGTGATTTTGGAAGCTTTGCAACCCTTTTTTTCCAAATACTAGCAAGGGTCACCCACAGTGACGAGGTTCCAGTGGCGCTTACAGACTAAGACCAGGAAGAAAGGCCTGGTGATCTACTTCCAAAAATTAGCTCTGAAGATCTTACGGATGCACCAGAATACCATGTGACGTGCTGGTCATGGCCGTGTCGTCAGATGGGACGGACTGCTGAGGAGGCTTCATGTTTGGGGATCAGAAGGTCAATGAAGTGAGGAAGACCATTGTTGAAGTGGATGGGCACAAAGGTCACGGAGATGGACACAAAGATGCTGGTGACTGAGAGGGTGACACAGGCCTGGGCAACACTTCATTCTGTCGAACATGAGGTCCCCAAGACCCAGAGGTACCGTGATGGCATCTACCTGCCTCTGCCTGCCTGTTTCTCTCCATGCTTCATCTCCTATCCATCCATTATCCACCGACCTAGATGAAGAAAAGACTGATATTGTCAAGGGTTTCACTGTACTTAGATTCACAATTAACGTCCATGGAATAGCAGTCAAGAAATCAAAACATGTATTGAACTGGAAAACTCTGTTGTCAGGGACGTCTCCAAAGTGCTAAAGAGCAGGGATGTCAGTCTAAAGACTAAGGTGCCCCTGATCCAAGCCATGATGCTTTCAATTTGCTTCCTATGCTTCTGAGAGTTAGACAGTGAGTAAGGCTGACAAAAACAAAGAGTCAGTCTTCAAATTATGGTGTTGGAGGAAGAGTACTTAAGCTATCTTAAGTCTGCTTAAGATGCTGGGAAGGGTGGTGGGTCAGAGAAAGGGAGGAAGACCATCAAAAACATGGATTGACACAGGAAGAGCAACAGTTCAGGCACATCAGAGATTGTGATGACATTGTGACGGTGTGAAAGAGCGTAAGGTTTCTATTTGCTGTTCACAGCGTCACTATGATTCGTATGTAGTCAACCTGACAGTACCTCGGAACACAGCTACCCACTTCATTTTTCTGTCTACTTATCCATTTATGGATTGACTAGCCAACCTACATGTGAGTTGTATGTTCAGCTAAATGATGGCATCTAAGGACATCCAGGTCCTGATCCCTGGAGCCCCTGACTGTGGTTTTTGTGTAAGGTAACTGGTAAAGGAGCTTAGCAGAGGGGATGAAGGCGGGGGTCTTGAGGCAGGAGAGGTCCTGGATCACTCGGGTGGGGAGCCAGCAGGCACTGAGCTGTGAGTGTTGGGGAGAGGGTAAACTGTGGACAGTTCCTGAGAGACAAAGGCAGGCTTCAGAGCACTTGAATGTGCTGGACGGTAACATCGTCAAACATTTAGAACCTCAAATGGGCTCAGCCACTAACTTAACAGCCTAGAATCTGTTTCTCCATTGACTTAATAACAGTAATAATAAGAAGAAGAACAAAGATAATAAGAATAGTAATAGCAAGAAATAACGAGGATATTTGCCTTTCCCCCCTCTGCCCCACGAAGAATCTGTGGGAACCAAACGGAATAAGACATGCTACATTTCCTGAATGAAAAGCTAAGGTGCTGCTAATGGAGACATAATTTGAGAGGCATATTAAAGACGTGAAGGCCATTTCCACTCTGCATTAGGCTCCTTGAAGCCAGCTCGAGCCGAGGCCTGAGGCTGAAGTCGGTCAACACGTCACTGCCTGCAGACCGAGTGTGCTTTGAGCATCTGTGGCTGGAGCTTCATCCATGCAATGAGCTCAGTTTCCTTCTCAGACCTTTCCGACGGCTTCCACAGGACAATAAACAAAGCCAGAGGCTGAGCTGCCTTTGCAGTCCGTGTCTTAGCCTGGAAAGTTGCGTTTTGCCTCAACCAGACCAAGAGTTCTTCCTGAGTGTCCCAGCGGGCTACATGCTGGGTTGATATTAATTTGAAGACAGTTTCAAGTGCGCCTGGTCAAGGCCATGGCATTCTCAGTTGCATGTGAAAGCTGGACTGTGAATAAGGATGACAAAAGGGGAGCAGAAGCCTTTGAGCTCTGGTGCCGACAATGACTACTGGGTGTACCATGGACGGCCAAGAGAACAACTCCGTCCTGAGGAAATGCAGCCAGAGTGCTCCTTAGAGGCAAAGATGGTGAAACTTCGTCTCATGCACTTTGGGCATATTTTCAGGAGGAACCAATATTGGAAATAGACATCATGCTGGGTAGAAGGCCAGAGAAAGAGAGGCAGGCCCTCAGTGAGATGAACGGACAGAACAGGGCGGGGATGGCACAGGACAAAGTCCAGGTCTACCCCTGGGGGCCCCTGGGAGCCCCTCGGGACAAGAACAAAATGAATTCTCCCAACGCTTCAGGAGAAAGGTGAGACACCCGCCTCCTACTAAGCCTGATGGGAGGCGGCTGGCAGTGAGAACCAACTCAACAGCCATGGGGGATGGAACTCCAGTCAGAGGTACAGTGGCTCCAGTGTTCAGCTGCTAAGGAAAAAGTTGGTGGTTCAAACCCAAGAGAGGAAGACGAGGCATCTGCTCCCAGGAGGAGCACAGCCTGGGGGCCCCTGAGGGAGGAGCACAGCCTGGGAACCCCATCAGGGAGGAACACCACCTTGGGGGGCCCTGAGGGAGGAGCACCGCCTTGGGGGGCCCTGAGGGAGGAGCACCGCCTTGGGGGGCCCTGAGGGAGGAGCACCGCCTTGGGGGGCCATGAGGGAGGAGCACAGCCTGGGAACCCCCTGAGGGAGGAGCACCACCTTGGGGGGCCATGAGGGAGGAGCACACCCTCACGGCCCCATGAGGCATTTCCACTCTGCCCTGCAGTCTGCGCAAGCATGGCCATTCAGTGGAGACAATGGTCTTAGTTTTTGTTCCGATTTTGTAAGGTCTTCTGAGAGGAAAGTTATACCTGATTGGGCTTGAGGGGCTGGGGTGGCTTGGTGGCCCATCAGGTAGCAAGCAGCTCACTGCAAATCTAAGTAGGGACACAGGGACTCTCTGGCTGAGGAGACAGAGGGCTCTGGGATTAACGCTGGTTTGACCGCCTTTCTAGACAGGGATGGAGCTCTGAGGGGAGGTGCTGGACCTCTAATGGAGCCCTAGGCCCTTTGGGACAAGATCGGGGTTCTCAAGTTGTCTCTCATCTGCCCTGACCACCTCGTCCTGCTCCCCAGCCTCACAGTACAACCCTGCAGGCCACAACTCCCCAAGTTACTTGACAAAAAAACACACAAACCCCAAGCCCACTGTGCCTCACAGGGACCCTGAAGGCTGCAGGCCGCTGAGGCTGTGACCTTTCCAGACTCGGCCTCATCCTTCTCCACAGGACCTGCTGGCAGCTTCAACTTGATTATTTTGTTGAGGAGCTAAGTGTTTAATCATTGTGCCACCAGGGCTCTGGTTGACATGCCCGTTAAAATACGCCACTGCTGGGCAGCCGATTTAACTTAGAGCAACCCTGTCAGACAGGCAGGACTGTAAAGCCAAGACTAACAGGCTTTGTCCAAACTGCTAACATCGTTCTGAGGAGTGTGGCTGGAGGGATCAAACCACCAACCTTTCACTGGCAGCCAAGTGTTTAACCACTAACGTTGTTGTTGTGCCTCTGAGTCGGAACCAACCACGATACCACCCCACAAAGTGCACAGAATACATAAACAGCTAGAAAGGGGAGGTCACGAAGCTGACGTAACATTCTCCACCCCCGCTCTTAGCCCTCCGCTTTGGAAACATCACAAACACATCAACACAGCCAAGAATACAACATTCTATCCACTTGTCAAGTCTGCTGTCAGAGACCTCTCCAAAATACTGA
>NW_006399830.1:7373197-7378793 GCF_000299155.1 Elephantulus edwardii | reverse complement strand
CTAGAGTAATGGGGGTAGGTGTGTCAGAGACAGTAAGATTGGCCAGGATAGAGCAGGGTTTAGGGCTGTTGGTCATAGGGTCTCTATGAGTCGCAGGCGACTTGACAGCACATAAAAACAACAATACACTAGTTACCACTAACAGGACAAGCCCCGGCAGTGTGTGGTTAAGAAGAACTTGGCTGCTAACTAAAAGGTGGGTGGTTCAAACCCACCAACAGCTCCATGGAAGGAAGACCAGGAGATGCGTTCTGGTAAAGGTGACGGCAGTGAACATCTTAAGGTGGTTCTTCCCTGTAACTTAAGGGGCACCTGGAACCCAACAGCAATCACAACTGAGCCACGGCCTTAGGATTACAGTCTGATTTAGGAACCAATCACTCGGCTAAGGAGGAGTGTTTCCTTTAGGGCCGACCCATAAACACAGCCTGAGGTTAAGCTGCCTCCTCTCCCCCACAGAGAGCAGATCCCGAAGACTGCAGGCGCCCTTGCCTTTCAGATCACGAGCTGAGGCCATCGCTAAGCTGTGCAGTGCTGCGTTTATTAGATTCAATTATACGCTCTGGTCTCATCTTTGAAAATTTTATTTGCTGCCTATGAAATTTTAATGAGCTAAAGAAAAACAAACACTTTATAGGAACAAGACAGCAGAATCATAAAATCAGCAGCCGCACAGAAACACTCAGGAAGGAAGCTGAGATCATGTGTAAGACGTCAGGGAGTGGATCTCGGGAGCTGGTGATTGTGACTTGGTGTGCAAATCGAAGCCTGCCCTGTCTGCACCGCCCACATGGCCTCTGCTGTGCTTAGCCTGCTCCTGTGGTCACCGTGTCCATCTGGTTGAGAGCCTTCCTCTTCTTCTCGGACCCTCTGGCTTTTCAAGTGTGATATCCTTTTCCAGGGACAACCCTCCTGACAATATCCACAAAGTCTGCGGAGGGAGCCTCACCCTTTTCCCTTCTGAAGAGCATCCTGGCTGCTCTTCTGTCAGGAAGAGGTTATGGAGTTAGGAGAAGCAAATCTGGAAGACTGAGCCCCACTAGGCTCGACCACACTGGGATGGAGCAGGGACATGCCGTTTGAAGGACGTCTTCTGTCACCATCACCGTGGACCAGAACACTTGAGAACAGGCGGGTGATGTTATTTTGGTTACTGCTACACAAACCACTTCATCTTACTTGGATCTCCAATCAACACCAGGAGTCAGTCAAGATATCAAAAGACATAATGAGTTGGGAAAGTCTGGTGTCAGGGACCTGTTGTACTGAGGAACAATGACGTCGGTTTGAAGACTAAACGGCACCTGATTCAGGCCATGGTCTCTTCAGTCACTTGCTATGCATCTGAGAGCTGGACAGTGAATACAGATGACTGAAGAAAAATTGATGCCTCTGAGTTTTGGTGCTGGAGAAGAGTACTGAATATTCCCAAGGGCTGCCAAAAGAACAAAGAGTCTTGGAGAAGGTGTAGCCAGCGTGCTGCTCAAAGGCGAGGATGGTGAAGCTTCATCTCACATGCTGTGGGCGTGGTGCTAGAAGGGACATCATGCTAGTGAAGGCGGAAGATCAGTGAAAGAATAAGACCCTCAACGAGATGGACTGACAGCAGTGGGCTCAAGTGTGTCCGAGATGACGAGGACGGCACAGCACAGGACAGGGCTCAGACCTGTTGTTCCTAGGACTGCTTTTAGTTGTACTCAGCTCAGAAGCACATAACAGCAACCACCCCTACCCTTTCACAGTGAGCTCATATCCCTGCCCCATTGGTGTTGAACCTGGCCCTGCGACTTGCTTTGGACAATGAAATATTGTTGTTATTGTTGTTAGGTGCTATCAAGTTGCCTCCAACTGGTGACCCTTCAACCAGCATCTAGGAGCCCTGGCCGGTCCTGCCCTGTCCTCACCACCTCTGCCTGCAGTCATGGTGCCCACACGTTCTACTGACGATCTTTCTTTTTATTAAGGGAGTTCCGGGGTGACGTTCTTTGGTGTCAAAATGGAGAACAAGGAAGTCACGCATAGGGTGTTTTGGGAGGGTTTTTATAGTGTGGTCTTCAGGGAAGGAAGGGAGGGACATTCCATTGTGGTTTATGGGTCAGCCAGGTGGGCGAGGCCATTCACTCCTTTTGATGACATGTTGGATTCTTTGAATTCTTTATTCTCCCCTTTGACTTTGATCTGAGCCTAACACAATCCCAGCATTTCTGCTGCCTGGTCAGACTATTTAACTATTAGATTGTAAAGTCCCCAAGTTGTATGCCTGGTACCTAGTATGCACACCCACACACCCTAAACTCACCAACACTGAGTTGATCTGGACTCAGAGAGATGCTGAATGGAGAGAACTGCCTCTGAGGATTTCCAATGCTCTAAATCTTTATGGAGGAGGCTCTGGCGGCCTGGTAATACAGAGCTGAGCTGACAACTCAAAGGAATAGTGTTCAAATCCACCATCTGTGGGAGAAAGATGGGCAGTCTCCTCCTGTGCAGTTTATTGCCTTGACAACCTGCCGGAGGCTCAGCTGTGAACCTGTCTGACTGGATGGGACACAACAGGAACAACAAATCTTGATGGACGCAGACTGCCTCATTTCTCTCTTGCAGAGAGGTTGGCAGATTCAAACCATCAACCTTTCAGTTCAGGGTCCTCTACATAATCCACTGTGCCACCAGGGCTCTTTACCTAGGCCAAAGTTAGTGGCAAATCCTTATTTTTTTAAGGAGAGACTAATTATTGATAAATGGGCAAATTAGAACAAATTCGGTAAAATTTAGGTGAATGAGCATGGAATTTACCTAAACCTAAGTTGTGCCTGGCAGGTGCCCTCCCAGGTGTGCCCAGGCTAGATCTGCTGGACCTCAGCTGACCTGCAGGCCACAGGCTTGGGGATTAGGCTGATTCACGTCACGGTGTGTGGGCTGGTTTGTGCTGCAGTATCACTGGGCAACGTTAACTGAAGCACCTGGGATTCCCAAGGACAAGAGCAGCTCAGAGGCAACAACCCCCAGGCAGTGTGGGGCTGAAGATGACAGGGCGAGAGCAGGCCCCCTGGCTTCCTCCCCCCCATGGACCCGCCCAGGCTGTGGTACTCTCCTTCCTCATTTCCTTCCTCAACCCCCTTCACAAAAAGGATGGGTTACAGGAAGAAGTAAACACACAAAGTGTGAAAGCTATGAACAAAATTATCAGGGGAACTGAATACACTGGAGACTAAAGATAACAAACTTTTAGAAAATATTTATCAAAACTAAAAGTAAATGTAAGCCAGCATTTGCTTTATGTTCCCGTGGGATTTACAATGCACATAAATACGTTAAGTTGAAGAACATTTCTTGTTGTTCCTTCATTTGTAACAAGCTCAATAAAAACATGCTTGAAAAAATGTAATGACTGATTTTTACCTAATTACTCATTTTCTCTTTCCTTTTCTAAGTTCAGTTAATAAGTGTACTACGTGAATTAGAAAATTGAATTAATTTTTACTAGGGTTCTGAAGCTCTGTCTGACATACTTTGGACATGTTCCAAGGAGGGACCGGTCCTTGGAGAGGGATGTCATGCTTGGGAGGGTGGAGGGACAGCGCAGGAGGGGAAGACCCTCGATGAGATGGATTGATTCAGTGACTGCAATAATGGGGGTAAATGTGTCAGAGACAAAAAGACTGGCATGGGATGGAGCAGGGTTTAGGGCTGTTGTACATAAGGTCGCTATGAGTCGCAGATGACTCGATGGCACATAACAACAACAATTAAAAATGAGTATTCAAAAAGGAAAGGAAAAATCTCATAATGCCGTCTATCAGCTCCCACCGTCGCTCCGACACACGGTGATGGTTTGTGTGTTGCTGGGGAGCTGGAAGCTATCACCTTGGTGCTTCACACACAGCTGAGTCAGCCACAGTGGGCAGGTTTCAGAGGTGTTTCCAGACCAAGGCAAAACAGGAAGAAAGGCCTGGAAATCAGCTTCCAAAAATTAGCCAGTGCCAATCCCATGAGATCCCATTAGGAGATTGTCCAATAAAGGAAAAGTCATTGCTCTGGGGTCCACAGCGCCTCACAGCTGACCTTCCTCAGGTCTTTGTGGGCTGTTATTTGCACGAGAGGAGATGTCTATTATTATTTCACAGTCTATTATTATTCAGTCCTTGGAGAAAGTGGACAGAGAAGGGGGGGATGAAGTGAGATAGTGCCCGTAACAATGGGTCCAGTGTGGGCAGACATGATGAGGATGGTATCGCATAGAGCAGGCTTCAGACCTGATGTTCGCAGGGTCTTACAAGTCACACTTGACTCGTAGGCACCGAACAACAACATATCAGAAGACCTTAAAATACACCTGGTCCACACAATGGGTGTGAGTACAATGGAAATCCTGAAGGTGGCGCAAGACCAGGTAACGTATGGTTCTGATGCTTAGGAGGCGGCCATCGGTTGGAATTGATTTGTTGGCACTTAACATCTGTAACAATAGCATACCAGAGCTCAGAAAGCAGAAAACCCAACAACCTTCCTAAACAAATAACCTACAATGCACACCAGCCAACAGAGATGCATCAAAACAAACGGGTTCAAGAATGGGGAAAGTGCGGTATGAAGAAACCGTTCTGAGAATGGAAGCCGGGCAAAGCGAAATGTCAATTTAAAATGAATGTCTAAACATGACTTTGAGCTCAATGCAAATAGAGGGACAACTCCGTGAAAGTGAAGTCAGAATAAGAAAAACACATTAGCAACAGGAAATCAGAATTGACTCTCCTGTGACATAAATAAATGCCAGAATGCAGATAGGGAGGAACTAGGAGAAAAGATACCGATTTCTTTATGTAAATGGGAGTAGTTCTTATTTCAGTGGTTAGTAGGTTAATTAGTGCTGAGTGATGACTGTGATGACAGTTACCCTTGTCACATTTCTTGTCACGCAGATTATGTTATTTAAGTTAACGTCTTGTGCCCATTCCCAAAATTTGTCCTGTGGAGAATTCCAGAAAATAAAAAACTCTTCAAAGAGCCCTTTCATGGCAAATACGAGTGAGAAATACGGCGTATGGTTTCTCACATGGAAATGAAAGATACATTTCTGACACGTCTGGAGTGAAGTGTGAGATCGCTTAACCTTCTGCAGTCTCACGCCGGCTCCTAGTGGGCCGTGTCACACCGCCTCCCCCGGGTCCTGCAGCATCAGTTCCACCCATTCCATGGGTTACAGGTGGGCCACAGCCCACTGAGGCTCGAGAGATGGCAGACCCCACCTCCCTGTGTGAGGACTGCCCACTGCGGAAGGTCACTGTCGAGCCCCTAAGTCCACCCTGGAACTTGTCCTCACCCCAGGATTCGGCTTTGCTAGACATTTCCCTGAGACAGTTTGAACTGGCGCTTTTGGCTCCTTGAACAGAAAGCACTGGAACAGAAACAAGCAGACGTTAACACCCTGAGGAGCCAAGTGTTGGGAGAAAACTGTCCAGTCTGTGCTGTGCGCTGGGCAGTGTGGACGTCTGGGCAAGAATTCAAGGCCTGGATTGATCTTCTCAGAGCGGGTTTCTGTTTCCTCCTCTGTAAAGTGGTAGTGGTGGTGGTGGTGATGGTGGTGGTGATGGTG
>NW_006399830.1:7369001-7372425 GCF_000299155.1 Elephantulus edwardii | reverse complement strand
TGGTGGTGGTGGTGGTGATGGTGTGGTGGTGGTGGTGGTGGTGGTGGACGAACAGCCTCTTTGCTGTTGTTGAGGGCCCTCCGTCTGTTCTGACTCACAGACCTGTGTGTTGGAGCAGGACTGCCCCACAGGGCTTTGGAGGCTGCAGGGGTGCCATTCAGGGGGTGCAGACTGCACGGAGTGGCACTGTCAAAAGGAGTGATGCCAAAGTGATTAAAATGTTCGTGCAGTATTTCAGCAGACATTATCATTCTTATTCATAATAACAAAACCAGAACTCCCTCAACAGTCATTAATAGAAAAAAAATCCCTATCATTAGCTATAAAGGAGCTCTGAGGCCCAGTGGGTAAGGAATGGTGCTGACACCCCAAAGGCAAGCGGTTCTAATCCACCAGCTTCTCATGATAGAAAGATGGACAATCTCCTCCCATGCGAGTTACAGGCCCTGCAAACCCACTGGAGGGTCAGACGTGAGTCGGCTTCAACTTGACAGCAAGCAGGCGAGGCGAGAGGGTTAGTGAAGACAACACAAGCCATCTCCCCAAGCACAGCTTTCCCGCGTCAGTGTCCCCACAAAGTGGAATCCCGGTGAGCCCACGTCAGAGCCCCGTCAGAGCTGTCACTACTGCCCACTGGCCACGAAGCTTCGCGTGCTGGGGCTTCTCCCGTGGCTCTGACTGCATGATCTACATGCAAACACGTGGTTTCCCTGCTGCCAGGGTCTGAACAGACACTGATGCTGTCAAATGTGCTGGTGTTCTAGCTACAATGTGGGAATTAGTATTCACGGACCTGTACCAATGACTGTTTTAAGAATGTGGTCGTAATGAAAAGAAGAAAAATAAATAGGTTTCTGCTCAGGAACTAGTCAGGCTATAATTCAATGTAGAAAGATTTTTAAAAAACACATAGCAGTTAGTCTCCATTCCACCTAAGAAATACCGCAGCTGAACAGTTCACAGTGTTACTGCTCACATATTATTTGATGGTTCACGTTGACAGCAGGCCCCGTGGAGGAGGGACACCAGCCAGCCACACCTGAGCTTGGTTGTCATCGTGACAGGAGAAGATCACCAATCGTGTTGTTTGTTTGCTGTTTTCTCACTCCTGGAGCCTCTGGGTAGATTTGAACCACCCAGGTTTCAGTTAGCAGCCAAGGGCTTAACCATTGTGCCTCCTGGTCTCCTTACACTAATATTAACAGGGTTTTGTGAGGATGAAAAGTTTGTCATTGTGCCTGGCAGAAAGCAAGCCGTCGATAACAGCAGCCTCCACCAATGCCGTCTAAGGCTTACCTACAATTCGGGCACGTTGTTAGGCGGGCCGTCCTTGGAGAAGGACATCGGTACTCGGAACCCTTGACGAGATGGATGGCATGGTAACAACAGGCTCGCGTATGTCAGAGATGAGGAGGTGGCACAGGACGGGACAAGGCTCTGTTGCTCACAGGGTCACCACGAGCCACGGGCACCTAACAACAGCCTAGATAGACAGCAGCGGGTGGGGCAGGATGCGATCTTCACAATATTTTCTATTTCTCTGCACCATGTGAGGAATTGATTGAGGACTCATTTGTCCCCCTCTGAAAAAATGCACTTTTAAAGGAAAGAAAAATGACGAATGCATCTGTCACAAAATTATAGGCCAGGGATCTTCACTGTAGGAGACATTTTTGTAAAACCCAAGAAATTAATACAGGCTCAGTTAGGTGACAAGCACGCTCTCTGGGGCGGCCACAGGGGGCGCCACTGACATCTAAGGGAGAGGCGTGCACTTTGGTGTCTCAACTCGAGGGTGACCTCACTCAAGGCTGCTGTTGGATGGTGTCCACTGGTCCCTTAAACCATGGGGACCTCAGCCAGTAAAACTGCCTTGTCATGTTTTCTTGACTTCATCTCCAGCAAAGCAGTTTGCCAGGACTTTCTTCTGTGAGCCCACTGGATGGATCCGAACCATCAACCATTGGGTTATCAGCTCTCTGTGTTTGGAAGCCCTGGCTCCAGTGGTGCTCCACAGAAAGCCGTGCCCTGGGGCTCTCGGGATGGGGTACTGCTCTCCCTCATTCTCCGTGGGGTTCTGAGCCTCAGTCAGTGTAGGGATTGGTGGAAGCCTGCTGCCTTCACTGTGGAGCTGAGTGTAACTAAAGACGGCTCAGTGCCAGACTAGAACTGTGTCCCTGAGGATTTCAGAACTAGACGGCCCAGCCTTTCTTCCCAGGTACCTCTGGGTGGACCTGACACTCCAGTCTTTCAGTGAGTAGCTGCTCCTGTTAACTGTCTTATGACCTGGGGACTCCCTTGCCTGGAATCTCTGAAGGCCCCTTTCCAGAAGGCCAAGTTGCCTCCCGGCCATGGGGGTCAAATGCTGGCCTGGGTTTGGGATGATGACGCAAAGGGAGACGCGCCTGGCTCAGCACTGCTGGAGGCTGGCGTAAGCGCACCAATCACCTGAAGGGTAAGTCACACCTGGTGTGGCATGTGGACCCTGTAGAATCACTATGGGGATCATCTAGATGATTCTGGAAAAAACGCTGGGCTGATTTGCTGGGCCTCCTCTGCAGGGTGGAGGGAGCTGAAGCGGCCCCACTGGTGTTTCCTCCAGACCTGGCAGCTGATGCTGACAGCTGCTACTTGTGTGGGCTCCCGGGGACTTGAACTTTGTCCCCCGTGGGGCCCACACTATAGGAAGGCGGGGATGAGTCACAGCGCTGGTTATTTCATTCCTGTGGCTCCGCTGATTTCTTCCCAGGATGCAAGAGAGAAACGTCTGAATTTACAGTCAATCCTAAATTAAGAAAACCTCAGCCAGTCTGGAGTCCAGCCAGGAAAGGCGCTGGGCGGCCCCTCCACCGCGGTGCTCACGGCCGCTGCAGGCTGTGTGCGGTGCGTTACTGTCTGTTCCTAACAGGGGGCTGCACCCCGCACACGGAGAACCAAGAATGGGGCTCAGAGCCTCCCTGGTACTGAACCTCACGTTTATTAACACTTGAGCAAGTAGTTACCCCCAGAGGCTTACAGGCCCCTCTCCATACCCCAAAATTGCCTGAATTAGGAGCCACGCCTCCTTGTAATTTAGATCCTAAAGCATAGCACACTGCGTTTTATTCTAATTACTATTGTCTATTGACTTGTTGGCAATGGGTTTGGGTGTTTTGTTTTGGGATAGTCTAAATCAAGATCCCTAGTGGAGCAGCAGCTAAGTGCTCATCTGTTAACCCAAAGGTTGGCAGTTCAAACCCAACTGCTGCTCTGTAGGAGAAAAGACCTGGTGATGTGTTCTTATAAAGACTACAGCCAAGAGGACCCTGTGGGGCAGGACTGCTCAGTCCTATAGGGCTGCTATGAGCCAGGAGCCACATCAGGACATCCACCACCACCACCATCACCACCTCCGTCGCCATCGCCACCACCGCCACCACCACCA
>NW_006399830.1:7363899-7368565 GCF_000299155.1 Elephantulus edwardii | reverse complement strand
CCACCACCACCACCACCGCCACTGTCACCACCACCACCGTCACTACCACCATCACCATTATTGTTTAAATCAAATGGAATGTTCTTTGAGGCCAGGAGGGTGAGGCATTGGCTAGCTTAGCTTGGACATGTCGTGAGGAAAGACTAATCCCTAGAAAGGGCAGGCAGATTTGGTGAGGTAGAGGGTCAGAAAAATCAAGGGACACCTCAAGAGAAGAAATCACACAACAGTGACCTCGTCACGGATCATGAAGATGGTGCGTGGTGACGTCTTGTTCTGTTACACACATCATCTCATGAATCAGAACTGACCCACGGAGACGCACAACATTCTTTCTATACATACTCTACAACATTTCTTTGAAAATCTCAGACACCCACAATTCTAGGATCAGAGCTGGTTGTTTAGTTTGTTCTGTGCAAGACAGAGATGTGAGAGGATGGGAGCTGGGCATCTGCAGATCGGAAGAAAACATAACATGTAGTTGTCAGATCTCCACAATGCCTGCATCTTACCATTATTCTGTCTCAATCTTGTTTAACAAGGGGACAGTTCACCTTCTCGGGAATATTTCCCTTCCACTCCGGGGTCTTGAGGTTCTCTGAGCAACTGTGGCAACTTACAGACACAATGGAGAATTAGCTCACAAGCATGAAACCCAACATCCCCTGTGCCCCCATCATAAGCAGTAAACAAGGAAAGAGCAAGAGTTAAAGATGTCAGAAGAATCTAGGCCTTGCTCAAAACCTTCTATGGAGTTCTACTGGTGTTGGAATGCTTACTAAAAGGTCAGATGTTCCAATCCACCTGTTGCTGCATAAGGCAATCTCCTCGGGTCAGGATTAAAGCCTCAGAAACCAATAAAAGGTGGCCATGAGTAATGAACCGATAGCACCCAACAACAGCACCACCACATGAAGGGCCTCAAGGCAGCAGGATTGCTCTCCTTGGCTGGGAGGGACACGCAGTCAAAGCCTTTGGCCTCTACTCTGCCCTAGAGGGTCGCTAAGTGCCAGAATCAACACAACTGAAATGGATTTGATGTGTTTTCTTTTTTTAGTGGTTACGATTACTGTAATAATGAAGGAAACAGTGCCTGGTACATCAAACCCACTGCTGTCAACCCGATTCTGACTCATAGCAACCCTGTGGGATGAAAGCAGGACTGCTGCACTGCGAGCCCAAAGGGGGCACCACTCCGGCGGTTCGAATCCCCCAGGGGCTCCGTGGGAAGAAGGGCAATATCTTCTTAAGTGATTCACAATCCCTAAATGCCTGCTGCAAGATCAATGGGGAGTCAGAACACTTGGAAATTAGCTTTTCTAGCCATTGTGTTAGCCCCTGTGGAGGGTGTGGGGGATGATCTCCAGCTGTCTTAACTGTGGACATGTGGACCAGCAAATCATCAACAGCTGTGAGACCAACACAAGAGTGTGCTCTCCAGACGCAGAGAGGGCAGTGGTGATGGAGAGAGGGTGAAGGGCCTGTAGCACTGTTGTAAAGAGACTGTGAGCGACTGTGGTGAGGTGTAACCAGAGGACCCTGGAGATAGAGCCACAGTTAAAGGTTTTGCTTGCTGGAAAATTGAAGGAAAGAAAAGCTGACTTGTCACTGCTCTGAGATGAAGCTTGCTGAATGACTGAGGAAAACAGAGGGGCATTTGTGCTGTTGAACGGAACCTGGACTTTTACAAATTGAGGAATTAAGCCTTTTTATTCTGGCTTGTGACTGCTGGATTAAACCTGGACTTACATTGTGTGATATTCTTTGCCTCCTCCATTTCCCAATCTATTTTCCTAAAAGAACCCCACAAATGTGAGTAAAAGCAATGAGTCAATTTGCAATGAACATTAGACCGTATGATTCGCAGAAACAGATGCAAGAGCTTGTGGGGTGGCATGTCTGACCATGGAGCTATTTGTTTAGTACTGTGGATATTATTGATGGGGACAGTTTCCCTTTTTGAAGCAGGCACAAGTCAGACTCAGCCACCCCCACATGTTAACTGCTCCTCTTACAGTCAGCTATGAGTTCTTTCCCACTCGACAGCAAAGCCTTTGAATTTTTTAAAGTCGTTGCTGGAACAGATTGTCACATCTCTCTCCACTGGAGCAGCTGCAGGACTCAACCACTGACCCTCTGACTAGCTTGCCTGCTGCACCATCTAGTCCCATCCTTTTCCCACAGACAGACTGGCACACAGTAGGTGCTGCATTATCTTTAAGTATGACTGATCAGAGAGCTAAGCCTCTCAGGGGTAAGCCTTAATATCTTCATTAGTAAAATAAGGCTGAAAGGGAGTTGGCGGGCGCCTACGACCCCATGGGTTGCTATAGGAGAGGCAGGATAGACACCTGGTGAGGCGCTACACCTGGGGGTCCTGTTGATGTTTACAGCACCCCCTGCCCCCTTCTCTTCTCTTAGGGAGGTAGAGTATGCAGGACAGATGGCACCATCGTCCTGCCTGGTGTGCCTTCTTTTCTGCACTGGTATTTAAGAAGAGGACGTGAAGTGAGGACAGCTAACAGACTAGGTTGCAGGTTACTCAAGAATTGGCTTTGACAGTTTTTGAAATGTTCCGGTGAACCAGGTGATTGGCAAAGGACAGAGCTGGTCCCGGAGGCGGGAATGCTGTGTCATTTCCACACAGGAAGCTGCAGAGTGGGCACGTCTGTCTTTGGAGGGTGAGTGACAGAGAGAGAAGGCAAGAGGCAAGAAAGTATCATTTTAATAATATTGTAAAAGGGCAAAGTGTTCTCTTAGCGTAGAAGGAAAATTTCAAGAGATCTCTTTATCAGGCTAGGAGTTTTTATCTTCTTAGCTAGAAGGACAATGCTGAAGACAGTGTCCTTCTTGGGTTGACACTCCTGGTTGAGTGGTTGAGGTTTGCCTTCTCAGCCTGCAATCTAACAGGTGAGCTGCTCCCTCTCCATTAACATAACAGAAAGAAGTCCTCATGACCTCGCGTCAAAGATGGGCTTTTCAGTGAATGTTGTTGTTGTTTTTATTGTTGATGCCTGAGTCAACAGGACTCATCGAGACTCTATGAACAAAAGACGTGAAGCCTTTCTATAACCATCACTTATCAAAGTTCATAGCGTTTCCAGAGGCATGTTGTTTAGGAAGTGGATGCCACTCCTGCTTCTCATTTCAGTGAAGAGAAGGAAAATGTTAATTGCTTCAAATGTTAATTATTCCTTAGATGTGTTCTGAATCATAGCCTTTGCCATTTTTCTACTTTCTTTTCCTCATTACAAGATATGCTGAACAAAAATATTTTCTCCTGAGACAAATCAGATCAGGAAGACCATCCCTGAGCCAGGCAGGTGACCCAAGACTCAGGATCACACCCTAAATGAGTACTCTCAACCCTGCTAGGGGTTCCCCCTTAACAACCTTTAACTCTGCAGGGTGACATGTGAGTGACCCCGGTGTGACCTTAGAGAGGGCAGTCATCTTCAATGTCCGGAAGGAGTATGTTCCGTGCTGACTGAGCCCCTACCCAGACAACGGCACCGTGAAAGAGAGAAACCTACAGTGTGCGTCCTGTGACGGCTACACAACTCACTGGGAAGATGCCATCTTGTCTATGGATTTGCAAAATCTCCTCTTTGCAAAAGATAAGCTCAACTTTCTTTCCTAAAAGTGCTGAATAAACTCGAGCCCTGTCCCAAGCCCTTAACCTAGTTTACAAATACCCCTACGAATCTTCCCTTGCTGAGACAGATTTGGAAAGCCCATACCCCTGTCACCTATATGCTCACGGTTAATAAAACATGTGTTTTCCTTACTCCAGCCCCATGTCCAAGAGAGTCTAGCAGCAGGAGGCAGAATCGAGTTTTCCTGGTGAGAGAGGAATCCACTTCTTCCACCAGAGTCCTGGCCACCCCACAGCTCTGTTCACTCTCCCAGGGAAGTGGGGTCCTGCAAGGCGCCCTTTCTCCAATGTATCCTGACCTGACCTCTCTCCTAGTGACTCAAAACTCTGCAGTTCCAGGCTGTGATCCAGGGGTTGAGGTGACACTGTACTTGCCCTGAAAGGACAAGACCCACAGATGGCCGATGGCTGCAATGTGAACGTGGCAGGGCGCATCAGACAGCCACCAGCAGGCAAATAACGCATGGGGAAATGGTGTAGTCATTTAAAGATGAACAAATTCCCAAAATATCTTTTTGTTATCACTTCGATGAATCAGACTCCAAAGAACTTGGGGAATATATCAAAATAGCTAATTAAAGATTTGAAGATGATGGGGAGAGATTAATACTAAAGGACCTGGCGGGACAAAGGAGCACAGCATTTGGTTGGGAGGGTGGAAGGAGAGAAAAGGAAAGAAACTCAGGAAAACCAAGAGATGGTTGTCCGCATATCCCAGGCTGAACAACAGGTCCCCAACCTGGGACAAGAAAGGCGAGTCCTTAGAATGAGCTCTGCCCAAACCCGAGGAGCCATGACTCAGGAAACATTCCCAGAAAAACTAATTGCCATCAACTCTGACTCAGGGTGACCTGATGTGCATCACAGTGGAACTCTGCTCCAGAAGGGTTTCTGTGGCTGATTTTTCAAAACTAGAGTGCCAGGCCTTTCTTCTGAGGTGCCTCTAGGAGGACTTAAAGTTTCAAGTTTTCATTTAGCAGATGTTGTTGTTTTTATGTGCCATTGAGT
>NW_006399830.1:7352958-7363409 GCF_000299155.1 Elephantulus edwardii | reverse complement strand
TTCCCCATGGTAATACGTCTTTTCATTTCCTGGCTACTGGTGCCAAGAGTGTTGACTGTGGAGCCAAGCAAACTAAAGCTGTGTACAATCTCAAACTCTTCACCATCCATCCTGATGCTGCCTATTGGTCCAGTGGTGAGAATCTTTGTCTTCTTGACACTGAGCTTCAATCTATACTGGAGGCTGCAGTCCTTGACCCTCTGCAGCAGGTGCTTCAGGTCCTCTTCAGTTTCAGCAAGCAGGGTTGTGCCATCTGCATAACGCAGATTGTTGATAAATCGTCCACCAATCTTGACCCCACAATTCTCCTCAGAGCCCAGCCTCCCGGAGAATCTGTTCTGCATACAGGTTGAAAAGGTATGGGGATGGGATGCATCCCTGGCGTACGCCCTTCCCAGTTTTGAACCATGCAGTGTTCCCTTGCTCTGTTCTGACGACTGCCTCCTTGAGTTAAATGCTTGCACCATCCGGCGACATCACTAGAAACAGTCCAAGTGATGAACGGGATACAGCATAATCCTCCCATCGCAGCTCTGTGAAGTGTCACACTTGCTCATCTCTGCACAGCTCTTGCCTTCTGAGAAACAAACTAAGTCCAAAAAAAGAACTGACCAAGGATCTTTACATTAGACACACTGAGTATTGCTCGTTCCAACCAGGTTTTCACTCTTATCTGTTAGGAAAAAAAAGACTGCAAGAGCAGCTTAGACAAGTCTTCCCGTTTGAGGGGTTTTTTTGGGGGTATTCTCCTGCCCTAAGTGTTTACACAATCCACCCCCTTTTCTGGAGAGCAAGTTCTTAGCATCCCGCATTTATCAGCAGCTCAAGTCTGTGGATTTCCACTGTGCTCAATCTGTTGAGTCTCTAGACCCTTTTCCTTATAATCTGTCTGTCTCTGGTTCTTCTGCTTGAACCGAATATAGAGACATATCAGAAATGCCCATTCTCAGACCCCTGTCAAGGCCTACAAACTCAGCGAGCCTGGGGAAGTGGGTGGGCTGGCAGCCTCGTTTTTTCAGAAACCTCACTCTTGGTATTGGCTGAAGTTTTACTACGGGGTTAAGATCAACATTCTCCTCCTAGATCTCATCTTCTCCTAATCACAACATCACACAATTCACAATGGGTTTGAACTAACCCACACCTTGGCCCTCTCTCCTATAACTCTCAGCTCACGTAAGGAGAGGTTGGAATGTGGCACCTGAATGGAGCATTTAACATACACCTGCAGAAGTTACCGAAGTGTTTGAACTGTTTTCAACTACATTACTATTTGTGCATGTGGAAATTCAACAATGAAAAAGTAAGACAGAAGAATAATTGATGAATTCAAACTGCAGCATTGGAGAAGAATATGAAATCTCCTGCCACAAGTCTTAGAAAGAACCAGAATGTTTCTTACAAGTGAGGATAGAGAGTGTGTCTTGCTTCCTCGGGAAGACTAATCAACAGAAAGGACATTGTGGTTGGAAAAGCAGAATGTCAGTAAAGATGGAGGAAATGCTCTGTGAGATGGCCTGACACAGAACCTTCACAAACATAACAACGATCAGGAGGACAGCACAGGAGCAGACAGTGCTTGCTCTGCTCGACCTCAGGTCCAAGACAGATGTCTTGCTCTTCCGTCAGTCGGTGGAATATCCAATACTTGTCACCACCATCACAATTCAAAGGCATTGGTTCTTCTTGGAAGAAGTGCAAACAACAACTTCCTTACATGCAAGGATGGTGAGACTTTATCTCACACACTTTGAGCATCATACAAGGGAAAAAAAAACAAAACCACCACCCAGCAATCTGTGTCTATCAAGATTGTTGTTGTTGTTGATTGCCATGGAGTTGAGCACAACTCACTGACCCTGTGAACAAAAGGCCTGAAGCCTTTCTGTAACTATTGTCATTTATCAAAGTTCACACAGTTTCCAGAGGCTTGTTGTTTAGGAAGTGGATGCCACTCCTGCTTCCAAACCTGCCTTAAACTGGGAGCTCCACCAAACACTGTCCACCATGGGTAACCGTTATGTCATTTGACACCCCAATGGCACAAGGTTCAGAATCACAGCAAGCCCAGGTTACCTCAGTACAGCACACTGACAGAAGAGTGCTGTACCACTTAGAAGAATGTTCCTCCAAAATATAACAACAACTGACTTTTAAATACAAAGGCCTTCCCCGAGGTCTTGTTGACTCTAAACAAGAGGCTTAAATAAAAAACAACCAATATAGTAAGTTTTTGTTGTTATGTGCTTTTGAGTCACCTGAAACATATAGTGAGGCTATGTACAGCAGTTGTGAACCCCTCCCTGTCCTGAGCCAGTCTCACTAACTCTGACACAGCAACCCTCATTGCCCCAGATACTGTATCAAGATCACTGTCCAGAAAATTGCAGGGCGCAGTTCTACCTGGACAGTAACAGGTTTGTGTTAGTAGCATAATTCCTTACCATTAAGCCTCCAGAGCTCGACAAGAACAGGTGTGATTTTACGCCAGAGTTTACGGGATTATATTGGGGCTTTGAATCAGTCCTGACTGGGTCCAACCACCAGCAGCAGTAAAGTGATACCGGACACAAACTTTGAACATATGAGTGAAATGAAACAGGATGAAGCACTGTTAGAAACTTATTATCTATCTTAGAAAAGAAGGGCTGTTTGTGTGTTATGCAGGAATCAAAATCTCTACGTGGAATGAGCTGGAAACGGTGACACACTAAATAACAGTGGTTGGTCCGTTAGCCTTGAACATGTGTTGCTGTCCACGGTGCTGATAACACAGCCGTCTTCAGGCTCCTATCTGTGCCTTTTCTGTGTCTCTATCCCAGGGCTTCAGCCCATAGTTTGTCCTGTTCCAGTTAGCATTCCAGATCGCCCAAAGTTTTAAAATTCAGGTCTGTTCTGGTTATGCTTCATCGGCCATGAGTGAACTGGTTTGAACAGATTTGAAGCTGTGATATATACTGACAGATTGTTAAGCAGAAACAAAATGAAACAAACAAAACCCCCAAAAACCCAAAACTTCAACAAAAGACAAAATCAAGTTGCAGAGTGTTAAGTGAGTATGTTGTTATTTATAGGGGATAATAACACTTATAATACTATACATGCTTTTGTTATATCCATAAAAGTTTTGGAAAGATCTATACTACAGTGATATTAGTGGTTAGCTCTAAAAAGACTCATTGTTGGCACAGCAAATAATAGTAGTGAAGTGGACACAGACAGCCAAGGCTGACTAATTACCAGTAATATTAGACTTTCACAAACAGAACTTTTCTCTCTCACATGCGGGAGACTGGAAGACTGAATTCAGGGAGCCAGCTCTGCTTGAAGTCGTTCTCTGTCTGTTGGATTGGGAGGCAGGTCCTTGTGCCTGTGACCTTCCACTCCTGGAGAGTTTTCCTGTGGCTTGGTCTCTCTCTTCTCTCATCTCTATTTTTTCACTTGCTGATACCACCACCCCCACCACCACTACACTTTCTGTTGTCGTTTAGGTGAAAGTTTACAAAGCAAATTTGCTTCCTACCCAACAATTTCCATACACTTTGTTTCCTGGTACTCGATGCAACTTCCTCGCTGTGACAGCACTGTTTCTGCTTGTCCCTACAATCCCCGGTTCCATGTACCCTCCTTTCCTGTCCCTTTCTGCCTTCTCGCTTTGTTTCTGGGAAATGCTGCCATTTTGGTGTTTTGTGGGTGACAAGCAGCACATACTCGAGGGAGGTTTCTGTGCACTTTCTAGCTATCTGTCGTTTGCTGCACGGTGATCCTGGGAGTGGGTTCAGCTTCAGTTTGAAGGGTGTCTTGGGGCCACAGTCTCATTCCCATCAGTCTTCATCTCACAGGAAGTCTGGGCTTTCCTCATGATACAGAATTTTGTTCTACATAGTTCCACGATCCAGGGCCTTTTACCAAGATCCCAGTAACAACGGGGTGGTAGTGGTGGCCAAGCACCTCAACCTAGCAAGTTCTCTGAAAGCATAGATTGTTGTTATTGTTGTTATGTGCCATTGAGTCGCCTGTGACTCACAGTGATCCTACGTACAACAGCCCTACACCCTGCTCTATCCTGTGGCAGTCTTATTGTCACTGACACACCTAACCCCATTACCCCAGTCACTGAATCAGTCCATCTCATCGAGGGTCGTCCTCTCCTGCGCTGTCCCTCCATCCTCACAAGCATGATGTCCCTCTCCAAGGACTGGTCCCGCTTTGCAACATGTCCAAAGTATGTCAGATGAGTCTTTGCAATTATTTGC
This sequence comes from Elephantulus edwardii, assembly GCF_000299155.1. NCBI lineage: Eukaryota > Metazoa > Chordata > Mammalia > Macroscelidea > Macroscelididae > Elephantulus > Elephantulus edwardii. The sequence goes on along the minus strand of NW_006399830.1, from coordinate 7,359,153 downwards.
TATGCATCAGAAAGTGCAGATTAGTTTAAAATAAACATGTAAGGAATAAAATGAAACACAACTTGTCAATTTTGTTTACCCTTATATCCTTGTGCCTAAAATAGTGCTTGCTACAGAGCAAGTTATCAAGAACTATTTAATAAATGAGTGGGAAAATGCCACAGTATCATTTATATACATTAAAAAAGAAACCAAACCCCTTTCCCATCAAGTCAATTCTGATTCACGGCGCTCACCTGTGTCAGAGTAGAAGTGTGACCCATGACGTTGTGAATGGCTGAGGCCTTTTGGAAGCAGATATCTAAACCTTTCTATGGAGCTATCTTAGGATGGATTTGAACTATCAACCTTTCTGTTAGCCATCTGTGCCAGCCAGGGATGCCACATTAAAAATAAATGCCCTCAAAACAAAAGCACAGACTTTGCTGTCTAAGAGACAAGATAAAATCTTTTTAGATGACTGCATAGGGGCATGGGGGCACGACAGGGAAAATGGGAAATTTAAAAACAACTAAAAAAGAACCCAAATCAAACTCACTGCTTTCCAGTTGGTTCTGACCCATGCAAACCCTCCACTGGGTTTCTGAGGTTGTAAATCTTAATGGGAACAGACGGCCTCATCTTTCTCCTGTGGAGTAGGATAGTTCACATGGTACAACCAAGTGGAAAAGCATGTTATACTGTGCTTACTTGAGTTAAGTGCATGTGGGAGTGGAGGAGAGATGTAAGGATATAGAAAGAGAGATAGATAATAGATAGCTAGCTAGCTAGATAGCTAGATAATAGAATAGATGAGTAGGTGATAGATAATAGATGGATAGCTAGATAAGATAGATGATTAGTAGATAGATAGATAGATAGATAAGATAAGATAAGATAGATTATTGATAGATAGATAGATAGATAGATAGATAGATAGATATGGTATGAGGTAGCAGTCAAATAGATGGCTCCTTCTTCAGTAAGGAGTAGTCTGTACTCCTACGCAGTGTAGCCTGTATGGAGCAAACCCAACAGTGGTTCCTCTCTGGAAGTTCGAATCCACTACTGGTTCCAAAGAAGAAAGATGGGCAATCTCTTCCCATGTAATTCACAGCCCCTGAAAACCCACTAGAGGGCCAGCTATGAGTTGGTTCTGACTTGCTGGCAATGAGTTTGAGTTAATATGTGATGGAAAAGAATCTCCATGAAAGCTAAATAAGCAGAAAACATGTCAATTTTGTGACAGTGGTTTTCTCCACAGCAGTAAGGAGGGGAGAAGGGTCTGCAGGGCACGTAAGGAGCTATCAACTGGGTCTGGAATGTTCTATTTATTTGAAGAGGAAAGAAAAGGTTTGAAAAGCAAGTTGTTGATGCATGCTGGCTTGCGTGGTGGCTACGTTGGTGTTTGCTGGAAAGGTCCTGTTCTTCTTTCTATTTTAAAATACTTTTCCAAATTAAAAACAGGAAGAAGAGTACACCGTGATATGGCAATAGAAAAGTTACTTTGAACAGTGAAGATTGGCAGTTTCATGCCAGACAATGCAATTAAGTGCAGGGGAGATTGCCAACTCTCTCTAGAAAGATCACACAGTTTTCGAAGTTGGCGTGGCTACGTGGCTGATTCATCTTATGTGCACGTCTGTCACTCAGAGAGAGCGAGCTATCTGTCAGAGCTTCAGGCTCATTTTCCAAGAGAAACTTATTTCATTTTGAGCTAAACATAATTTAAGCAAAGAAAAGAAACTACAGCTGCTTTTCAGCAGAGAAAGGGCAAAGCCACAGTGTCCTTTGCTCTATCTCAAAATTGCACTGTCATTCAAAACGGCGCTACAACAGTCAAGACAAGAGGCACACACTGGAGAGACGGGGGAGTGTGTGGTCCCGAGGGTCTGTATAATTGGCTGTGGATACCAGAAAGAGAGCCAGAGCACCCTTCATGATAAATGCTGATCACAGCTTAAACTCAAACTTTGAGATAAGAAAGCAATGTATAAATGTAATGATCAATGTATGTCCATAAAAATGAACCAATGTTAAGATGCATGCTAGGGCCATGCATTAGCCTTACCCCAAACCAAGCGTTATCATGCTCTGTGCATGTGACCAGGAGGGGCCAGCCCTGGAAAGGATGGGATGCTTGCAAAGGTAGAGGGGTCAGTGAAAGAGAAGGCCCTCAATGAGATAGACTGACATTGCAACTGCAAGAACGGCCTGGCCCCTGGCAGGTGGCGGAGGACAGGGCATTTGGGTTTCGTGTTCACACAGTGCTGTTGAGCTATGAGCACTGTTGACCGGACGGCACCCAACAACAGCCACCCATCCCATCACCAGGTAGTCCAGTCTGCCTGGTGGTGACTGCGTTCTGAGGCTGGCCGTCTTCACAGGACGAGTCTGCCCAGCTTCCTCTCAAGGAGCAGCTAGGGGATTCCAACTGCTTACCTCCTGTTTAGCAGCACAGCACAATGCACTGCACCACCAGGTGCCTGCTCTACACAGCAGACATTTTCCATCATGGAGGAGCCACTGGTGGTGCGAACAGTTAAGCATATGGTTACTGACTGAAAGGTTAGACGGTGAGCTGATCCAGAAGTGCCTTGGAACACAGGCCACGTGAGCACCTTCCAAAAGGTCTAAGGAAAAAACAGTAAGGGCACAGCTCTACGGGGCAATGTCACAGAGAATGAGAGGGGCCAGTTCCACGCAGCAACATCACAAAGACCTGAGGGAGGCCAGTTCCACATGGCAAAGTCACAGAAAATGAGAGGGTCCAATTCCACATGGCAACACAGGGGGTGCCATGAGGTGAAACTGGCTGAGTGGCAACCATTTCTCGTCATTTGTTAGTTTAATTAAGTACTACAGCAGCTATTTTTAATAAACTGATGACTCCGAATTGTGGTTTTGGCAACAAATATTGAATATATTGTGGACTGCCTTCTTGTTACAGGGTGGGGGGAAAAAAAGAATGACTTAGTGTTAGAATAAAAACCACCAGAACGCTCCAAGGTTGCCATGACTGACTCACTAGCAATGAACACATCATTAGAAAGACCAATTTGTAGAAAGAGACATCATGATTAGCGTCCTAGATTGGATTGTGTTTTCCAAAACACATATACACAATGATACAATATGGAAACTACGTATTAATCCCCCTAAGCCTAATAAATAAATAAAGCAAATAGCTGTAACAGGATTAAGGGTGGAATATACACCCTCCCCCATCACAGTCCTGATTCAATATAAGGGAAGTCTCCCTAGAGTGTGGCCTGTGCTACCTTTATCTCACACAAAATGAAAGAAGAGGAAAGCTAACAAAGAGGGGAGACACCACAGAACCACCAACAGTGAGCTGCCAGGAGTGGAGCGTGCCCTTTTGGACCCAGGCCCCTTCCAAGGAAGCTCCTTGATGCTGAAGAACGCTAGCACATCTGGAGGTCTCCAGGGAACGAATGCCAGGCCTTCAGAGGCTGATGAACACCCGGACTTCCTCCAGAACCAGAGGGAGGGCCTTCCCCTAGAGCTGGGCCCCTGCCTGGGGGCTCCTAAATGGCATCAGAATAGGCCTGTGTTAAGACCACCCTCTTGTGGTGTATCTATTACAGTAGCACTAAAGAACAAAGACAGCTGGTAAAGCAAAGGATCAGCAAGACACGGGGAGACCTGTTCAAAGGAATACCTCCACGAACTGGACTGACGTAATGACCGGCACAACGGACTCAAACAAACCAGTGACGGAGAGGGGTGCAGAACCAGGCGATGTCGAGTTCTGCTCTACGTAAAGTCACCAAAAGTCAGAGCCAACACAACGTCAAGACCACCACAAAGTGTAGTTCCGCTCCGCAACCTGCGATATGGAGACCGGCAGCCTTAGCATTGCCTGGATGTGTATTACAGGCAAATTCACAAGTCTCCTGCAGACCTAGTGGGTGAGAAGCACTGGAAGGACAGCCTAGGAATGTTTGCTCCAGGCCAAACTCTTGCTAACGCTGGATCGTTACTGCAGAGGTGAGAACTGGCTGGAGTGTTCTAGAAGCATAGCTCTGGAAGGAAGGAAAGAAAGCCTTAAGCAGAATGACCCTCATCTTCTCAGAAGCCCAAAGGCCTGATCTGTTCCTATGACTATAAATCCCTGACAACTGGGATTTGGGCAGGTAACCCAGGTCTGACGGATCATGGACCCACACATACCCAGCCAGGAGTAAGTGGCTCAGAGATGCTCTGAGGCCAGTCTGGACAGAGTGGGCTCTGGGTGAGCACTGAGCAGGGGCCACAGGGTTCTTGAGGGAGAAGCTCTACATGAGATTTACACTCTGGTGTGAGTTCCTGCGTGGTTGTCAGGTGCCAGAGAGTTATAAATGGACATACAGTGACCCACAAACAACAGAACAAACCACCACACTATTCTGTGCCATATTCACATGTCTCTAAAGACAGCTTTAGTGGCCAAATGGGTAAGGAGTGTGCTGCCGAGGTCAAAGCATGCGGTTCGAGACCAGGAGTTGCTCTGACGGAGAAAGATGGGTGATCTCCTCCAGTGCGATTTACAGTCTCTAAAACCCAACTGCAGGGTCAGCTCTGAGGTGGCTCAGACTTTACGACAATGAGTGTGAGGGTCTCTGTGGGCAGAAAACACCCCTGCAAAGAACTGGCCATGGTAGGGGAGGAGCGCAGACACAGGGCGCCAAGTCTAGGAAGAGGGGAAATAATTGTCTAAATCTAGGATAATAGTAAATAGTTGCTTAGGAGGCCCCTTAACCTGATTGAGTGCCAGCTGCGAGCCTGTTACTCTAGGAACTAAGGATCTGCGATCAGACCACTCTGATGTATTGCAAACTTTGAGAAATTACTCGAAGAACGCACCATCATCAAGGACGCTTGACATTAACCACCCTGAACATCAAACACAGGCTGTGCGAGAACCATCCTGGAACAAACAACCTAGTCAGTCCCCTGGGCACGTCCCTCTCCCTTACCTATTCCCGGCGGCCACCCCCTTAGGAAGCCTGGCTTGACCCCTGAGACGTCAAAGCTTCTGTTTTCTCTCAGATTGCTGGCATCGGAACGAAGCACTTTAGAAAAGTCAACCTGAGTCTCTACACAGCTGGCCTGTAGTGGCGGGCAGCTAGGCATCATCTTTCTGGTTGCACCAAACTATTGATTCCTTTATTTTCCACTTTGCTGAACTTGTATATTTGTTTCTTGAAGAACATACATTCATGCTCATTATATTATACTGATTAAACATGATCGTGGTCTCCATTTTCAAGGTCAAACGTTACAGAGTAAACACCGTAGTGACCTCACTTTCTGACGGGCTCCTGGGGCATGCCTGCAGGCAGGCATGCGAGTGTGTCCCTGCGTGCGTAACTTGGACATCTTTTCAAGGCGTGAGTGTAGGAACCATATGTTATTCAGATGCACCAGGCTTCTTAAAATAAAAAGTCAGAAATTCCAAAAAGATCCCTGTCAGAGACATCTTTTTAGAGTCATTTACAATTAGCACAATTGGGGATGCATTAAATAATCCCCCCAAAGGGCCAGCCATACTCTAGAATCTTACAGAACATGAAATGTTCGCTCTTGGAAGGCCTGTTCCTTACATGTCTGCATGTCTTCAGCACCATCCAAGCAATCACCATCTTGTCCAGAGTTTAGATGGTAAGAGAGGGCGTCCAGAGACACGTGGGAGATGAGGAAGTGGTCTGTGATCAGAGACCTTACCAGGAGGCTCACTGTGCCTCGGGGCCGCTGTCTGTCGTCCAGCAGCGACCTGTCACCTTGGCCATTTCAGAAGGGTAGGCCTCTGCACACCCATCATTCACCCCCTTCTTAATTCCTCTCTGAAGTCGCCCCATCTTTCTGCCTCCTTTCCCAGCCATGTTCCTTCATCAGTCCAAGACTTTCAGGTTTTGAGGAGGCAGGGGCTGATCGCTCCAGGCAAGGACTCTGCACCCTCACTTTAATTTTAATGTAAGTGAAATTGCTTCATTTACTCCTTCCATTGTGGAAGCCCTCAAGGGCCAAAATAGCTTTAGCCAGGCAGTTTGAGGGAAAGAAAACAATACAGCATCCTCCCAACTAACAGCACTGCATGTAAATGACAGGAGCACAATGTGCACGGCCTGTAAGGCGAAGGGGGCTGTGTGCTTTTGCATAAGCATACAATGTGAAGGGGGCTGTGTGCTTTTGCATAAGCATACAATGTGAAGG
>NW_006399830.1:7281401-7352858 GCF_000299155.1 Elephantulus edwardii | reverse complement strand
GAAGGGGGCTGTGTGCTTTTGCATAAGCATACAATGTGAAGGGGGCTGTGTGCTTTTGCATAAGCATACAATGTGAAGGTGGCTGTGTGCTTTGCACAAGCATACAATGTGTATGTCATTTGCATAAAACTGGGCAACTGGGGGAAGTGAGGGCATGCTAATCATCACTAAAATACTTAGACAAAAGAACAGTCTCGATGCACTTTGGTGATTCAGAGGCTGGGAAAGCACATGGCTTCCTGGATCGAGATGTCAAGGAGGCAGGTCAGCTAGTTAGGAGGGGGTCATGGCACATAGGAAGGCAGGTGGCAACAACAATGTCACAGAAGATTCAAAGGGAAAGAGCTGGCCTGCAGCTGGGGGGGGGTGTGTTCCCCCCTGCCGGGGCCAGAGGATCAATCACCCTGTCTGTTTACTTTGTGACATCAAGAGAGTCTGATGCCCTCTCCACACGATGGACATCTTTCTCCACTTGAGGGGGCTGGCGGGCTGCTCCTGGAAGTAGTTCCTGTGAGCTCCAACTTCTCAATTCCTGAGTCCCTATAATACAACCTTTGGCTGTATTATCCCTGATACTCCCAGTGTGGACTCCTGTCCTCCACACTCAGCTACCCTCCTGGTTTCTCCTCTCATCTCAAGCTTGAAAGACTGTTCCACTTTATCCAGTCCAACAGACACCAGTCACAGACAGTCCTCGGCACTGCCATATCTGGGCATTGTTAAGTACCAGGCAATTGGTTCCCACACACACCGGTACCACGATCAGTAACAAACCCCTGCCAGGCCTGCACCATCCTCACACGTGCTGCTGCGCTCAAGCCCACTGCGTCCGCAGTGCCAGTCCACTTCACGACGGCTGCCTGAGACCTCTGCTTTATCAAGCATGATGTCCTTCTCCAGGGCAGGGTCTCCTAGTAACATGCCCAGAGTGTGAAAGATGAATTCTTACAGCTGTCTGTCTCCAAGGAGCACTTAGGCTGCATCTTCAGAGACAGATTTGTTCTCCTGGAAGAACACAGGGGATCCACTATCTTTGCCATTCCCGTAATCAGAAGGCACCCACTCTTGTCTGGTCTTCCCTACATGCACTGGGTGTTCGTCAGTGCAGCGGGGTGAGCGAAAGATGGAACAACTGTCATGGCCAGTTCAGTCTGCTGAAACCAGGATTGTGCAAGAGCCATGGCTGTGTCTGCCCATGTCAACTGCAAGTCACTGCTGTAGAACAAAGTCACGCCAGGCAGCACTTTGTGACACACGCCTAAGACCTGGGAGGCACAAATGGTTAAGCACCCTCACCACCTGCCTGGCAGTTTGTCATGCTGCAGTGGTGTATGTGCTTTCGGGATGCTGGGAGATATGCCGTAGTATGTAAAACAGCAGCAGCATCTGCAGAGGACAGGTTTCACTGGCATGTCCACACTAAGACATGGAAGAAAGGTCTGGAGACCTACTTCTGAAAACCTTATGTATCACAACTAAATTATTGTTGTTGTTGCTATGTGCTGTTGAGTTGTGACTCATAGTGACCCTATGTACAAACAGCCCTGAAACCTGCTCTATCCTGTATCAACTTTACTGTCTCTGACACACCTACTCTTATTATCCCAGTCACTGAGTCAGTCCATCTCGTTGATGGTCTTCCTCTCTTTCTCTGTCCCTCCACACTTCCAAGCATGATGTCCCTTCGAAGGACTGGTCCCTCCTTACAACATATCCAAAGTATGTTGGACGAAGCCTCAGACTCCTTGCCTCCAAGGAGCAGCCTCGTCTCACCCTCTCTAGAATGAGCCCATTTGTTCTCCTGGCAGTCCCTGGTATATCCAACACTCTTTTCCAGCACCACATCCCAATGGCATCAATTCTCTCTATATCATTCCTAATCACAACTAAATACTGTCCAATATAATGATGTACGATGAGCCTTAGGCTGGCAGGTGTTCTGCCCACAAAATGCCCCTCAAAGGAGTTCCAATCATGTCTGAAAATTTCAACAGCATTTATTAATTCCACATGTGGAGACTTTCTCCCTCCATGAGATGGTGGCGAGGGAAAAAGCTCTGAGCCCCCCCTCCCAATTGCTTTTATAGCTTTTTGCGGGTGCCCTGTCGGGGCAGGGGAATTGAGATCATGGTTGGTGGGTCGGGGGATCAGTCATGTGGGTCAGATTTTGACGGGCTGGCTACTTTGCGTGCCTTTACTCCTTCTGTGTCATGTAGACACTAGTTAATTTTTTACTTTGCAAGGACAGATTCGTGTTTGCCTTAAGCTAAGAATTTTTATGGCCCACTTCTGCTTCTGGCATTAATGGAGGTTTATAAAAAAAATGGGGTTTTTGCTGTTCCTTCAGCAGACATTTCACAGGCACTGTGGACACAAGGGTAGAGAAGAGTTTACCAGCGTTCGTGCAGACGGCACTGGGTAAAGCTCTACTCAGTGTCACGTGGGTTATTATGAATTTGAGGCAACTAACAAATACTCCAAAAGTTCAAGCCAAACAATGCAAACATAAAGCAGAGGAAAAAAAAAGACAAAGAAGTATTGCTGGCTGATGAAAAGGAAAATGACATTATCTGCAGATAATTTCCCTACTAGAAAACTCAAGAGCAGTTACTGCAGCTCCACGTGACCTAAAAGACCATGGTCTGAAACAAAAATAAACATAAAAACAGCAATAGCTCCCTCACACATCAGAAGCAGTCAGTTTGAAAATAAGAGGAAAAGATCTCATAGATACTATGAACAACTGCACAACATACTTCAAAACAGACTGAGGAGCGTACAGGCACCTCTCACCCACCGCAGGGGAGCTGACGCTGACTCCAGGGCACCCGGCCTGACTGAAGACACTGGCACCATCCATATGTCGTTCTTTGTGCTGATGAGTATCTTCCCTGGTTTGTAACCACCAGCAGCCCCAAGGGAGAAAGCTGGGCAGTGTCCTCCCACGCAATTTAAAACCTCAGAAACCCAACAGAGGGTCAGCTCTGAGTCAGAACTGGCATGATGGCAGTGAGCTGACCCTCCAGTGAGTTTTCACAGACTATTAATTGCACAAGAGGAGATAACCCATTTTGATGCTGCAGAGAAGCCGATGGATTTGAATGACTTGCCTTTGGTTGACAATGCAACTTCCTGCCCTCCAGGCCACCAGAGCTCCCCACTGATCCAGGGGACTCTCTGAAAAGCACTGGAAACCGGCCCACCCGTCAGTGCAAATCCTCTGCCTTCCAACTCAAGGCTACCATTCGCTGTCTTCCAAGGCTGGAGCTCTGAACAGAGATTGTCTTATTTTTTTGAACCAAGCAACTTGTAGACCAGCTTTTAGACCAGCCCAACACTTACCCTCCCGCTCCCAAAACCACTGCAGTCAACGTGAATCCAGTTCACCATGATCAAATATTTCCAAGATCGTGAATCTTCCCCAAACTGCCCAACCTCCTCCTTCAGAGAAGCTGACCGCAAGCACCATGCCAACAAGGGTCCTGCTGCCCTGGGAACTGTGGTGCTGCTCGAATTGGACCACACCTGGATTTAAAGCTGCTCAGTGCTGAGTGTGAGAAAGATAGGGACCACTGGGGCACTCCCTCCCTGTGGTATTTTAACTCTGCCCGTACGTGTGTGCGCGCACACACACACACACACAGAGGGAGAGAGAGAGAGAGTGTTTGGAGTGTGTGGTGTGTAGTCCACAGCGTGTTTCCATAATAACCAAAGGCCTCTGCAGTGGTTCAAATCCATCAGCCACTCCACAGTGAAAGATGTGTGGTCCCCCGTCTTTCCTCCTGGAAAACTCGATGGCAGATCCCTTCAGCTGGAAAAGACTGAGCAGCAGTCAGAGTTCTACCTGCTTGATGACTGTTCGTGCACCGTGACGCTCTCTGGTTAGCGATTCCACGCCCCTCTGCCAGGCTTCTTATAGGCAGGCCCCTGTTCCCTGCATGTTTCGTGTCTCTTCCCCTTCCCAGCTATTGCTACACTCTGGCCCTGCCGACAGCCCCCACCAGTTGAAGGAGGATTTAGCAGTGTGTAAACGAAATGGCAGGGAACTTCTCCCTCCCTCTAAGAGAACAAACTCTTAATAGCTGTTAGCTCATTAAGTGCTTCAATATAAATATTGCAGCTAATTAAATACAGTTTTATTTATTCTTTTCCGCAAGACCCAGTCGAACATCAATTGCAGAATAAATTTTTAATGAGTGTTTGTTCACACAGCTGACCTCTGTTCTCAATTAGTGGGAATTACCATAGAGTCTCGTCTGCCCACTCTCTGAAGCCTGTTGGTTCGTCCTGCACTGGAGCTGGGCTTGTCCAGCTCTCCACCTACTCCGGGTGGGCATGCACGCGGGTAAGGCAGCTTCACACAGCACTGGCCAGCAGGCCTGGGCTCAATGCACTGTGCCACCCTCACGCTCAAGAGAGGAGTCCCTGCTAGCCCAAAGGTTGGTGGTTTGAATACCCTCGAAGGTCCCTGAGACGGAAAAGGAAATGGCCTGGCAGTACATTTTGGAAAGCATTTCAGGTCTGCTCGCACCGTCACTGAAGACCCCACCGAGCAGTTCTCTGCATGCACAGGGTCCCCAGGAGTCGGAGCCACCAGTGAGCACCAGCATGGTGGAGACCGTGTGGATGGAGCAGCATGGGGTAGGTTTCAATCTGTTGTTCACGAGGCCACTACAAGCCCCAGTCAGCTTGACAGCACCTCTTTCTCTGACCCCTTAAAGTTTGCTCCTCCTCCTCCTCATGTCTTCTCTTTCATGTCTTGTCAAAGTCATGTCCAAACAAATCACATGCACTACCACTGAGCTGACTGCAGTGCACAGTGGCCTTCAAAGCCAAGCTGACCTGCCCCGGGAGGGTTTGCAAGGCTGCTAATCTTTATGGACGCTGCCTCGGTTTTCTCCCTTGGAGCAGCCAATGGGCTCAAACGGCTGACCCTCCAGTTAGCAGCCAAGTGCTTTAGCCATTGCACCACAGGGCCCCTTGCCTAACACGTTGTTGTGCCTTCAAGTCACGACTGGCACACAGCTGACCCTGCAGGGGCTTTTCGGGGGCAGTTGAGTTGCGTAACAAAAGACTGTCCGTCTCTTCTGTAGAGCAGACCCTGGATTTGAACTGCTTGCCTTTGTGAGGACGGTGTAACTCCTCACCCACTGGGCTGCCACAGCTCCCTGTCTAATCCACGCTGGTTTCGTGTACTGTCGAGTTGGAGCCGATGCCTGGCCGGCCCCCCAGCAGATGTTCAGAGACTGTAATGATACTGCCCATTTTCTCTCCCACAAATGCCGGTGGATTCGAACCACGTGCCTTTGGGTTGGCAGTGCAATATTGTTAAATAAACATTTGTTGAATAAATGTATTTTACCTCAAGTTATCACTTTAATTGTCCAAGTTTGGTTTCTTTTGAAACATTTTCAGAGATTGTTCCAAACCCTTTACAGTAGGTCCTTATCTTAATTTAGTAGCAGAATATATTAAGCATTTTCCTTGCAATCTCAGTGTTGTTTTTATGGACACAAATTGTTACACTGTAATAAATTGTGTCTTCAATAAATTGCATCTTCAGAGCCTGTTAATGTCTTTCCCTCATTAAACATGGCAGATTGCTGGGAGTTTATAGTCAGTGTGCAAATGGACTGTTTATCATGAACTTTTCCTGGCGGATGCTTTTGATATGTGCCTTGTTTATTTTCAAATAAATCTGGGCCTCATTTATTCTTCAAATAACTGGGGAAAGCAAAGGATGCCTTGCTATTTTCCACCGAGTTAAGCACCTGTGACCTGGGATGACCTGTGGCCAGCCCCACAGCCTGTAAAGAAACTGGTGGTCTTCGATCCCATCTTTGGGAAAATGGTATCTGATATAACAACGAGGGAAGTTATCATACCTCTCTTTCCATGTGTTGGAGAAATGAGGACCAAGGTTTGAAACATAAGGTTCTTAGTTGGAATGAAAACCAACGATGTTTCCTCATTTCCACCCAGGCTTCTCAGAACTATGACCTATAAGTAGCCTACAGAGTAGCATCTACAGTACTCGTTTACAGTGGCATTCTGGACTTTCTCTCTAGACAGAGTGGATCAGAATCTTAGGGATCAGTTGTTGTTGTTATGTGCTGTTGAGTCGCCTGGGGCTCATAGCAACCTTATGTAGAGCTGCACTGAAATCTGCCTGGTCCTGAGCCAGTCTTCTTGACTCCATCCAACACAACTACTCCCATTGCCCCAGTTACTATATCAATCCATCTCACCCAAGGTTTTCCTCTCCTGTGCTGTCCCTCCACCCTTCCGAGCATGATGTTCTTTTCCAAGGACTGGTCCCTCCTGGCCAGGTGCCCAAAGTATGTGAGACAGCGTTTCAAAATCCTAGCCTCCAAGGAGAAACTTGATTTCATTCTCTCCAAGAAAGAACTATTTGTTTTCTTGGCAGTCTGTGGTATGCTCAAGACTCTTCTGTAGCACCACAACACAAAGGCATAATTCCTTCTTCTATCATCTTTAGTCATTGCCCAGCTTTCTACTGCATTGCAAGTAACTGAAAAGACCATGGCTTAGCATTCTTACTTAATGTTTCATTTGAGTGAAAATTTATAAATCCTATTAGTTCTTCATTCAATCATCTCCACACATTTTTATAGCATTTGTTGTAATTGGTTCATGTGATTAATGAATGACAATGTCCAATCAACCCCTTACTGTACATTGTCTTTCTCGACACTCAACTTCTTCTATTTTTTTCATTTAAAATTTTTTTAAATTTTATTATTGTTTGTGTGTGTACCGGCAAATCAGATCTGACTGGTACAGGAGGAGATTGTACCTCCTTCTCCAGCAGAGCATCTGGTGGATTTGAACTGTGCACCTCTGGGATTGCAACACAGCTTCTTGCCACTAGGCCACCAGAGCTCCCTGACACTCAATTTCTCTAGGCTCCAGTTGGAGCTCTGGTAGCGTAGTCTGCAGAAAGCTGAGCTATGAACCCACAGGCATCTCTTCCTGTTGTGATGTAAAGCCTTGACTAACCTGGTTGACAGTGAGTCAGAGTCCCTCTTCACTAAAGCAGGACACAAAACATTATCTCTGTGGACTGATGTCAACTGACTTTGACATTCCCCTGAGTCAATGGCTCTGAGTCCCTCACACCCATTGCCTCTGGGTGTTTAGTCAGAATCAAGAAGTTTCTGTAACTTTGCTGCCTGTTGAGAGATTATAGTTTGAGACCCTCTGTGTCAGCTTTCCTTTTTCTGAACGGAAGTGCGCCACCACCTTGGCCTTTCATTCTGCAGTCGAACAAATGATACTTTTTTATTAGCTCCCAAATCAGGAACTTGTACCAATTGCTCTCGCAGCCGCACGAGGAGTCTCTGAGCATTGATACACAGGTTCAGGTAATCCAACAGCACAGTAAGTAAAAGATGAGATCGATGAAAAATGGGTTTCCATAACAAATTACAGGTCAAGAAATACTTCTATATTGTTTCACTGCCTCCTGGGGCATAGAGAGCTCCATCCATCAACATTAGGGCCGGAGAAACATCACTGCAGCCAAGAATAATAACGGCAGACCTGGAAGGACGATTATTCTCTGAGATAAACAAGGTCGTCCACAGCAAAAGCAAATGTATGTGGAAGGCTCTGATGCCCCTGTTCTCCAGCGGCAGCTTCAGAGGATGTGCTGACCTGGTGATTTAAAGTCACAGTCGAAGTGAGGAGTGGGTCTGCCCTGAGGGTCAGTGCTGTGTCCACTCACCCACCCTGGTCCAAAGAGCCCAGCTCTCTTCTCTGTGGCTCTTCTAGCCAGAAGAGATTCAACAACCTTTTAACTTTCAGGGACATGGTGCTAAGAGACGTATCTAGATGGGGAGAGGGTACTCGGGAAGTCCGCAGGGACAGTGTGGGCTTGTAGACAGGGTGCGGACACAGGACCACGGCTGTTGTCAGAGGTCATCAAAGTGACTACAATTCACAGAGACCCTACAAGCAGCAAACAGAAATCTTGTCCTATTTTGCATCTTCCTCATAATCTCCTCCATGGTCAAGTCCACTGTTGCAGGCTCTGTGTCAGTCCATCCCACGGCAAGCCTTCTCTACTTTTACTGACCCCTCCACCCTTCCCAGCAGGCTATTTTTTCCTGCACATTCTAGCGTCTCCTGACAACAGACCCAAAGTATAAGAGATGAAGTTTCACCATCCTTGGCCTCCAAGGAGCACCCTGATTATCCTTCTACCAAGAGAGTTGGTTATTCTTTCGACAGTTCATGGAATGGTCAATACACTTTGCCAGCATTACAATTCAGGTGCACAGGGAAACACGAGGATGGGTGTGCTGTGTGTTTTAGGGTGACAGTGGGAGTTGTCACTGAGCTTCTCAAGTGCCTGCAGCCCCAGCTGTGTAAGGGGAGGGACAGATGCAGGTTCAGGGAAGCATCTCTTCTACCGGCCTGGACAAGCCACATGGGGATTCCGAAGTGTGGGGCCAACCAGGGCCAGCGGGGGGGCTATAGGCTATGGGGCTATCAGGCTTAGAGGCCATAGAGAGAGCTGGGTTTCCAGGGAAGATCTGCAGTCACCCTAAGCCCTCAGGGCACACTGTTAACTCTCTGGAGGTCTAGGAGCGTGGCAGGAGGACTCCAAGGGATTCTTAATCCCACTGTTCAGAAGCTCTAACAAGTCTATGGTGGGCGGTTGTGGGAGGAAGCCAAACACTAGGACCCTGACTCTGAGGAGGAGGGGGAATGCTATTGACAACTGTCACTGAATCAGGGCAACACACCCCAAGCCACCCAGGCCTGCACCGTCCACACGGCTGATGCTGAACGGAGCACTGAGATCCACTGGGCTCTCACTGGCTGATTTTACAACTGCACTGTCAGCCCTTTCTTCCTAGTCTATCTAGGCTCAGCATCACGGCAACAGGACAACTTCCCAGATGTTGGCTGCCCAGGAGGAGCGCCGGCCTGGAACCCAACCCCAGTCCTCCTGCCCTGAAGCTGAGAAATCTACCATCAGTGCCCACAGAGGTGGGAAACAAAACAAAACACACACCACCACCAACCCCGTAACAAAAGCAAGTGCTCAATTCTCTGCTCGGGCAGCCACGTCGGCAGGGAGCGCCAGCTTCGACTTTGGTCCCATCTAGACGGTGGTGAGAGAGAGTGGTTGCCAGGTTGGCTCTTACGCTGCACACAGCACAGGCTCTTGTTCTGGGAAGCCCATGGTCAGTCTTGGGAGCAAGAAGGACAGCAGTGGTGCCTGTGGTGTAGGCAGTGACGGACTGCCCGATAAGCAGGACAGGCATGGGCGTAATTGAGCTTACCTACTAACGTGTGGGGAAGCCCTGTGGGTATGATGGCCTGGGCCAGGAGTCCAGGGCTTACCCATTTGTGACACCCAGGGACCACTTAACCCAGCCCACTGCCGTGGAGTCAGCCTGGCTCATAGCACTGGGTGTATAACACCTGCATCTCCAGGACCCGGCTCTTCTTCCGGCCGAGAGGCCACTGGCGGACGCAAACTACTGGCCTTTTGGTTTCAGCCAAGAACATTGTCCACTATGCTACCAGGGCCCTTTAATACAATCCAGTGACCTCAAACAATAAGTTACTTACATTTAAGTTTGATAAGTCAGTCAGAAAGCCTGTATGACAAAACAAACAAACAGCGATATTAAACAGCACTCACTGTGTAACATCTAATTGATGGGCAGAGAAAGGGACATGTCGTATTTTCCAGGGTAAATTCCCGTTCCCCAGGGTAAATATTTACTGTCATGAAAATGCCAATTGTGCCAACATTAATAGATATAATTGAATTTAATTTCCCACTGGAACCACAAAGTATTTTTAAATTGAATGAAACTGGTTTAATAGTCATTTGAAGGAACACATGACCAGGAATAGCTAACAGAACCTGAAATAACAGGCTAGTGGGGTGAGCTCTGCTTCCTGAGATGGTGTGGAATTGAAGGCGAAAAATGATCTCCCTGACCTCCGGCTGAGAAGGCTCTGAAACTGAGAAGCTGTATGAGAGGATATAGGGAGCTCGGATGACGTAGTGGGGAAGAAGTTGTGCTGTCAACCCACAGGTAGGCGATTTAAGCCCCCCAACTGCTCTGAGAAAGATGGGTGACCTCCTGTGACAGCCCCTGCAAACCCACTGGCGGGTCAGTGGTGAGTCAGGTCCAGCCTCACGGCATTGAGTCTGAGAACAGACCTGGTCCCTCTAGAAGCTCATTTCCCAGATGGGTGAGTTCAAGGTGGCTTGTGAGCCAGGTGGAGACTTAAGAGAGAGGAGGCTAAATGGGGGCAGTGCTCTCAAAAGCACAAGCCCATGAGAGGTCCCAGGAGGCACTTAGCAGCATCATCATACAGCTCGGGGCAAGATCGTAACCATAGCAACTGCAGCCAATGGTGAAAGGGCCCTGTTCTAGGTACCACTCCTATTCTTCTACGACACTGATGCTGAAGAAGTTCCTGGCGGTGCAATGAGGGATGCACCTCGCTGTTAAAGGAGAGGCTGGAGAGCTGAGTTCACCCAGGGGTGCCTCAGAAGAAAGGCCTGGCAATCCACTTCTGAAAAAGTCAGTCTTTGAAAACCATAAGGAGCACAGTTCTGCGTGGATACCCACGGGGTCAGAGCTGGAGAGTGGATGAGGATAACAAAAGAAGAATCATTACCTTTGAGTCATGGTGTTGGAAGGAGTACAGAGTATCTCATGGACTGGAAAAAGAATGAACAGATAGGGGTTGGAGAAGGTGCAGCTGGAGGGCTTGCTGGAGGCAAGGACGGGGAAGCTTCATCTCACGTACTTTGGCCATGTTGCTAAGAGAGACTACTGCTTGGAGAAGGACATCACGCTTGGAAAGTGGGAGGGGGACCCTCACCAGAAGGGCTGACACGGTGATTGCAGCAACAGGCTCAAGTATGTCAGAGCTGACGAGGATGGTACTCGATAGAACAGGATTTAGATCTGCTGTCTGTCAGGTCTCTACGAGTTGTACTCGACTGGATGGCGTCTTACAATCACAACCGCCTAGGGATGAGGTAGGGCTCCCCAAACTCCCAAGATGGAACCTCTTGGTGCTCTAGCACTGGAGACATCAGTCTAATCCCGCGCCCCCTCCCCCCTGGCCCCCACTGCTGTCAAGTCGACTCTGACGCATGGCAAGCCTGATGGACAGAGTAGAACTTTCCATGGCTGTAAATCTTACAGAAGCAGACTGCCTCCTCTTCCTCCTGAGGAGCTCCTAGGGGTCACACACCATTGTCCTTTAGGTTAAGCAGCCAAATTCCTCAATGATTGAAACACTGGACTCATCACGAGGCTGAGAGCCTGGGCCACAATCCACTGTGCATCTACAGAAGCTGTGAGCGGACGAGCGAAACCACTGCAAGCGGAGGCTTGGGCTTCTCACATCTCCCAGCAACTGCTCAAAGTTGATTAGTTTGCTCCTTAAATTGAGCTCATCAACCTGCAGTGAAACTGGGAAAGAAATTAACCTGACACGGTGCTAGTTCTACATTCTAAAACATTCCGCCCTGGGTCGAATCCATTTCCTCTACCAGCTCGCACTCCGGTCCATCAGGAGGAACATAATTATGCCATCATTACTCTCGTCTACACTTTGCTCTGCCTTCCCCGGCTGCAGGTCCCAGAATCCTCTAAACATTCAGTGCCTGGAGGCTCAGCTTGCCTCCTCTCACTTCCTCCTCTCCTGTCCTCCTCTCACCTCCTGCTTTTCCTTCTCTCTGCCTCTCTTCCCTTCTTTTGTCCTCACCGCTAGCTGCACTGGGCTAGCCCCTAACTCACAGTAACCCCACACATAACAGAACTGGACGCACACCCATGAGGAGCTGCAGACTGGATCATTTCCATGGGTTGAGTTTTGAAAGTAGATTGCCAGGCCTTTCTTCCTAGTCCCTCTTAGGCTGGACACTGCTGAATTCTGTTTAGTGTCACAGCAACACACCAGCCTCCAATGACAGACCTTGATGGTCCTTATATGTGTCTCTCTGGTCCAATCTCTCCCCTGAGTTCTGGGCATGTACATCAAACTGCTTATAAAACTTCTCCATTTAAGCATCTCAAAGTTGGAAAGTTTATGCTTAACATACAGCTCTCAAGCCTTGCTGTTGTGGCTGATGTATGCCACCAAATCAGAGCTGATGCACGCCGGCTCCTCCACGGTGTCTTCAGAGGCTCCGAAATCACGGGAGAGAGACAGTCCATCTCCCTCCACTGGTGGGCTTGAACCGTGTGCCTCTGAGTTGCAGGGCAAAGTCCTACCTCTCAGCCACCCGAGCTCCATCTTCAGCTCTCCCACCTCATAAAATAGTAACAAACAAGCACAGAAACAAACAACAAAGCCCCACATACATCTTGCCTCTCAGTCTTCTATGCCTCAGAGGTGGACTTATCCCTGTTGATTTCCAAAGTCCTTGAGTCTAGGTATTGGCAAGTCCTGTTTTTATTCTCCTGCGACACACCTCACCCAACTTCTCAGTGCCTCCAACCCCTGCTCATCCTCTCTTCCTCCTAAAGGTCTCCAAACGTCTCTTTCTCCCTTTCTGAGGCCATCTTTCACCTCGGAGCCAAAATCACACCCTAAATACCCAAGTGGAGCGTGAGTGTCCTCCAATCACACAGTCAAGCCCAACAGCTGTGCTTACCAGATCACAAGGTTCTACAGCGAGCTGGTCGCTACTCCATTCTTGGCACAGTGGATAAGCTTTGAGCTGCTAAAAGAGGGGTCAGAGGTTCAAATCCACCTTCCGCTCCACTGGAAAAAAGGTGGGGTTGTCTGCTTATCGACTGACAGCCTTGGAAACCTTATGGGGAGGTTCCCCTCTGCCCTTCAGGTCCCCATGTGTCAGCACTGACACCGTGACAGCGGCCTGGAGCTGGTTTGGAATTCAATCTCCTGGCAGTTCCTGCTTCACCATTTTGGCGTCAGCCACGTTGCCCATCTTGCTGGTCCTGGATGGACTGAGGTTACTCTGGATGTTACCAACCTCACAGAGGGCTTTCCTTCTTCACTGGCTTTCACAGTGTTCCCTAAACACAGTGTTCTCCCACCCAGCTAGAGCTGTAAACTGTATCATTGTGCAGTTACTTGTTCAGTTAGACACTTTCTGTTACGTCCAGCAGATTAAGTTCTTTGAGAACACCCTCACCGGTTTGCACTGCACTGATTCTGCCTCAGCGGGACCCCACGGGTTCACAGGGTTTGCACTGGCTGACCTTTCGGAAGCAGACCGCATGGCCTTTCTGAGGTGTCTGAGACTGATTCTAACCCTGACTTCTCAGTTAGCAGCCAAGTGCAGTAACCAGGTTACAGCACCCAGTTAGTGTATTATTGTATCCCCAGCCTCTAGACAAGTGGGAAGCACAAACTATGTGATGCTGCGTGAGTGAGTGAGTGAGTGAGTGGATATCGAGTGAGTCCCTGCCCGAAGTCTTAAGAGCAAGGAAGGTGAGACTTTGCCTCACACACCTTGGGCATGTCATCAGGAAGGACCAGTCCCTTGGGGAAGACATCAGTAAAGCAGCGTTTGTTTCAGGGCAAAAGAGGAAGACTCTCAAGGAGATGGACTGACACTGTGGCTCCAGAAGGTTTAAGCACAGAGATGACTGTGAGAACAGGGCAGAGCAGGGCAGGGTTTGGTTCTGTCGTACAGAGGGTTCCTAGGAGTCAGAATCAACGTGATGGCACTTAAAACATTCTCCTTCTCACTCCTTGCTTTTGAGTCAGAACCGGCTCACAGCTGACTCTCTGCTGAGTTTCTGAGGCTGTAAATCGCTGGTAGGAGGGTGCTCAGCTTTCTCCCTTGGTGTTGCTGGGAGATTTGAACCACGAGAGAGGAACAAACTTTAGATTAGAAAGGCAGCTCCCCAGAGCTCCCCGAAGGCACAGGATAGGGTCATGACAATGAGACGCTGCCGCTGAGGTCTCGGCACTAAATAGTCGTTTATGTTCCTAAATTGTAAATCTATCTTTTCTTCTCCTACTGATTCTTCTTAGGAATAGGTCAGCAAGAGGTTGCATGGGGAGAAAAGCAATGGAATGAAAAACAGACACAGGCAATAGCTTTAGGGGCTGCTTGGCGGTCATGGAGCCCATGAAGATACCATTTTTTCCTGGCTTGGTGCTTGCTGGTAGTGTACGTTGGGGACAGTAATTTAAAAACACTAATTATGTTATCTTTCTCTGAGGAAGTGAGTTCTGCGGGGGCCGAGTGGAAAAGCTGAGGAAGTGCTGAGCTCAGCACATAAAAGATAAACAAAACAAATAAACTAGATTGAGAACCACTGGCTCAGAGCGCCCAGACCTGTCAACTGGCTCTGCCTGTGACACGTCCCTGGCTCGCCGTCCCTACAGTTCTATTCCCATCCCTTCCCCTCACTGGGGAGAAGTCCTCAGCGGCACTGCAAATGCTGCTGAGCAGCCTGAGCATCGGGAAAGAACCACCAAAGTAACAGATTCATTTCCATGGCAACAGGCTCAGGACCACTCGGGCTGCCAGCAGAACGAGCGGGTTTGAGTCATTCTACCCAAAATCTGCACCAGGAAGAATCAAATGAAAATGTGAACAACACTAAGAAGCAGAATTGAGGGTCCAAAGATAATCCCTGTGCCTCTGCCCAAATATCCAGGGTGGGTTTCAAGTCCCAGTGGCTTCCCAGGTGATACAAATGGTTTATGCTGGGCTCTGAGCCAGAAGGTTAATCCACCCAGAGGTTCTGCCAGTTTCTTTTGAATCAAAACTTTCAGCCAAATATTGGTAGACACCGTTGGGTAGACTATAACTCGCAATGACAGTAACAACAATAGATCAAAACCTAGCCCTATCCTGAGCCTTGCTAATAATCTCTGTCCACCAACAGACAACCCTGTATAGTGAACACAACCACTACCAGGGAGTCACTCACTCCTTTGAATATAACAACCATATCTTGTCAAAAGAGCAGGTATTTGCCCAAAGTTAAAGCACAAAAGGCAGGAAGAGTTAAAATAGAAGGATGAATGGAAATTAGAATCATAAGGAGGAAGTAGGAAGAGTGAGATTACATTGTGGGTATTGTAATTACTGTTATAAAAGAAAATGCATGAATGGTTGCATGGAAAACCAGTTTGTTTTGTACACTTTCATTCAAATGACAATAAAATAAATAAATTTACTAATAGGGACCTTGGAAGAAAGTCCTGGTTATCTGTTACTATAAGATTACAGTCATTGAAACCATATAGAATGCAGTTATACTCTGAAGTATCACGAGTGGAACTTACAAGATGACAATAACTCAAGCAAGGTCAACTCACTGCCTTCAAACCAAAACAGACTTATAGCTGGCCCTTCAGCATGTTTTCCAGAGGCTGCACATTGCATAGGAGTTGTGGTGTTAGCTTAAAAGGTGGCCAATACATTAAGCCTCCTCTGGTCTCCAGATGCCTTAACTGCAGACACATGGTCTTAAAAGTCATCAACAGCTGTGGGACTAGGATGTGTGTGTGTGTGTGTGTGTGTGTGTGTGTGTGTGTGTGAGAGAGAGAGAGAGAGAGAGAGAGACTTGAGCAAGACAAGTGCAAAATCCTAGCGAGAGTGAGGCTACAGCACAGCCTTGGTGAGAGCAAGGCTCTGGCAACGATGATGGTGGAGAGACTGTGGAGAAACTGTGGCAAGGTGGAAGCAGAGGAGCCCTGTGGTAAAGGTCATAGTTAAAAGTTCTGCTGTTCTTAACTGATGATGGAAGGAAAAGCTGTCTGTTGAACTACAACTGGAACCTGGACTGATTGAGGAATTGTACCTTGGGACGTCTGAGCTAACACCTGGACTTGCACTGGGTGATATTCTTTGCCTCGTCCCACTCTCCAACTTACTTCCCTAATCAACTGCACTTTTGGTACCACAGACTATGAGTCAGCAATGAAGAAATAAATAAAGTTCTTGCTGCCTGTGTTTCTCTTGAGGCACCATGGGGCATGGGCTCTTGATCTGCTTTCTTCTCTGGGGCAGTGAGGGGCTGTACTTTCTCATTCTCTCTGGCCATTTCAGAGAGATGCTCATGGCCCTGTGTCCCATGTCCCATTTTCTGCTCTCAAGACAGGAGGAGGTTGCTGATCATTTTCCCTTGAAAGCCAGTGGATTAAAATCACTTTGGGTTGACAGTGTAACTCTTTACCCACTAGTAACTAGAGCTCTGAAAGATGACAATGGGTTTGCTTTTTCTTTTTTGCCTTCCCACGTCCTAACAAACCATTCGACACAAATTTACCATAACCTGAAGGAAAGTAGGAAGTTTTCTCTGCTTTGAGGGGAATGATTCATCAATTCTCAGTGACCTACAAAGCCCTTGGCCCCAGAGGCAAACCTTCCCTTTCAAAGCTTCCTTATGAAGTCCAGCTGGGTCTACGAGACAATTCAAAGTCATGGTAGCCCATGTGGAGGATGCTGACCTGAAACACCTCGTATGACCTGGCACAGACCTTTTCCTCTCAAGGTCCAACACACCAGCCACTGTGTGTGTCCCAGAGGCTTAGTAAGTTGTACCCTCTGCTGAAAGGAATACAGATTAAAGGTCATGTATCCTTTCAGTTACTCAGGAAATTAACCAGCACAGTTACTGCACACCTTCTGCATTATGATGGTCCCTGGGTGGCACAAGCAGTTTAAGTTCAGTTACTGACCAAAGGTTAGAGGTTCTAATCCACCCAGTGGTACTGCCAAAGAAAGGCTTGACAATCTCTGTCAGTAAGACAAAACCATCAACAAAATGAAACCCAAAAAAACCCCAAAACACTACCATGGAGTCAACTTTGACTCACTGTGATCCTGCAGGATAGAACAGAACTTCCTCATAGGGTTTCAGGCTGCAAATATTTGTGAAATCTGACTGCTTCAACTTTCTGGTAGATTTGAACTGCCAAACTTTTGGCTAGCAGCCAAATGCCTAGACAGCAGCATGATAACAGAGTGCCCTAAACTCTATACAAAAGTGTACAAAGAGAACGAAACATTCTCAATGGTTACCAGAGATGGGGAAAGAGAGGGAGAGGGAAGGCAATGTAGTTAAGGTAACAGATACGTGCTGTTAGGTGCCCTCAGTGGACAAAGACGAAGAACAACAGACTCATACTTGTGGTTGCTCTGACGACCACCATGACACAGTAAACAGCCTAACCTCTGAAGGGCACGTGGTGGCTTTGTCTTGCTCCTCGTGGCATCCTGCAATCTCTGCTTTTAATAGACCAAGTTCACTGTCATGACTCCATTCTGACTCATGGCGACACTGAAGGGCAGAGGAAAACTGTCCCGCAGTGTTTGCAAGTCTGCAGAGCTTTATGGAAGCAGACTGCTTCCTCTTTCTTCCAGGGAGCAGCTGGTGGGTTCAATCTGCCAACCTTTCAGGCAGCAGCCAAGCACTTAATCACTAGAATGCCTGAGAAACCCACTAAGTAAATGCTTATTTTGATGACGGACCCTCACCACGCTGAGCACTTTTGTGATTATTTTACGTTTCGTGGTTTAGTAGTTACGGTATATCTTGTCATACTCTGACTTTCTTTGATTAAGTGAAGTTGATAAATATTTATAAAATGATCCGTTTTCTCTCTCACTCATTAACTGCCTTTTGCTTCTTTCTCTGCGCCAATCCTTGTATTTTGCTCATATAATGAAGATTCCAATTATAACACTTGTTTGGTGCTGTTGAGTCAGTTTCAACTAGTAATGACCATAAATACCACAGAAGAAGATCTTGTCCAATCCTGCACATCCTCACAATCTCTGTTGTGCCTGAGTCCATTACTGAAGGCCCTCTGTCCGTGCACCTAAACTTCTTCTCTACACCTGAACACCTTGAGGGCGCTGAGTCACTGCAGACTTAGAATCACTGACCTGGAGGACATCTAAGTCAGGAGGTATGGCATTGTCCATGAAGACAATTATATAAAAAAGGACAATGTTTCAAATTATTTGTTACAATTGTTGCAAATAATTTCCCTGGTTTGCTGTTTGACTTTTAACTCCACTTGCGCTGGGCTTTCACCACAGAGGATTGACACAGAAAGGCATAGAAAGTCTTGCTCATGGAGAGATCTGAAACACACTCCCTTCTTTCTCTAGTTTATGCACAGTCTGAGTTTTAAAATTGGGAATCCACCTGACCTCGATGAGGATCTCAGTGTGTGTGTGTTGGGGGGCGGGGTGAGGGAGTAGCAAAACTATCTACGCATAACAAAACATTTGCCAGCTCAATAGGAGATGTATTACTGATGGTGCCACTAGACTGTGAAAGCACACAATGAATGGGTTTTGTTCCCAAATATCTAGCTTTTGAGAAGTTGTGGTGATAGCACAAAAATTAGCTTTTCTAGCCATCACGTTAAGCTCCCTCTGGTCTCCAGCTACCTTAACCGCAGACACATGGTCTTGCAAATCATCAATACTAAGACTAGGATAAGAGAGAGGGTGCTTCCCACACTGGGAAGCAAGACAGGCGTAAGACTCTGGTGAGCGCGAAGTCCTAGTGGTGGTGGTGGTGGAGAGACTGTGGCAAGGTGTAACCAGAGGAGCCCTGAGATAAAGGCAACCATTAAAAGGTTTTGCTGTTCTTGCCAGATAACAGAAGGAAAATCTGACCGCTGAACTGAAACCAGAGCCTGGACTAATTGAAGAATTGTGCCTTAGGACTGCTGGGCTAAAAATCTGGATTTGCATTGGGTGATATTTTGTGCCTCCTCCACTCTCCAACTAACTTCCCTAATAAACCCCACTCTTGGTACCATAATTGTGAGTAAATCTGATTGTCATCAATGAATAAATGAAGCTTTTGCTGATGAGGCTCTAGAGGTGTTGGCTGTTGTTGTTTGTACTATTGAGTTGGAACCAACCCATAGCTGACCTTCCAATGGGTATTCAGTGATAGTTAATCACTTGGGAGGAGACTGCCTGTCCTTCTCCCATGGAGCAGCTGGTGGACTTGAACCACATACCTTCAGGATTGCATCACAGCTGCTTTCTGCTCTGGGGTGGAGGGGGCCTCTGCTATTCTCACTCCCTCTGGCCCTTTCAGAAAGATGCTCACGGCCCCGTGCCTGCATATCCCATTTTCTGCTCTCGAGACAGAAGTTTAGAACAATCACTGAGACACAGTGTGTTGAGTGATCTCACGCGGAAGCATGATAAAAAAGCAAACTGGAGTGGGGGGGAGAGTGGGACAGGGAGGAAAATGTGCAGCAAAGTTGAATGAAAATCCAAGTTCTTTATAAACTTTCATTAAAATCTCAACTAAAAAAAAAAGCAGACCATGATCAAAACACATGCCGATGTCAAGACTACCTATGATTATTTGCTTTGTCTGTTTTGTGTTGGTTAAAAAAAAAACCCTACAATAATCAAGGGAGCTCTGGTGGCCTAGTGGCAAGACGCTGCACTGCAATCCCAGAGGTATGCGGTTCAAACCCACCAGATGCTCTGCTGGAGAAGGAGGGACAATCTCCTCCTGTACCAGTCAGATCTGATTTGACGGTACACGTAAAAATAATGCAATAAAAAAAACAACAACAAAAACCCTACAACAATCAAATTTGGAAGACTTCTTATGCTCAGCACCAACACATCCACCAAATCCAGAAGAAAATTATTGAAATCATGACCTGAGAGGTGTAGACAATGACTTAGTAAAGGGGTCAGTAAATTGATTCCAGACAGCACTGGGAAAGACACAGAAAAGGCTCGTCCATCTATGTAGCCTCTCCATGATGTGCTTGTTAGAAAAGTGAAAATGCTGAAGAAGCCCAAGACTGAATCGGGCAAACTCATGGAGCTTCACGGAGAAGGTGGGAGCGCTGGAAACGCTGCTGGAGATGAGACAGGTGCTAAAGAGCACAAGCTGATGGCTATGAGGCCTCAGTTCAAGAAGCTGTTTAAAATTTAGACTTTTAATAATGACAAATAAAAGCTATTAGGGGGGAAAAGTTAAAAGGAGGAAAAAAAACCTATCAAGTTGAATAATACGCTCTCCTTTAAATTCTAATTTATAACCAAAGCAGTTGCTGTTGACTCGGTTCTGATTTACATGCGTCAGAGAATATCTGCCTTCCACTAATTTCCAGTGGCTGGTTTTTAACAAGTAGATTTCCAGGCCTTTCCTTGGTGGTGCCTCTGAGTGCACCAACTCCCCCCAACCTTTGAGCTAGCAGTCAAGAGCATGAACTCTTTAGAACAGCTAGTAACTGCATTCCTGAATTAACCATTGGTCTCTATTTCACGGAGGAGAATAGCTGTATATTATAACAACTGGTTGGCCATCTCTAATTATCCTTTGAAACATTCTTCAACCTTTTTTTTTCTTTTGCTCTTCATATTCCTGACCTTGTATCCTTTCAAATGAAATGAGAATGGATCTTTCATTTCAAAGAAAGTTCCTTTCAAATTTCACTTAGGGTGCATTAATCTGTTCACTATTTTATAAAAAGCTATTATCTTTACTGTATCTCTTTTGATTTCTTAGAACTTATTTTCTTTATTAATAAAGTGTCTTTTTGGTTCTCAGTGATTTTATTTCATTTACATCAACTCCACACATTTCTTTTTTTTATTATTCTTCTTGCACGTTTCACATTCCCTTTAAGGATGAAATGTTGTTTTTTTCCTGTTTTGCTTTCTGACTGGATATTGTTTATAAGAATAACTAACTTGATATTTATATAGTGTTTGACTAATTGGTTAAATTCCATTTTTTTTAATTCTGGTGTTAATCTGAGGGATTTCAATTTCACTTTTGACTGCTCCTTCTTGTTTTGGTTTAATTATATTATGTACAACTTTCAGAGAAGCATAAAATAATTAGGGTATTTATGGGTTTTCCTTCATTCAACAAGTTACTAGTTCTGTTGCGGGCAATAGTGGGCATCCCCTCTCTGTATCAGTTTATCTCAGCTAGATTTCCCCGCATTGCCGGTGAAAGTCCTGGTTCTCGATCTTGGGCGCTGGATTCACACATAACTAGTACACTCAACACCGTGGCCACCAAAATTCCCTCCACTAAATACGGTTGTTGTTAGCTGCTATTGAGATGACTAATGGTGATCACAATGGGGTTAGATTTGTGATCCACTGGGTTTTCATCAACTGATTTTCCCAAGTGGATCACCAAGCCTTTCTTCCTAGTCCATCTTAGACTGACACTCTGCTGACCTTCCTTCAGCACCACAGAAACACACAAACCACCAGTGACAGGTAGGTCGTGTCTGCACACGAGGTACACCAATCAGTATTCGACCCCAGGATTCGAGCATGGGAAGTGAAAATGATGTCAATGATCCACCACCATCATGGCGGAAACCACAAAATAATATGATGGGGAACAACATGACCTTTGAAGAAAGAGACCTCAGGAGAGAGTGTGACCTTCCGTAGGTGTGCCCACTGGGTCTGGGCACAACCCCATCAAACCGCCATTAGCACTAACCTTGATTCCAGCCAAGTACAAATTAATAGGAAAATGGTTTGGCAACATTGTTAATTTAGATTCTAAACTAGTCAAAGGGATGTAAAAAAAAAATCTGAATTGTTAATAAGCTTGGAACCATACTGGCCATAAAAATATTTTAATATGGTTATTTCCTGAAAATAATGGTCTCAGTAAGCTATCTATAATAGGAGCAGGGTGCCCTATATAATGCCTGCTGTGTCTCAAAAGTCAATTCAATTCTACAAAGGGCACCAATTATTCTGAAAATGACACATATAATATCTTTCAATTTCAATAAAACGTGCTTTCTCTCTTTTTTTAAAAAACATTCCATTCCTTCGGAGCCGTTGCACAGACGTGAAGACGGATATGACTTGATTGGCAAAGCCACTCTTTTTGCAGGGCATGGAGTTTCACAGACAATATGTGAAAATCCATGACTATATAAATTTGATAACTGAGGACTCACTTGTCACAGACTGTCATCTTTCTTTATTAATCCAGCATGTCCCTAGAGAATGTCTTTCTCTCTTGCAAGCTCAGCACTTCTGAATGTTTAATAAAAGATTAAGTTTCCAAAGAAGAGCTGAGCAGGTTAAAATGTAGTCACACTTTCAAGTCTTAATGCAACGGTTCCCAAATCCTTGCTAAAATACTTAGGGGAGAGCAAAAATACAATGAAAAATGAAATTAGGTCATAATCCTGAAAGAATTCATAACTAAAGACCTGCAGTGCTGGATAAACAAATATAATTGGTGTCCCTGCATAGATCCCTTAAGCTTCCTCTTCTGAAGAACATGCAAGGAAAGAGGGAAAAGCTCTGGAAAATTTCTCAGCATCTTCTTTGAGCTGTGAGAGAAATAATCTGGACCATTAGCAAAGCAAGACAGATAACATTTCTTTTGAGGCTACACAGGAAATTCCATCCCTCCTTGGCCTTTTCTGTGTCCAGGAAACTCTCAGATAATACCATGCTCCTCAGCAAAGTAGGTCTGGCAAACTACCTGGGAAGGGGGCTGTTGACTCACAAAGAACTGTGTGTGTGCCAAGGGTGAGAAAAGAAAGTCCTGGGGCACCCATTCTCCCTTTGTTGTACCTAGCCTACATTTCCAGGAAACAGGAAATAAGGCTCTCCTCACAGTTATGCAGAACCTCATCAGGTTAATATCTGACTAAAATTTACAAGCTTACTGTTGTAGTTATCAAGCACTTCTATAACAGAAATATAATACAATGAAATAGAAAATGAAATAAAATGGATGATGGACTTACAAACAGAAGCATATTTTCTTACAGTTAGAATTCAGGGTACTGGATCTTAGAGGAAAATTTTCTCTCTGTGTTGGCTCTGGAAGAAAGATTTGTTCTCTTTGAACTATTAGTCTTTGGCAATATTCTTGTTGTTTAGTGTCTCTCCTCTTCATCTCTGCTTGCTTGTTTAATCAGTTTTCTATCTCACTAATCTTGTCTCAGTAACACAACAAAGACGACCTATTTCCAAATTGGATTAAACTGCAGATGTAGAAGCTACCTTTTACAACACATATTTTGGTTGGCTACAATCCAATCCATAACCACGATCTTGTTGAATGGAATCAGATCCATTCTCTGGATTTTGGATCTAACAGGAGGTCTCTAGGACAGCGAGCAGGAGAAGGTCTTGCCACCAGTCCTGCTTATTGATTAGAGCTACGTCTAGAGACATTTCTTTCTGTTCAAGGATGTGGGGAAAAGTAGAAAACAAAATCTAACACTGAGTTTGTGGAATATTACTTTAACACAAGGTAAAGGGAACATACCTGAATATTCAGTTAGAATCTATCTTTGAAATTTGTTTTCTACAGGAAGCAAAAGGAAGGGTATCGAGCACCTGCTTCTCATCATCAGGGTACGTGAAGATCCCAGGAAACAGGAGACTGCTGGATCTTGTCATTAGTGATGAGGTATAGTGTGCACCACCACACTCAGCTGTCAGTGTGTGGTACTGCAGTGCTTTGCATGTTGCTAAGATGCTGGAAGACACGCTGGTGGCATTTCAAACATTAGCAGGGTCACTCACGATGGACAGGCTAAAGCAGAACTTCCAGACTAAGACAGACAAGGAAGATGGGGTTACTGACCTGCTTCTAAAAAGTAACCAATGAAAACTCTAGATTACCACAGAATCCCGTCTGATACGATGCTGGAAGACAAGTCTCGGAAGTCACTCAGAATGAACAGTGGCTGCAGTAATGGATTAGAGCACATGACAGCGGTGAAGATGGTCAGGGCCAGACAACACTTCATTCTGTGGTGCATGGGCCACTGTGAGTCAAAGACGACTGAACACCAACTGACGACAATGACGAGAAACTACTGCTGAAGACAATTACAGAAGCTCTACTTAAGAACAAACAAACAAAACCAGCCAAAGCAATAATAACAGCTTCCTTAAAGTACTATACTTTTCAAGGATCAAGAAAGAATTCGACCTTAGAGAAGTGATTCAAGGGGTAGTGATTCACTGGTCCTATCGGAGGAGCTAGAGGATGCCTCCTGGAGGTGTAGGTCTGGAGGGACACAGCTCAGGGTCTGGACCCTGCCAAGGCTGAAGAGAACCTTTAGTGTATAAAGTCCCAAACCTTGCTGATGGACTGGTTTGTTGTTGTTTGCTGTTGAGTTGGAACTGTCCCTCTAGTGGGTTTTCGGAGGTAGTGAACAGCACGGGAAGAAACTGCCCATCTTTTTCCCATGGAGCAGCTGGTGGATTCAAACTGTGCTTTTGGGATCGCAGCACAGTGTCTTACCACCAGGCCAACACAGTGCTTCCCAATGTCTAGTGGGAAAAAAATAGAAATCCTCTTGGGAGGAAAATAACTTCACCCCAGGACTGGCAGTACCTCCATAAGCATTGCTGCTTAAAAGCAAAATCCAGCAAATCATCCTAAAAATGTGTCACATGAACAAAACATAATGTGACTCACAGTCAGGGGAACCAACAGAATAGAACCGAACCAGCAGAACAGAGAACAGAAATAGCCTGACTCCCCGGTGACTTCCAAGATTAAAGTTATCAGATGGAGATGATAAACCAACAAGACTTCCAATGCTCACGGTGAAAACAAACCAAGCTTGAAAAATCTGGCAATGAATAGGAAACTAGAAAAAGTAACAAAGCATTAGAAAACAAAGCCATTGTCATTGAGGTGATACAAACTCATGGCAACCCCATGAGTTAAGGAGTAGAAGACGTTCCGTGGCATTTTTCTTGGCTGTGGTCTTCACATAAGCAGACCACCAGACTCTTCTTCCGTGGTACTTCTGGGTGGGTGTGAGAAATCTACTTTCAGTTAGTCAGGAGCAAAACATTCATACTGGATACGCAGACACTGCAGGCAAGAAGGCATCAAAGAAGAAGGAGGATGAGGAGGAGGAGAATGAGAAGAATGAGGAAGGGGGGAAGAGGGAAGAAGAAAGAAAAGATGAAGGATAAGGGAGAAGAAGATGAAAGAGGAATAGGGTAAGGAGAGGGAAGACATAAAGGAGGAAAAGAGAGAGAGGGAGAAGGAGGAGGAGAAATGATAGAACTAAAAGTATGACCACCAAAAAACAGTACCTCGATGAACTGATGTGACAGTAGATTAGATGTATCTGTTGTGAAGATCTGTGAACTCAAAAATAGATCAGTGAAAAGACTCCAGGAAAAACCAGGCAGGGCTAGGAGAGTGTGAGAGACCTGACAGATCCAGCACGCACTTTTAACATGGGCTAACTAAGAGATGTTGAAGGAGAAGAAGGAGGTGACGGGCAGAGGCCGCATGCGGAGACGTGAAGGTTGAGACTTACAGGCACCCATGGTTTAAAGAAGGTCAATAAAGCCCTTCATAGCTTCTCATCAAAGTAAGACTTGAAAATATACAAACACGCAGAGAAAAAGGAGGTATTCTCCAAGGAGCAGGAGATGCTATTACTGCTGATAGACTACCCTCACAGAATAATATTCAGATCATTTTCTCAACACAAAAGCATGAAGACAACAAAATAATATCACATTGTGAATGAGGAAGTGATAATTTACTTAGAACTTTATTCCAGAGTATGGTGGCCTAGTGGTAAGATGCTTCTTTGCAGTCCTGAAGGCATGTCATTTAAATCCACCAGCAGCTCCATGGAAGAAGGATGGACAATCCCCTCTAAGGCAGTTAACCGCCTCTGAAAACCAGCTGGAGGGTCAGCTGTGGGCTGGTTCTAACTAGACAGCACACACCACCAACAACAACATATAACCTAAGGAGGAAGCCCTGATGTTATATCCCTGACGGTGTAAGGCTGCTAAACGAAAGGTCAGAGTTTCAAATCCACCCATAACTTTGGAAGCATCTTCTTCCATAAAGATCTACAGTCTTGGAAACCCAGTGGAGGGTTGTTGTAAGTTGGGATCAACTTGACAGCAGTGGTTAATTTATAAAAGCAAAGCAACTTTGATGCAGTAAGACTAATGAAAAAATCTAACAGTTTTTCTGCAATCAGTGCTAAAATACAAATGAAAAAATTCCACTCACAAGAAACACCCAAACTTCCTTTCAGAATCCCCAATCCCATCCCCATTACCTAATGTCAGGAAAGAATGCTTACTAGAAATGTACGGGGCATTTATGGGAAATAGTGAAAATCTCTGCTGACAGAGAAAAAGGAAAATAAATATTTGGGAAACAGTCTGTGGTGCAGAATGATAAGAGCCTGTATCTTCAAGGTGTTAGAACGTAAAGTATTGCTATTTTTTTAGGAATTAGGAAAAAGGATTCTAAAGTTCATATGAATAAATCAACCATGAAGAATACTGCAGGGGGGATTGGGGCACCAGATATTAAAATTCATATTATGAATCACAATCATATACTCTATGTGGGTGAAGTAAAAACCCCAAAGCAATGTCACTGAGTCAGCTCTGGCTTACGACGACCCCACACGTGTTTAAGGAAACCAGGCTTAAGTGAAAGAGCTCTGGGACGTGCATTGCATGTTGGGCTGCTAACCAGAAAGTCAGAGGTTCAATTTCACCAGTTACCCCTTGTTGTTGTCGTTAGGTGTCACTGAGTTGACTCCCAGTGACCTTAGGAACAACAGTTCCGAGCCTTGCCCTGTCCGGCACCGGCCTTTTGCTCTTTGCCATGCTTGAGCCCACTGCTACAGTCACTGCGTCAGGCCATTTCCCTGGGGGTCATCCTCTCTTTCTCTGACCCTCTACTGTGTGTAATATGACATCTTTTTCTAATGACTGGCCCCACCTGATAATATGGTCAACATATATGAGACAAAGTTCCAGTATCCTTGACTCTAAGGACCACTCTGGTTGCGCTTCCTCTAGGATAGAGTTGTCTGGGGGTTTTGGTGGTTGTTATTGTTGTTGATTGCCTTCAAGTCAAGCACAACGATATTCAATACTTTTCTCTAATCCTATAACTCAAAGGCATCAATTATTTGGTCATCTTTATTGTTCCATTTTCAGATGCATATGAATCCATTAAAAATGTTGCTAGGAGGGGCTATTCCTTGGAGAAAGACATGATGTTGGGAAGGGTGGAGGGTCAGAAAAGGAGAGGAAGACCCTCAACCAGGTGGATTGACACGGTGACTGCTGCAACAGACTCGAGTGTGTCAGGAAGTGTGAGGATGGCGCAGGACAGAACAGGGTTCAGATCTTTTGTTCACAGGATCGCTATGAGTCATACTCAACACAACGGCACCTAACAAGAACAACAGTAAAGGTTCACACACAGCCGTGGAAAACCAGCGGAGGGTCATCATTCTGGCACTGGGTTTGGGTTATCTGCTTAAGACACCACAGGGTCTCAATGCGTATTGTTTTCAGAATCGATTTCCAGAGCCTTTCAGTTACATGTCAGCGGGTTAACTCTTTATCACCTCAAAACGCCTCATGAAACAGCAGCAGTATAACAGGCAACACATGGATCCCTAGCAGAAGCCAAATACTGTTAGGTGTGTCCAGACATATACAGGTGCACTGGATACGTGGTTCTTTGGGGCGGGAAGGATAAAGTGAAATCATCACCCCACAAACGAAGGTCAGTCCTAGAAGTAATAAAGAACGTAATTTTAACCAAATAAAAATCCTTACATGTGGACCAACAGGCAACACCATGATAAAGAGAAAAGAGAGATATTGTTAAGGATTCATGTTATCGACACCCATAAAACAAGCAATCAAGAAATCCACAGATGCACTGTGTCAGGCAAGTCTGCTGTAAGGGAACTCAATAGTGCTAGGAGGTCGGTTTAAGGAGTGCAGTGGGCCTGACCCAAGCAAGGGTATCTGCGGTATATTCACACGTGGAAGTTGGAAATAAGGCAGATGGAAGAAGTGACGCCTGAGGATGGCAGCATAGAGCACCGATGGTGTCACGGCCTGACAAAGGACAAAGCCATCTCTCTTGGGAGAAGCGTGGCTAGGGTGCTCCTGACAGGCAAAGAGGGGAGAATTCACCTCACCTGCTTTAGGGTTGTGTCCAGAAAGGGCCAGTCCTTGGAAAAGGACATGATGCTTGGAAAACTGGAGGGTCAGGGAAGGAGACGAAGACCTCCAATGGGAGGAATGACGCAGTGACTCCCACAGTGAGTGGTGGGCTGGAGCTGAGCGTGAGGCTGGTCCGGGATTGGACAGGGTTTCGCTGTGCTGTGCACAGAACCACTGAGCCGGAGCTTAGCCGACTCCAATGCACTTAACAAGAACAGGACCAACACAAGTCAAACCGTAACAATTTCAAGGACAGGTAACTACTTCACTACTTAGTACAAGAGACTGAAATCACAAAAGCAATAGAGTAAATAACAAATGTTTTACTGCTTTTCACTCAATCACTCATATACATTCTACGTTATAGCCTTCCTTACAATTGATCAAAGCCATCATGACGTCCCATCAAATCCTCACTGAGTTTCCCCTCTCCCTTCACTCACCCCATCCATCCACTAATCCCTGCTGACCGTCAACTTCCTTCCCACTCCGTCTCCCTCCCTGCCCTCTGCCCCACTTGATCAGTTATGCATGTCCTGTTCCAAGTTGTTAAATGAAAGGCACATATTGTCCATTTGTTCACTCATTCTAAGTGTCAGGTTTGACTATTTCAAATGTTTAAAATTTCAGCACATCAAAAGCCTTAGGAACAAAACTGAAATACCAAAGAAAACTTGGAAAATAATTCCTACACTGTCATTTATTATCTTGGAATATTGTGAGAGAGATGAGTAATCTGCTCCTATGAGATTTACAACCTCGGAAATGCAATGCAAGGTCACCTATGACTCAGTTCCAACCTGACAGCAATGGGTGAGTGAAGTGATAGACCAGTAAGAAAGACCTCACTGAAGGAATGAGCTGAGTGTATCTGCTTACTAAAATGCAAATTCTCTACTTATGAAAATGCACATTTAAATGAGGGATTAAAAATTACTGACCAGAGAAAGCTTTTACAAAAACCTAATGCTGAATGCTGGTAAAGATGCTGTGAAACTGACACATGTAGTTGGTGTGTCACCTTCTGGGATGTACTGCCAACCACTAACACAAATAAGCACTCGGCTTAACTCCACCTTCCAGACTCTGGGATGCGCACTTCAGATGTAGTTCCAGGGCTCTGAGCCAGCAAGCAGCGATTGGAGGTTCAGGCATGGAAGCTGGGGAGATTTAGGGGATTCAGAATTCAGGGAGAGACAGGGAAGGTGGCATCTGAGAAGGGTAGGCTGAGAGCCTGTCAGGACCATGTCAATGCCCGGAGGGTGGTGCTCTTATACCAACTCAACAGACACTCAGAACACAAACTACAGGGGACGCAGTGGGTAAATGCTCACCTGCTCATGAAAAGGTCAGTAGTTCGAACCCATCAGCAGCTCAGAGATCTGTTTCTATAAAAGTTCCATCACCACCACTCCGCTGCCAGTGAGTAGATTCTGACTCAGAGAGACCCCACAGGCCCAATTAGAAATGCCATAGGGTCTCTGAGACTGTGAATCATTACAAGGGCAGGCTGTTTCCGCTTTCTCCCATAGAGCAGAT
This sequence comes from Elephantulus edwardii, assembly GCF_000299155.1. Classification (NCBI taxonomy): domain Eukaryota; kingdom Metazoa; phylum Chordata; class Mammalia; order Macroscelidea; family Macroscelididae; genus Elephantulus; species Elephantulus edwardii. The sequence continues at coordinate 7,323,331 of NW_006399830.1, read as the reverse complement.
AGTGGGTTTGAGCCACTGACATTCTGGTTAGCAACCCAATACTTATTCCACCAAGGCTACTTCTGTCAAACTGACGGCCTAGGAGACCTTAGGGGGCAGGTCCACCCCGTCCTACAGTGTTGTTAAGAGAATCATCTCAGTGACCCCCAACAACAAACTGCAGACTAGGAGCTGGGTTCATGTTGAGGATACGATAGTGCCAAGACTGACGTTACGGAGCACATAGGAACGTACTTGGGGCGATGGCAAAGAAACTTTTTTTAACAAAGAAAGTCTGTGTGTGTGTGTGTGTGTGTGTGTGTGTGTGGTGAGGCGTGAAGAAACAAAACAATGCGTGTTGTCCTGAGCTGATGGAGGGAACTAAGGCAGCACTGAGAGCTAAGCGTAGCTGCCGATTACTGCTGTCAGGTGGGCTCAGGTGCAGAGGGAGCCCCAGAGGCTGCAGAGACTCCTCCGTGGTCTCTGATGAGCATCACATCACTCCACCTCAGAGAAGGCTTCTCTCCTTTTTTTGAGGTCCTGTCCTTTACCTTCTCTGATTACTGGTCTTTCCTAAAAATGTACCCAAACGAAGCAAGACGAGTCTCACCACCCTGGTTTCTGAGGAACAGTCTGACTGTGCTCCTTCTAAGATGTGGCCGTTCCTCCGGCAGTCCACAGTCATTCAGTATCTTTGCCAGAGTCAGTTCTTCTCGGGTATTCTTCATTCACGGCGAATGGGCGGCACAGCTCATGCACAGAGTGAAGCAGAAGGCCAGGCGGGGGCCAGGCAGTCCACGGAACTCCGGGAGGGCCGTGCAGGGGCCAGACTGGGGCACTGAGTACTGGTTTTTGTGAAAGGAATGCTGCAGGGCCTTTGGGGTTTTCAGCTCTGCTCTGCTGGCCGCCTCCTGGGGTCTGGCCAGGTGGCGGCTGGGCCTGGCTCTGTGGCAGAGGTGGAGAGGGAGAGTGGGGGCTGGGCTTGACTTCCGCAGCCTGGTCCACCCCAGCCTGAGCGGTGAGAGATGGGGTTTGTCTGCTCTCTTCCTCCCCCGCTGTCTCTACTTTGGATAATTGAACATCTAAGTGATTGTTCCACTTCATAAAGTATGGTCCAGGGAGGCTGTGTGGCAAATTACTAAATCCATTTATTTTAAAATACAAATGAAGGCTTCCCTCAGAAAACAACTCAACGAAGATCTGATGTATTCCATCTCAAGGATCTTCAGAGTCCTGCAGTCCCCAGTCCTCCCACCCCAGGAAGTTACTGTCACGGTAGGAAGCACAGTATCAGGACCACAGGGGGTGGGGAGGGCCAGAAACTCTTGTCCAGTTTACAGGGCAGGGACTCTCCAGGCATGAGGTGGCTGGAGCCACGTGGGCCTCTGGGCACCTGCAGGAACTGTGGGGATTCAGAATCCAACTAGGAGGCTGGCAAAGACCTGGGTTCCAAATGCAGTTCCTCCACTGTGCAAACTGGGGCAAAATGATGTCACTTGCAGTCCTGCATTTCTAGAACCGCGTTCCCAGTTCAACGGCAATAGTCTCTGCCTCTCCAGGTTTGCTGGAAATGGAGAGCCTTCACAGCAGGCACAGTGGTTAAGGACTGCTCACCAAGAAGGCGGCAGGGTGAACTCACCGGTAACTCTGCAGGAGGCGGCGGCACCTGCCTGGCAAACACAGCCTTGGGATCCTCGCAGGGTAGCCCCATTCCCTCCCACAGGGTCGCAGGAGCTGGAACCGACTCGAAGGGAGCGAGTCTGGGTCCGAGTTTGGCTTTAGTGCTGAAAATGATGAGATTCAAGAACGGCAACTGCAGCTCATTTGTATTATCTATTATGTGCAAGGTGTGAGGCCCCGCACCGCCTGTGAAGTCACACATATAAGCAAACCTAGGGGGTGAAAGCGATTCCTCCTTCAGAGCTGACACACGTAACGTGCAGACTGCGTGGGGCTAGTGCTGCCAGTCTACCAGGGACTTGCTGTGCTTAGAGTTTGTATCCAAAAGTGTTAGTTTTGATGATATTCTGGCCCTGAAAAGATTATTAAAAGAATGTGTCAGTGCATGTGTATGCGTTTGCTCACACATGTTCATGCGTGCAAGTATGTCCATGTATATTCATACAGACGCATGCATGTGTGTATGCAGGTGTGTACCTGGGTATCCATTTGTGCATGCATGTAAAGCATGGATATGCACGTGTGTATGCATGTTCATGTGTCTGTGTGTACAGGTTAGTCGTGTGTGTGTATGCACAGGCTTAGGTATGCCCACCTGTGTCTCCGTGTGTGGAAGCATGTGTGTATACATGTGAACATGTAACAAGGTATATATTTGAGTTCATGTTTGTGTGTGCACACATGTACGTGTGTACACACACGCATGCAGACTTGATCAGTATGAAACAAGTGCTCTTTTGAAGGCATTCGAGATGGGAGATGCTGCGTAATCCACAGCTCGGTGGGTTTCAGGTCTGGCTTTGACCACTGCCCAAGTTTTTCTGCTCGGTTCTGTCATTACCTTCCAGACAGATGGGTTTTCTTAACTCTTCTCCGCAGTTAACATCGAGCCAAGCTCATCTTCCCTGTCCCATTTACATTCCTTTGTCCATGGTCATTGTGGTTCCCAACCGTCACTCACTTTTCTCATTTTTATTCTAATCTGTTACACTTTTGAGTGCTGCTGTTATGTGCAAATGAGTTGGAACTGACCCACGGCTGGCCCTCCAGCGGGTTTTTCAGAGGCTGTAAACTGAACAAGAGGAGACTGTACATCTTTCTCCCAGAGAACAGACAAGTGGATTCAAACCGCCTGCCTTGGTGCTGGCTGGCAGTGCAACTCCTTACCCACGAGAACACAAGAGTTCCCTAGCTGAAGGTCATTGTGTACCGTAGAGTCAGAACCAACCAGTAGCTGACCCTCCGGCAGGTTTTCAGAAGCAGTTCATTACATGGGAAGAGACTGCCCATCCTTCTTCTGGCCTCGAACCGTGGCCTTTTGAATGTTAGGCGTTGGCAAATCTCAAATTCTCTCCCACATTTAAACCTTCTCTCGATCTATCACCCACTCACTGCCGTCACATCGATCCCGACTCACGGGCCCCTGTAGGACAGAGCAGAACTGTCCGAGGACGTAAAAACCTTGACGGAGGCTTGTCTTTCTCCTTGGGAGCAGCTGGTGGTTTTCAATCACCAGCCTTTGATTAGCAGCCAAATTCCTTAACTTCTTTCTACACACTTTTAAAATCATGTAGTTGTCTCTTAGAATGATACCTATTTTCCAAATTTAGACCCAATCAGAGTACAGCTTGTCAAGGATAGCTGCTACGTTCAAGGCCAAACAGAGATAGGACATAAATCAAAAAGTTAACATCGCAAGGGTTTTGGGGATCCTGGAGAGAGACCAAATCTGAGGGTGACCTGCGATGTCTGGCCAGGAATGGGAAAAAAAAAAATAAAATCCCTTAGCTTAATTTTCCAAGTTTCGTGATTTAGGAAAAAAGCAAGCTTTTTCAAGAGGATGTTATAAAACACGCTGAAAAAGGAACGGGACAATCTGATGGAACCCTCTCCCCTGCGTCTGCCTTGTTTGGACGGAGCCCTCTCCCGTGTGTGTGCCTTGTCTGGATGGAATCCTCTCTGTGTCTGCCTTGTCTGGACGGAGCCCTCTCCCCTGTGTCTTCCTTGTCTTGATGGAGCCCTCTCAGTGTCTGCCTTGTCTGGACGGAGCCCTCTCAGTGTCTGCCTTGTCTGGACAAAACCCTCTCCCGTGTGTCTGCCTTGCTGGCTTTCCCACCCTCCCTGGAAGGCACGTCTCAGGAGGGTGATGGAGACAGCAGGGAACAGATAGGAGTGCTGATGGAACAGGATGATGAATACAACTAACGTCACAAACCTGTGCCCGTGAAGAGTGCCGAAATGGCAAAGGTCCTGCCACAGACATAATTAATATAACTTAAAAAGAAAAGGCTTGCACATTGATGTGATAACAGTATCCAGACTGAGGCAACTAGGGAAGAAAGGCCTGGTGATCTGCTTTGAAAAATCAGTCTACGTTTAACAAGGGTCTGACTCGCAGCTGAGATTGCAGAGAGGCCAAGGCCGGGCCCCGCTCTGTTTTGATCCATCGTGTGCAGGGCCCACTGGACAGCAGTTGACCATGGCTGAAGTGGTCAGGCTGGCAGGAAGGTGGGGACTCTTCCCAAGCCTGAAGCCAGGACAACTGGGTTCCAGTCTCAGCCTCACTGTGTGAACCTGAATGAACCTCAAAATCTCTGTGACAATGAGGTCTGGGGCGAGCTGATCTCCCAAGTCACTTATGGCTCCGGTGAACCAGGACTGTGCCACTGGGTGGTGCCCAAACCCACACGAACCCTGTATTTTGGTGCTTGTTTGAGACCCAAACCAGCCCCCACCCTTTGATAAATCACCTGCCAGCTCCTAGGGCTCCGATTGGCTGAGGAAATCAAGAATTGCTTGTATTTCACGTTCCGAATGCCCAGAGCGCTTGTCCACCACAGCACTGGCTGTTCACCTTGGAATTCTCAGCTTCCGGGCATCCGAGGCTCATCAGTCATGTGATGTGACTGCTCCCGCAGTACGCCCTTTATCTATCAGAAACTGGTTAGGGCCCTCTCCGTGCACATCAGCCCACCCTGGACGAGATGGATGGGCACAGGGCGCATGACCAGGCCTGCGTATGGCGGAGGTCATGAGGGCAGTGCTGGGCAGGGCGAGGTTCTGAGGACTGACGGCAACAACACACACACTCAGAAGTAACCATGGCAGAACGGTGATCAGACATGAGGCTGCTGGAATAGGTCAGCGGTTCGAGCCCCCAGTCACTCCACAGGAGAAAGAAGGGGGTCTGCTGTGTGAAGACCTGCAGCCTTGCAACACTGTGGCTCCCGGTGCCCTACAGGGCATCACAACCGACCCAACAACTGTGTGTGGGTTGGTTTGGTGGTTGGTTTGTTTTTTTCTTAGTATCTGAGAAGCAGAAGAATCCCAACATTTCCAGAACGTGGTGATCTATTAATACTGATAAAAATGCCGAACCTAAACCCCTCAACTCTTCGACTCTGATCAGAACTCCAGGAGCCGGGCAGACCAAAACTCCCAAGCCTTTCTCAGCAGGGTGACGCAGGGATGAAAAATGAGATGGCGTCGCCTGTGCATAAGCTTCACCTGTGATTAAAATTCCGTCTGCAATAAAGAGCTGATGGGCTGAGATATGAGCGGCTCACTAAATCAGAGGCCTCCCGGCACACATCCGTCTTCCTGCTCGGAGCTGCAGTGCCGCCCCGTCACTCTCGTGTTTGTAAAGAAGCCATTTTTCAGGCTATCCTGTCCCGGAGAAGGAGGCTGAGCAGCCGCCCTGCTGGGGACACAGATGTATCTTGTCTTCCAGGCTCACAGACGGGCTTCACCAAGTCACAGAACACCGAGGGCAGGGCACCGAAGCCCGCACGTGCCAGGGGCTTGGCATCACAGGGCAGCCTCTGGTTGTGGGGTTTTCTTCTGTAATCCTGGTGGAATAAGCAGTTAAATGCTGACTACTAGCTACAGGTTGGCAGTTCAAACCCACCCAGAAGCTCCACAGAAGAAAGACAGGGTAACCCGTTTCTGAAAGCCCCCAGCCTTGGAACCTCGCCGAGCTCAGTGCTGCTCTGCACACGTGGGGCCACTGTGATCTGGACTCAACTCGATGGCAACCGACAGCAGTAACAACAGGAGCCACCCAAAACAGGCATGTGCACAGACATCAAAATCCACCGTGGTCACCAGGGGCCAGTGGAAGAAGCCACTGAGCTTTGTGAAGGGAGATGGGAAGATCTGGAAACAGAGAGAGGTGATGGCTGAACAAAATGACAGACGTAATGCCCTGAAATGAGTGTGTGAAAAGTGCTGAAACGGCAAGTGGTTTATTACACAGAGTCTTCACTTATCGACGACATCCTTAACTGGCATTTCACATTTATGACAACAGTTTTAAAAAAAATCTATTCTCTGACTGTTTCGTGCATTAACAGTGAACCTCTGGCTGCAACAAACTTCAGTGTGCGAGGGGAGAATCTGAGAATCACTGTGATGGGTAAGGTTCTGCGTCAGCTCGGTCAGGCTGGGAACTCAATGGCTCTGCCGTTAAGTAACAGTGGAACTTGGTAGTTACATAATGATGCCGTCGGAGAGGCATGGAACCATGCCATCTGGCAGTCATGTAACAATGTCAGCTGGCAACAGAATAATGGACTTGGGCGGTTAGGAAACGATGTAGTTATCCTCCACTTTGCAATCAGCTGTGGTCATCTTCTGGTTTCCATAATGTCCATTTTCTTAAACAGCTTTTTCTGTGAAACTAAAACATGCTTGTAAGTGAGGAATGAATGCATACCTCGTGCTAAGGGTGTGGGCATCACACATACGCACACACACTAACTGGCTTCGTACCCTATGAACTTGAGTCTCTTCACTACAGGCCTAAACAAGTGGGCCCACAATGTGAAGTCAGTGTGTGTGTGTGTGTGTGTTCTCTGGATGAGGGAACTACAGGAAGGCTTCCTGGCCCAGCGGAAGACCAACCCACTTACCCAGAGGTTCCAGAAGCACAGTTTTCAGAAGAGCCTGACATAACTGACCTTGAGTTCAGAATCTGAGACTTCCTCCTATATATCGTGCCCTCAGCCATGCAACTAGGGATAGGTTTCTATGGAGAATTAAAGGCATGGTGGCCTGTGCAGGCCAGATCCATTGCCATGGAGTTGGTTCAGACTCACAGGGGCACTGTGGGACAGAGGAGAACTTCCCGAAGGTTTCCAGGGTTGTAAATCTTTATGGAAACAGACTGGGTTTTTTCCATGGAGCTGGTGGTGGGTTTGAACCACCTGCCTTTCAGTCAGCAGCCAAGATCTTTAACCACGCTGCCATCTGAGCCCCTTGGTGCAAGCAAAGCTGTGGGCAGTTTGATGGTGCAGTCGCTGTAGTACTCCAGGTTCTCCAGAGTTTCAAATGCAGCTCCCCTCTTTAATGCAGTTGCCTCCACTACACACACAGCCACTTAAATGCGCAGAGGCCACCCACGCAGAGCAGGGGCCAGTTTGTCCTTAGCCAGTGTCAGAAACGTGGCTTGAATTTTCTACCTTCCAGAGAAATAGGGAATTTCTAAAACAACCTACTCCTCCCACTCCTTCTTCTCAGTCAGAACACATCAAACAGATTAACTGAGTTCCTGCTGACCTTGGCAGTGAAGAAAGGACCCAAGAACTTGGCAGACCGGACCTTATGTCTGTGTCATTCAAGAAGCCATGTGTCCAGTTCAGGAGGCAGCGGGTCTGGGGGTTGGAATGACTGTCTGGATTCCGGGAATGTGGTGTCCACTGAAGTACTGAGCTGACAGTCTGGGTGGTGTGGTGCTGGGTTCTGGGATATCACTGTGCAAGGACAAGGCATGGCTTCTCATTGACTCAGCAGCTTCCGTGTGCGCAGCTCCACAAGCCCAGCCAGGGACCTCTGGACTGAAGGCTGGGTGCAGACCTGACAGGGAGTCGATTCCAATGAGGAACGGACATTTGCAGGCAATGAATTAACACACCTCTCCTACCAAAGGGTGCTGCTGAGAGCAGGATAGGCGCAAGAACAGTGAAGAGGCAAATGGAGAGATGGAGGGCTTGCCTTGGGGCTGGACTCGAGGAATGCTGAACTCCTGCGGTTCATCATGTCACCTGGATATTGGGGGAACTCTGGTGGCTTAGTGGTAAAGGAGCTGTTCTGCCAACCCAAAGGCACACAGTTCAAGTCCACAATTTTCCTGTGGTAGAAAAACAGGCAATCTCCTCTTTTGTAATTCACAGCCTCTGAAAACCCACTGGAGGGTGGGCTAGGGGTCACTTCCAACTCCACCGTACAAGCAGCAGCAACAACAACCTGCTCCTTGCTGGGAACACACACACACACACACACACACACACACATACACACACACTTCTGGAAGACTGGGAGCTTCAGGGAAGAAAGGTCTGGTGATCTCCTAAAATCAGGCAATTAAAACTTTATGAATTATAATGATAAAAAACTGATGATGTAATGACACGGGCAGTGGGCACGTTCCGCGCTGTTGCCGTGCACAGGGTGACCATGCACTGGGACCAACTTGATGGCAGCTAACAGCGAGGGCGACCAGCTAGGAATGGGCAGCACGGGGGTTCTTTCACCTGCCCGGCCATCTCCCAAGCCCTGGTCCTCTGCACGGGGAGCGCGCGTGGGAAGGACGGAAAGCACGCCGCCTGCGCGTTTACGACAGAGCTGTAATGACGTCAGGGGCTCTGCTTCACGGCCTCTGCAGGACAGCTTTCCCGAAAGCCCCCACTGCTCCTGCCCTTCACCACCTTGGCTCGCTGTTAACACCCCTAATAATCACCCCTTTGCAGGTTCAACACCGTCACCAACCAGAAAGTCAGCAGGATTGACTCTAGCAAGATTGTCCTTAAAATCCTAATCCCAAATGAATGGATAGAGAAGCTCTGGTATATTCACACAATGGAATACTATGCTGCATTGAAAAGCAAGGAACTCATGAAATATTATTCAAAATGGGTGACCCTGGAGGACGTTATGCTGAGTGAAATATCTCAGTCACAAAAGGACAAATATTGCGTAGGGCCACTGTTGTAAAATGGGACTAACATCAGGGTTGAGGGAAGACCAAGAAAGAGGGGATAAATAATGAATACTGTTTTCAAATAGATGAGGGAGAGAACTGTTTAAAAGGATATATGATTAGGTATTATTGTCATGACAGGAGTCCAGAATGAAGGCTGCACAGTGGAGTGGACTTGGGGGGAGGGATTGTACAACAATGAAAGAATTTTACTTTTCAAAGAGAAGAGTGAATTGAGGGGGAACGGGGTGGGCAGGGAGAAAAGTGCAACAACAAATGAATGGAAACCCTAAGTTTATAAACTGTCATTAAAATTAATTAAAAAAAAAGAAAAAGAAAAAAAAATCCCAAATCCATGATCACAGAGTCGATCCTGACCCCGAGTAGTGCAGGGCAGAACTGCTCCAGGGTTCCCACAGCCCTGGGCATTGCTGAAAGGAGCTGCTGGGGTAGTCCCTCGGGAATGCAAAAGGCCACGCCTCTCTGGCAGTTCGAATCCAGCAGGAGCCCACAGGAGAACACTGGGCGATTTCCTCCAGTGCACTCTGCAGCCATGACACCCAGTGGAGGGTCACCTGCGAGTCAGTTCAGACTTGCTGGCAGTTAAGTGGGTGGAGAACAGTTAATGGAAGCAGACTGTGTCATCTTTCTCCTTTGGAGCAGCTGGGGGGTTTGAACAGCTGCTTTCCCGGTTAGCTGAATGCTCCAGCACTAGGCCACCAGGCTCCTTAGCCAGTACTTGCTTTTTTAGAGATGAGGACATAAACAAGGCCATCTCAATGACGTGTCCTTCTGAAGAGGGTAAATCAAGTGGGCTTTTGACAGTCTCTGTCTGCTTTTTCACTGCTTCCTCTCAAAATAATCGCATAGAGCTCTAAAAGCAAATGTTTAGTAATAAGGACACAGCCACTCGTTGGGTGTCAAGCAAGTACACAGAAAGTACAGATAAGACAATCAATCTGTCTGAGAGGTGGACTGAGGTGTTGGGGCTACCGAAACACCTTCGCAGGGGGCACCATGACAGATTCCAGCTTTTTCAGATCTTTCCTCCCAAAACTTGGAAACGTGACACCATTGTTACTGTCCACCAGCCATCTCTCAGGTGTCACACGTGTGTGTCATGTGTGCTGCTGTGATGCTGGTGACTATGGTACCGGTACCTCCAATATCAGCAGGGCCACCCAGGGTGGACGCGTTTCAGTGGAGCTTTTAGACTAAGACTAGCAAGAAAAGCCTGGCTTCTGAAAAGCAGCCATCTAGAAGCCTATGGCTCTCAAGAGCATGTTCCAACATGAGGCTTTGGAGATGAGCCCTCTAGGTTGGAAGCCACTCAGAATAAGGAAGCTGCAACAATGAACTTGAGTGTCACACAATTGTGAGGATGATGGCCTGAGTAACACTTTGTTTGGCTGTACATGGAGTTGGAGACAACGTAATAGCAGCTAACAACATCAACACGGCAAACATGCAGGATCCTAGTTATAAAATGAAAAAAACCCCAGCACACTTCAAGTCCGCCCACTTCCGGGATGGCTTGAAGCCGTGGAACGATGGCATCTGTTCCTTCTTGCCCTGTCTCCAACCCCCAGACCAGAGGATGACAAGGCAGTGCCTCAGTCAAACGCCCTGGGAGCCAGAGGTGAGGAATGCTTGTCTTCAAAACATGCAATCTGTCTGACACCTGAGTCAAATACGGAGCTGAGTCCCAGGAACCTAGAGGATTGTACCTACTGAAGTGAACGGGACAGTGTCAGAAACAGGGATCTTGAAGATTTGTAAAGAGATGTAGGTGAAAGCCATGTGAGATTGGTCACTACAGGTTAATAGTAAGCACAAGGAATTAATAAGGTACTTGAGGATTGATAAGGGAGTTCTCCCTGGACCACAGGCAGCCTCCTTAATGGTGGTTCTCACAGTCTGAAGACAGCTGGAGCTGGTCTTTCCACCTTAAAAGGATCCCTGGAGGGGATTATATGGTGCACTGCTAATCAAAAGGTCAGTGGTTCAAATCCACCAGCTGCTCCACAGGGGAAAGATGGGGCAGTCACCTCTATCAAGATTTAAACCCTCAGTCCTTCAAAAACAACTATGAGATATCATCTCACCCCAGTAACAATAGCAAAGTTCAAAAGAGCAGCAAACAACAAATGCTGGTGAGGTGGTGGAGAAATTGAAACCTTTATTCGCTATGGGTGGGAGTGTAAAATGGTGCAACCACTCAGGAAGGCAGTATGACGCTTTCTTAAAAAGTTGGAAATAGATATGCCATTTGACCCAGCAATTCCACTACTAGGAATATACTCTAAAGAAACCAATACTGCTACCTGAACAGATATTTGCACACCCGTGTTTATTACTGCATTGTTCATAATAGCAAAGAGATGGAAGTAACCCAAGTGCCCATCAACAAATGAATAGATAGAGAAACTGTAGTATAATCACACAATGGAATACTAAGCAGCACTGAAAAACAAGGAACTCATAAAATATACAAAACGGGTGGCCCTGAAGGGCATTATGCTGAGTGAAATATTTCAGTCACAAAAGGACAAATACTGCATAATGCCACTGTTATAAAACGGGAGTGACATGGGGATTGGGAGAACTAAGAAAAGAGGGAATAAATAGTGAATACTGCATTTATATAGATGAAGGAAAGAACTGTCTAAAACAAATACATGATTAGGTATTATTTTAATGGCAACAGACCAGAATAAGAGCTGCATAGAAAAGTGGACTGTGGGGGTGGGGCGAGGGAGGAAATTGTGCAACAATGAAAGAATCTTTTTAAAGAGAAAAGCGAACTGGGGGGGAAGGGAGGAAAATGTGCAATAATGAATGAACGGAAATCCAAGTTATCTGTAAACTTTCGCTAAAATAGCAAGTAAAAAAAGAAAAAGAAAAACAACAACCAACAAACTAACAACCTCAGTCCTGCCCCAGCCCCAGGCTTCCCAGATCTTCTCATCTGGTTTTCCTGTGTTCATACAGTTCTCCACTTTTCAGTTTGACTCACTCTGCAATGCACGCTAAGCCCTAGGGAACAAACAGCTTGTGCCTGACCAACCAAAGGAGGTCAGTTAGAACCCACCCAGCTGCACTGTGGAATAAAGGGCCGGCAACCTGCCGCCGTAAAGATCAGGGCCAGGGAAGCTTTATGGAGCAGTTAGTTCTGCTCTGCTCACATGGAGTTGCCACGAGTCAGAGCTGACTTGCTGGCTAGGGGTTTGGTCTGCTTTGACAGAATGCTTTCACGTTGTATGTATTTTATGATCTTCATGCATCTTTGAACAGCCTTCCCTAAGTGACTCTCAAGAGCAAAGGACGATGCATTTTTCATTTCTGTATCCCTCGCACTACTCCATAATGGTGTCTGCTGTTTGCATTAAATATATTCCAAACTCTCCACCTCATCACCCATCTAAACCTAATCCTACAAATAATCAAGGAGGGCCGTTCTTGCCGCCCCATCAGAGGCCTGGCTGCTGTGACACTTAACCAGCTCTGTGCAGTCACACCGGCCTCCCTGAGCTATCTTCTTTAAATGCCCCTTTAAAAGAATACCCTATTTTTCATTTCCCTCTAGAAATCTTTTAGAGGTTTCACACTGGCTACCTGGGTAGCTCTTAGGTGACCATCAGGAAACGTGCGGTACACCTGTAGTCTCTGCTTTTGCCTCTCTTTTGTCTTGGGATTCTGGTGGCATGATCTGTAGGGAGTTTTTCTGCCAATCTAAAGGCAGCTGGTTCAAAACCACCAGCAGCTCCACAGGAGAAAGACGGGCAGCTTCCTCCTGTGTGGTTTACAGTCTCCAGAAACCCAGTGGAGGGTTGGCTCTGAGTTGGTTATGACCCAATGGAAGTGGGTTTGAGTGTGAGCGGGGATGTTAGTGTCCGTCTGACAATATGTGCTGGCATCTTGCGAGGACAGGACAGCTCTGGGAGCCATCAAGTTGGTTCCATCTCATAATGACTCCATGTATCGAACTAGAACTTGTTCACCGTGTTTCCTGACTGGTGTGTTGCACTGCCAACCGAGAAGCCAGTGGTCCAAATCCACCAGCTTTCACCTTCAAGTGAAAGTTGGGCATCTCTTCCAGTAAAGATTTATGATCACAGAGACCCAAAGGAAGGTCATTTATAAGTTAGATTCTATCTCTCAGTTAGAAGCCCCCCACATTACCACCAGGACCCCTTGCAGGAGAATATTTAAATGCATGTGTGTGAAAAAGAGACTGAGTCTATGAGTGTATAACCAGCACATGTAAAGAATTTTCCCTGTTTAATTTCCAGGCTGAAATGGGAAGATGTTGGTGGAACATGATGAATAAATAAGCTAAGAATCATCGTGGGACTGGATGCCCCACCAGAGAGGGAGGGCACCCCCTGCTCCCCTTCTCAGAAAGGAGAAGCCTATGGCCACACTCAGAAACAATCATACCCGTGTCCTGCTCTCCTTGGTTCCGTCTGCCAGTTGGGATGCTAGGGCCCTTGTAAATCATCTGCCATCATCAATGGCTTTGAAAGAGAAGCGGGGCTGGGAGAGAGGGTGCATTTTCGTTGGGAGTCGAGGTCCCCCACATCCGATTAACAGGATACACTTGAGCTTCAACCAATGAACCTTCCTGGTGTGTCATTCAACCATGGGCCAGACAGGTCCTTGCCCTATTATTCTAAATCCTTCATTAAACCAATTCCATCTGTGGCTGACACCATCCACCCTCTGTGCAACCAGAGGGGCAGACGAGACGGTTACCTGCTTTAAATAAACAGCCAACTCACTGTTTTCCCAGACTCCAGGAAGATCGGGAGCGATGACCTGCACCGAGCGAGCACATTCTCGTATAATTTTCAGAATTAATGAGAAAATGGAAAGTGTACCTGAGGACTCCCGGACTCCTGCTGGCAAGAGCTAGGCAGAGACAGGTGTCGTTGTTGTTGTTGTTAAGTGTGGGAAAAGCTGACACTGCCCACCCCAACCTACCCCAGCTCTGAGTCTAGGCTGCCAGTTGATTTTTTTAAAGTCACCCATGGGTATCCTGCCTCCAATGGTTTTGCAGATTCAGGTATGCAGTCTAAAGACTGACCACTCATATTTAAAAATCAAACAAACAAAATATCCTACACACACACACACACACACACACACCCCTAGAGAAGGGTTTGCAATCTAGTGAGTTTGGGCCAGGGAGCAGAATAAAGGAGAGGCAATGACCACCTTATGGGAAGAGGCAAAGGGAAGGACAATGTGGGATGGGTGGACGACCACATATCATGAGTACTGCAATTAATGGCAGGGAACAAAAGACACATGATTGATGGATTGATTTTAAAAGTGTTAAGGAAAGGTTTGCACACAGACTCAATCCTGTAGGAGTGACAGGGATATGAAGGGAGGAATAGGGGAGCAAAGATTCAATAGATCAGGTGAAGGGAAAGGAATGTACAGTGGGGGTCTGATGAGACACTGTAATTAGCTGCATTAGCCAATTGGGACAAATGATATAAAAGAAAACGCATATTAAAAACCACTGGCGTTTCGGCTCTTTTTGCTGTGGTTGGTAGAAGCCACAATGAGAGGATTCCTCATTGCTAGGTGCCATTGGTCAGTTCCAGCTCACAGGGCCTCGGTGCACAAGCGAACGACGCCCTGCCAGGCCCTGCATCATGCCCATAATCTGCTGCATTTGAACTGATCGCTGTAGGCTCTGTGCCAATTCATCTCGCTGAGGGTCTCTGTTTCACCGACTCTCTACTGGACTGAGCTGGGCTTCTCCAGACTCAAACCTCAAATGCTCAGTACTTCTGAGCCTGCTCCTACTCACAGCAACCCTCCAGCTGGTCTCTGAGGCTGTAAATCACAATGGGAGGAGACTGTCCGTCTTGATGAGGTGGAACTGCTGGAGACAGTGCGTTTGGACTAGCAGCGCAGCTTGCTGTGGCCTAGACCACCAGAGCGCCCGTGATCTCAGCTGAAAGAGTATTTGAAATGAGTGCTTCTAAATTCTTGCTTTAAAAGGGCTCTCCTGGCACTGCAGTCCCAGAGGCTGGAAAAGGAGGGACAATCACCTCCTGTACAAGTCAGATCCGATTTGATGGTACACACAAAAAATTTTTTTAAAAAAGATTTTTTTTTTTTAAAAAAAAGGCTCTCCTGTTAATTTGTTTATCTCAAAAAATTCATTGCCATCAAGTCGGAGCCGACTCCCAGCTGACCTCCAGCAGGTTTGGGAGGCTGTAAACCACACAGAAGGAGATTACACATCTTCCTCCCAAGGAGCTGCTGGTTGGATTTGAACAACCACAGTTGGGGCTTTAGGGTTGGCAGCCCAGCTCCCTGCAAAGGGAGGTGCCTTACTTCTGTCTGTCTTCACGATCTTGCTTGACTTTGGGTTTCTGATGGTTACATTACCTATGGCGTGACTGTTTTCCTCAGGTGCCATGTAGTGGGACCCTACCATGATTAGTGACCCCCATGCACAACAGAACACGGTTCTGCCTGGTTCTGTGTCATCCTCATGATCAACCGAGGACCAGACCCCTGCGGGCAACAGGCTTTTCAGTGATTGATTTTCAGAAGTAGTTTGCCAGGCCTTTCTTCCTAGTCTTAACTTGGACTAGGAATTCATGCATTATAACGTACTCCTCCTTTCGCAGTCCCTGCTCCTTCATCAGCTGTGGACTGAAATGCAGGCAGGCCTCACTTCACCTCTCTTCATGTAACTGAGCTCAGCAGATACGGCGATTTCTCCAAACTGTCCGTCTGTGGCAGCCTTGCACTGAGCAAGGCCATTGGCACTGTTCTCCCAACAGCATGTGCTCATTTCGTGTCGCGGTGTCCCACTGTGACCATTCTCACAACATCTCAGACGTTCCCTTAATGCTCCCGCACTCCCTACAGCAGGGTGTCAACACAACTTCACCGGCGACTGGGAAACACACACAACAAACAGTCCTGTGATTGGCTTCATTGTGATAAACTGGTGTCCTGGGCTGCCGACTGAAAGGTGGGCATGGAAGCCCACCAGCAGCCACCCCAGTGGAAAAAGAGGAGGCTGTCTCCTCCCAGAAAGACAGACACACTGCAGAGGGCTGACCTGAGTCAGAGATGATACAATGACAGTGTTGGGTTTCCGGGGGGTGGTTCCCTGCTTTACTGTGATGATCTGCAACCAAGCTCACGAGAGCTCTGAGGTCTACCTGGTGGTAATCGAGGCGTGGGCTCCTTGGCCCCCAAACAGTCTGCAGGTTATGTGCACCTGCCACTCCTGAATGTCACTAACTCTTCTCGGGTTCCTTGTGCTGACAGAACAGGCAGAGGGGGGGCGGTGACCCATCGGCACCTCTGAGACTCCCGTGGGTGCTGGATGAAGTATGTAAAGCAGCAAAGCCTTCTTTAAATGATACCCCGGAAGTTCTTCCCCGCATGGCCAGAGTCCCGTCAGTCCTCTAATGGCCTGCTGACTGAGAGAAAGGCTTCGGGAAGCCACAGGTTTAACCCAATAGCAAACAGCTACCTGTGGCCACTTGGGCACAGCTGCATTAATCCGACTGCTTAGGAATAGCTGTGCTGAAGCCTGCTCCACAACACTGGGACAGACAAGGGGCTGGGAGGGGTGGTGGCAACGTTCACACAATCCTTGAAGTCTTTGGGATGCTCTAGAAGGAGGTTGTCAGGAAATGCATTGTGTCTTCCCAGAATGTGTGTTCCCACGATGAGGTCATGCTTCTCTGGTTTGGCAGCTGTTAAATGAGGTAGTCTTTCCCTAGGATGTGATCTGATGTGATCAGTCAGACAGTTAGATGGGCATGTGAGTGAGGTGTAGTTCCCCTTACTCAAATTACAGTCTTGATTCAGCATCAGGGGAGTTTCCAAGAGACAAAAGGAGAGAAAGGTGAACAGAAAGAAAGAAGAGCCAGGAGTGGAGAGCTTCCTTAGAACCTGCGGTTCCTGCACTGAGAACCTCCTAGACCCAGGAAAAGATTGATGCTGAGATATGTGGGGCTCCCAGAGACGTCTAACGAGATGGGAACCTTTCCCCAGAGCTGTCAGAGAACACCTGATGTAGGTCACACTCCAGGGGACCATCGAGTCAGGCTGTGACCTGAGTAAGGGTGTTGCATCCCACCCTCATCCCCTTACAGGGTTGGTCACATGTGATCATGTCACTGCAAATGATTACATCATTATGTAACTGCCAAACCACTGAGCATCATGGCCCAGCTGAGATTAAGCCATTCCTGAGTTGGCAACTGTCATGGGTTGCATTGTATCTCCCCCAAATATGTGTCAACTTGGCTGGACCGTGTTTATAAAACAGTCTCTGCCACTGATCCATCCGGCTGGGCAAATTCCTGGAATCATTCACAAATTTATCTGATCAAATTATTCTTTAAAAACTTAGATCCTGTTAGATCCATTGGGTAATTCGTTGATGTGTGAGTTAATAAGCCCTGAGTCAAGAATCTGCTATGTGTACAAACACTCACTACTTTCTTCCTTCTGAGCTGGGGTGAGTAAAGAAATTGGGTGCCAAACAGACAACCACCTCCCCATATCCTTGAAAAAGAGGGAGAAAAGGTGATCGAGTGATTTTCCTTAGAAAGGACAGCAGTGGGGCCTAGCTTAGTCAACAAGATACACAAATGAGACAGTGAAATTCCAACCCAAAGCAGAGCACCCGCCTCAAACCCAGGCCCTGACTGCTGAGTCAGTTCTGACTCACAGCATCCCTGCAGGACAGAGCAGAACTGCCCCATGGGTTCCTGAAGCTCTAAATGACTCATGATGGCTAGTGGATTTGAACCACCAATCTTTCCATTAGCAGTTCCCTTACCTACAAAACTACCTGCTCCTGTCTAGGTGGTCTGACTCTCAGCAACCCTGGAGGACAGAACAGAACTGCCTCATGGCGTTTTTCAAGGCTGTAAATCTTTATAAAGTACCTCAGCTTTCTCAACTGGAGTAGATGGTGGGTTTGAACAGCTGACCTTCCTGTTAGCAACCAAGCTCTTTAACCAAGGAGCCATCAAGGATCCTTTTAGCAGAGCACAGTTGCATATAGAGACAGGTGGCATGGGCTGGAAGCGCCGACAGGAGTGAGCCAGGGCAGGCTCCGAGAGGACCTGATGATAAACGGAGGCTTCGCTGAACGGTGGCACAGGTGACAGTGCTGGGAGGAGCCCCCGGGCGGAAGCCGGGATGCTGGCTTTGACATCAGTCAGGCATCTGCGATCCAAAAGCATTTTTGGAACAGTGGACTCTAGGGATATTGTAGGAGCTGGGCTCCTGGTCTTTTAATTAGCTGAATAACGTAATAAAGGAGAAAAAAAAATCTAAAAAACAACCTTTCCTCTAAATGAGAGAAATCAGGGCATCTTCATACAGTTCTATTTCTGTCTGTTTCCAAAGACCTTGAGTTATTAAATCCAGGTGACAGAAATTGTGGTGCTGATAAGGGTAATCTGAATTTACATAATCCCTGATATCCTGAAGGCTCTACGACCTTCTATACAAACAGAAACAGATGCTTTCACCCTATTCTTTTCCTAGTGAGGCAGCCTTTGCAAGACCTCCTTCTCCCCTGACATGGGAAATAAGATTTGAGAGTGGGATAAGACCAGAGACTAGAGTCAGGCTTTTTAACCTGGAGCAGAGGTGAGTAATTAAGTAGGTTGTATGTTACCTACAGTGGATGGTGTTTGGTGGAGCTCCCCAATTAAAACAAGCTTGGAAGCAGGAGTGGCATCCACTTCCGTAAACAGCTTGCCTCCAGAAACCCTATGAACCTGGAAAAGGATGGAAGTCACGCAAGTTTGAGGACTTTCGTTCATAGGGTCACTATGAGTCATCTACATCTCGACGGCACTTAACAACAACAACATGTTGGGCTACTAACCCAAAAGCCAGCAGTTCAGAACCCCCTGTGCGTCTTCAGGAGGGATATGAGGCATGCTGATCACTTAGAGGGATCTTTACAGTTCGTGCCTTGTAAACACAGTGAAGGGTCTCCATGAGCTGGAATCAGCTCGCTGGCACCAGGGACTATGTGTTACCCAGCCTTGGTGCTGGCAGATACCTCCTATGCAGGCTAACGCGGGACATGAACAAGGAATACTGAAGAAGAGTCGGTAGCTTTGAATTATGACACTGACGAAGACTATTGAGAAGAGCACTGCGGACTTCCGAGGAACAAACCAGTCCCTTTGGGAAGAAATGCAGCCAGAAAGCTCCTTACAAGGGAAGATGGAAAGACTTTTTTCTCACATATTTCGGATGTGTTATCAGGAGGGACCAAGCTCTGGAGAAAAAAAAACATCACACTTGGTGAAGTGGAAGGTCAGTGAAAAATGAAGACTGTCAAGGACATGGCTTGTCGCACTGGCTGCAAAACAGGCTCAGACACGGCAAAGACAGTGAGGACGGCCCAGGACTGCACAGGGTTTCATTCTGTTCCACATTCAATTCGTTCCCAAGACCTCCTTAACTTTCATTGCAAACATACAGGCACTGGTCCTGTATTCTCTCAACTGTTAACCATCACAGGTCCAAATTAGTGCTAAACATCAAGGATAACACTCTGAAGACTAAGGTACACCTGACCCAAGCAATGGTATTTTCAATTGCCTCACATGCACGTAAAAGCTGGACAATGAATAAGCAAGATGAAAGAAGAACTGGCATTGCAGTCAAGCTGGTTCCACTCATGGTGGCACTCTATCAGGTTTCAGAGGCTTGTGATTCTCAATAGAGGAGATGGCCTCATAGTTCTCCATCTGAGCTGATGGTGGAGTTGAACAACCAACCTTTGGTTAGCATCCAGATAACAAATAACAGATAACAAATGCACTGTGCCACCAGCGCTCCTTAAGTTCTCAAGGCTTGTATGTTTTATTCGCCTCTTAAAGGAAGGACAGCGTGTGGGCCTCTGCTGCACAGCACACCTTCTTGGACCACACATGAAAGCTGATTGAAGATCTCAACCATCATTTCACTTCCTGACACAAAGAGGACAACAGAAGCAAGGCTGCCCAGCTTCTTGGAGTGCTCAGGGAGGGGTCTGGTTTGCGAGAGCGCCTCGGAGCACCCTCTGGACCGGGATGTGAGCAAACACAAAGTCTGCAGCTTCAGTTCTCTGGCTGCTCTGAGAGGCGCCCCTGCACCAGCACCCGGAATGAACGCCTCCAACTCTGGACTGCGGCCGAGCCCCCAGGACGCGTGGGGACCTTCTCCCTCCCAGTTTTCTTCTTGGTACTCTACTTCGTCAACCTGCTGAGCCTTCCCTTCCCTCTTGGGAGGCAGACGCGATCCATCCATCACTTGCCCAGATGAACAGATGCAGCTGCTGATCGCTAGGCAGGAGGCAGGGCTGCAGCACCCTGGGAGGGGTGTCTGCTTCGGGGGGGCCTCATAACGGAAGGATGGCTCGCCGAGGCATGGAAAATGGACAGTCTGGCCATCTCGGCAGCCTCCTCTCTGTGTCTCAATCAAGCCTTCATCTGTGAACTGGACACACTGGCTATGGCTGCTGGCCTGAAGGAATTCAGGGGCCACTTGACAGAGACCCCCATGCTCTCTGTGCCAGGAAGCTCCCAGGCTTGGGGGCCTCTGTCCTGGACTCCCCTCCAACACCTCACCCTCCCTCCACATGTAAATGACCCCTCATTACAATCTCTGGGGACAGTGCACAGCAGCCCCACTGGGGTTCATGGCTGCAAGTGTTTGCAGAAGCAAACTGCCAGTTTTCCTCTGTGGAGTGATTGGTGGGTTTGAACTATTAACCTCTTGGTTAGGAGCCAAGTGTTTTAACAACTGCACAGCTGGGACCCTTTCCAAATAGGCACAGATGCAACTACCTCCAAAGCAAAGACACTGCTGTCAAGTCAATCCTGCCTCATAGCGATCCCATGTGTTGTAGACAAGAACTGCATCAGGAGGTTTTCTTGGCTGTAATCTTCACAGAAGCAAAGAGGCAGGAAACTGACATCCAGACCTTTCTTCCATGTCACCTCTGGTCAGGTTCAAACGGCCAGCCTTTGTGTTAGGAGTCTAGAGGCAACCGTTTACACCACCCAGGAACCGTGGAGAGGTGCTCATGCCCACCACCTCTTCTGTCTGACGTCTCTCCCTGTCCTCACAAGACCCTTCCTCACTCCTCCCTGGAGTCCGACAGGGACACCAACAAACCATATCTACCCAGGAAGACTGTAAGAGTTGATGGATTGAAAGACCACACAGCTAGTGAATGACGCATTGGGGGTTTGAATCCAGGCCCACTGGACACCATCATGGACTCTATTCCCAAGCTCCGTGTGAGAAACACACATCGCTTCTCTGAGCTTCGAAAAATCACTCATGAAGACAAGGTCAGGGTATGGGACGACGGAGGGTTGCAGTGAGCCCAGGCTGGACGCCACAGGGATGCTGTGAGGCTCAGCAGAATCCCAGGACGCGCGTGGAGACTCAATCTGCTACGACATCCTCAAAGCCGAGCAGTGCTGACCTCTCCAGAGGGAGGCCTGGAAATCCTGCACATGCCTCCAAAGCCTGTGGGCTCAACACCAAAAAGGATCTGGTGTGTCTGGCTGGTTAGAGCATCTGCCTCATAGCCAGGAAGCCGGCAGTGTGAACTCACCAACTGCTCTTTGACAGAAAGACCAGGCAGTGTGCTTCTGTACGTATTTACAGCCTTGAAAACTTAGGGTGAAATTGCACTCCATGCCCTCTCTCTCACACTCACTGTCGTCAAGGGGGGCCCAACTCCTGACTGACCCTCCAGTGCGTTTCCAAGGCTGTAAATCACACACTGCCTGCTTTTCCCCGGCAGCGTGGCTGGTGGGTTTGAAGCACCAGGGAAGCACGGCACTGGGGCTGGCAGCACCACCCCCTACTTCTCTCCAGAGTTCTCAGACCCGATGTTAGAGTTGCTGTGAGTCAGAAAGAACTCGACACCAGGCTTTTTTTTGTCTGTTTGGCCTGTTTTATTCTGATTTGGGCCTGGCACCTGGGTGGGCAGTGGCGATCCTGCAGCAGGCCTGGACAGAGTAGTCTATGTTTCCTGAACCTTAATGACAGAAAAGCAGCTCCTTTGTGAAGGGGTGATGGGAGGCAGTGCACGTGCTGAGTGAGCCTAGGGAAAGGACCACAACTGCAGGCCCCTGACCGCTGATGTTCCTGCAATTCCTCCAGCCCCAGTTCTCCACCCTCAGCCATGCACACAAGACAAGGTGTGGGAGCGTGGCTGCTCCGTTCCGGAGGACCAGGCCCTTCATCTCCTGTCACAGGAGCCTTAGGATCGGGAGGTGGTGAAATCTCAAGGAGACCCCGCGAGAGACTGAGATGAATCATCTTGTTTTTATCTGGATGTCGGGGGAGCCAGCAGCCCCTCACAGCACGGCTGACGATGTGCTTTCATTTACTGTGAAGGAATTTTGATGGACTTTTTTTTGGTGGGATTGAGAGGAGGTGGGTGGGGCAGTAACTCTTTTGATTTACGGTTAGAGCTAATATTTTTCTGGACTGCAAGAATTTATCATTATTGATCCTGGGACGAGAGAAGCATGAAGAAATCTGATACAGAGGCACGACAAGTGAAAACAGAAAGCTTGAAAAATCAAGCAAAGATGGACTTTTGTAATAGGAGTCTGAGAAATGGATCCTTTCCAAAGCCAAAGCCAATGCCTTCCACTCAATTCTGACTCCCAGCAGCCCAGCAGGACGGAGCAGGCCTACCCCCTGGGGCCTCCGCAGCTGTGAATCTCTCCCAATGCAGACTGCACTGATGGCTTTGAACAGTCAACCTTTCTGTTAACAAAATGTGATGTGAATGATTTCACCTTCTAAAAATTTAAACCCCAAAGAGGAACTGCTCCTCAACATTCTCATACACTCTCCACTCCCCCTACCAGCCCTCAGGCTACTCCTGCCCGATAAAAATACGTTACAACCTTCTGCTGACAGGTTTCAAGTCTCTCAGCCAACGTCAGTCCTCAAATGTTGTTGTGTGTGCTGTCGAGTTAGAACCGCCTCAAAGCTAATCCTTCAGTGGGTTTTCAGAGGCTGCAGATACACGGAAGGAGCAGCTGGTGGATGTGAATGGTGGCAGTTCAACTCCTTACCCACCAGTCCACAAGAGCCCCTGCACAGGAATGCAGTCTCTGGGCGGTGAGTGATACAGAAAGAAAGCTGACACTCTGGAATTTTTACTTTTAACAAGCGGGAAATAAATGATGGTGGTGGGGCTGAGAACTTTCTCATTCTAAAGCTTGGAAATTTCTCTTTGAAAGCTACACTGGTGCAGGGGTAGTAGGGAGTCTGCGGGAGAATTCTCACCTTCCCTGTGGGAGGTTCAGTTCAAATTCCAGCACGGTCACCGCCCATCCATCATTGGACGCTTGTGCATGACTATGATGTTGGACAGATAATCAGCAGAACTTCCGACAGACTAGGAAGAAAGGCTTGGCCATCTGCTTATGAAAAATCTCGACCAGACTGTTTCTGGTTATATATTTGTGAGTTTTTTATTTTCTTTTTTTTCTTTCCAGTGTAAACTTCCTCTGGTGGCCTAGTGGATAAGGAGTTGCACTGCCAACCCAGAGGCAGGGAGTTTGAATCTACTAGCTGTAAAATGGAAGAAAGATGGGCAATCTCCTCCTTCTCCTTTATAACCTCTGAAAACTCACTGGAGGATCAGTTATGACTCGGTTCCAACTCTACACAATGAGAGGGTGTAAACCTCAATGCATTTCAAGCCCTATGGAGACTCAAATACCATTCCTATAGTCAGGACACACACACACACACACACACACACACACACACACACACCGCATGGTCCCTTCTCATCAGACACTCCCCTCACCTCTACACCCTGGTAACCACACCTCTGCTCACCACACTTTATAAACTCTATATTTTCCAGAATGTCAGAAAAATGGGATCATAAACTACTGGTTGAGACAGGTTTCTTTCACGCAAAAGAACGCCTTAGAGATTCATTTATTTTGTCTCCCTAGCCAATAATTTACTCATTTTTATTGTTGAGTAGTGTTTCCTTGGTGGAAATAATATGGCTTTTTAATGCATTCACCAGCTCATAGACATCTGGGTTGCTTCCAACTTTTATTATGAATGGAAATGATATAAATATTCCATAATAAATATGTATAGGATTCAACTTATGTGTGAATATGAGTTTTCAATCAACTAGAGTAATCAACTTGGTGACAGAAACAATGTTGTAGATCACATGATACAATTTTGCAAGACCAAGAATGTATTCATTGAAGATACATCTTTTTCAAGAATATAAGTTGCAACTACGCATGGGGACCTGAGTAGGAGTCAAAATGACTTTATCTGTGAAAAAAGATGATGGAGAAGCCAAGTCTCATTGGTCAGAACAAAAGCAGTGGTCAGCCATGGGAAAGCCCACCAACAGTTCACATTCAAGTTCAAGTAGAAACTGGAGAAAATCAAAACAAGCCCAAGAGAGCCAAAGAATTACCTTGAATTTATCCCACCTGAATTTAGAGATCATATTTGACCAA
This sequence comes from Elephantulus edwardii, assembly GCF_000299155.1. Taxonomy (NCBI): domain Eukaryota; kingdom Metazoa; phylum Chordata; class Mammalia; order Macroscelidea; family Macroscelididae; genus Elephantulus; species Elephantulus edwardii. The sequence goes on along the minus strand of NW_006399830.1, from coordinate 7,299,148 downwards.
TTAAACACTTATCACAGAAGACCAAATAGGTTGTGGGGTGACATGACAGACATGATGAAAGCCAATGGTCATTAAAAAGACAGGAAAGAAAAAGATCAAGTGGATGTCAGGGGAGACTAGAAAGCTTGCCCTTGAATGTTGAGAATCTAAATTATGTTTTCTATACTGTGGCTTGTTTTGGCATTCATCTTAATGGTGTCTTTTGATAAAATGCCTTTTTACCTAATTGCAATCCCATTTTTTTTTTAATCTTTCCTTTTATGGTTAGTGCTTTTTGTATTAAAACAAACAACTATTGCCATCAAGTCAATTCTGGCTCCGAGTGACCCTGGAGGGCAGTGCAGAACTGCCCCCTGGGGTTTCCAAACCTGTAATCTTCACAGAAACTCACTGCCACATCTGTCCCCACAGGGCAGCTGCATCAGGGCTGGGGACCGCTGGCCTTTTTGTTTGGGGTTTTTTCCTGCCAATCTTGGTAGTTAACAGCTAAACACTTAATCCACTCCACCACCCAGGCTCCTTTGTGGTTTTGCATACCGTTTTAAAAATCTTTGACTGTCTAAGATCATAATTATACCCTTCCATATTCTCTTCTAGAAGCTTTATCATTTAATTTTTCATACTGAGAAAATCTACCTCTAAGTTATTTCTGTCTGTCTTTTAAGATAAAGAGCCCTGGTGGGATAGTGGGCTCCATGTGGGGCTGCTAGCAGTGCTGACAGTTCCAGCCTGCCAGCCTCTCGGAGCCCCAATACAGGGCCGCCCTGCATCAGAACCTACTCGGCGGCACTGTGTTTGGCTTAGGAGTTCTGGCAACCTAGTGGGTAAGGAGTTGCACTGCCAAGCCAAAGGCAGGCGGTTCAAATTCACCAGATGCTCCGTAGAAGAAAGATGGGCCATTTCCTCCTGTGTAATTTATAGGCTCTGAAAACCCGCTGGAGGATCAGCTAGCTATGAGTTATACTAAGGACCAAGAGTCAGGCTTGCCCGTAGGAACAGCCAAGTGAACCAGTATCATTCACTGAGGAGGCTGCCAGGTCTCCATTGTATCTTTTTCAGTAATGAGGTGAGCACATGTGTATATGTGGGTCAGTTTCATGTGCTTTGAATGACCTTGAAAAAGAACAGGTCTGACCAGGAGGGTGGAAGGGGTGGAGAAGCCCTACCAACCATCAATCAGGGAGTTGAAGGCCTATCATCCGGCTCCATGGCCGGTCCATCCTGGTCTGTGGCCTTTGATGGCTCCACCGCCCCTTTCACTGGCACTTACTCAAAGTCAGTGCTCTTTGTGGCTTGACAAGCCCGTGGATGAACTCTCCCTGGGGTAACGAGCTGGCGTCCACAGAGTACACGACACTTTGATCCACCTGAACAGTGCCGCTTCCTCCCACAAAGAGCAGCTTATTTCAAAACGTGTGCTGTCTAATGTGTGTATCATAGCATTTGGGGGAAATGGTTCTCAGAGGCCACTGGCCAGGAGCGGCTGGTGGAAGTGAGATCAGTCCCGGGGAGAAGTCGCACATGTTATGGCGGGTGTTAGCAGACATCACTAGGTCAAACTTCGGGCTCTGCTCACAGAGCAGCGTTTCTGAAAGGAACTTCCTGTTAGTTCAATCCACTCACCTCCTCCACAAAGCTCTTCCTCTGGCTCCCTTGCCTTCTTAAAGAAACATAAAACCAACTCAGACAGGTCCCTTTTGGACACTTTCCTATTGCTCAGGGAATCTCTGAGTGATATAATGGGATAACGGACTCAGCCACAAACATAAAGGTTAGGGGTTCTAGTCCACCTAGAGGTAGGTGTCTTGGAAAAAAGACCTGGAGAGTTGCTTCTAAATAACCCAGGGACCGAAACCCCTATGGGGCATAGCCCTGCTGAGACACCGGGGGTGGTCATGAGTCAGAACTGATTGATGGTAAGAGGCACTCATGCTGTTGGAGAGGGTCGTTATTGGTTAGCTCAGAGACACCAGGATTACCAGATGCTGGAGAGGAAGGTAGACTTCTTTCCAGAAGGGCTTCTCTTTCCTCCCCATCTTAGGAGAGTTCTCCAAATAAATAGAAACAACAGTGCCTAGATGTTCCAACTCTACATCACTGGCCCAAGAAAGAGCAAAGCTGCTCTCAACACTTAGAATCAAGCACTGGGGATGTCTACATCACATTTCCTCCACTAGATTCCGTAGCTGATGGACAAAGACTCAGCAGAAGGCCAGCTGCTTCACCACGCGAGCTGGCCCAGATTCACCTTGACTGAGAGCTGCCACCTAGCCTCACAGTAGAACTATCTTGTGTCACTGAAAGGTCAGACCACCTCTGATCTCCCCCCCCAACATAGAGCCTGGCTCCCCTCTGGTGGGGGACAGAGGGGAGCAAGCTTTAGGGTAACTGTTATCCGTAACAGCTGAGCATTATCTGTTCCTTTTAAAGCAAGCCTGTCTGTTTGCTGGGTCACACTGAACAGCATCCTTAGAAGGTCCAGCATGGTGAGTTAGACTCCCACCTGAGAACTGGGAGGAGGGCCTTGATGCCTCAGCTGATGAGTTTTAATATCATAATGGGTGGAAGAGACCCAGAGTTTAGAATACCTCTATTCATTCCAGAGTTTTGACTTTTCAGCTTTATTGGGGTTAAAGCTAATGAGTACTTTGAGGGCAGGTAAGAAGAGGGATTTCCCTGCCCCCATCTGCATCACCACGGGAGGACCATGGCCCAAGACTATGTCTCACAGGGTCAGAATTCACACCCTTGACGTCTTTCCTTAACAAACTGGAGGAGATTTGCTTTAATAGTTCTATTTCTCTTCTCTAATCTCATCAGATGGGCAATCTACTCTCAAGGGATTTATAGCCTCAGAAACCCCATGGAGGGTCAGTTGTGAGTCAGTTCTGATCAAACATGTGAACACAAACCTAGTTACCTGATCATGATATCAAGGTCTTGTATTTTAATATTAACTGAAGTGAATATGTTCATACGGTCGCTATGAGTCACATTCGACCTGATGACCCTTAATCACTGCTAAGTGAGACTGTTGTTATGTGCTGTCGAGTCGCTTGCGACTCATAGCGATCCTATGTACAACAGCCCTAAACTCTGCTCTGTCCTGTGCCAATCGCACTGTCTCTGACACTCCCATCCCGATTATCCCAGTCACTGAATCAATCCATCTCATAAGAGGGCCTTCCCCTCCTGCGCCGTCCCTCCACCCTCCCAAGCATGATGTCCCTCTCTAAGGACCAGTCTCTCCTCACAATATGTCCAAAGTATGTTAGATGGAGCCTCAGAATCCTTGCCTCCAAGGAGCCACCCGGTTTAACCCTTTCCAGGACAAATCTGTTTGTTTTCCTAGCAGTCCATGGTATTCTCAATACTCTTCTCCAGCACCACAGCTCAAAGGCATCAATTCTCCTTCTATCCTCCTTGGTCATTGTCCAACTCTGATGCATAACAAGTGATTGCGAAGACCATGGCCTGTATCAGACGCACCTTAGTCTCCAGAGAGACACCATTGCTCTTCAGTACTTTGGAGTACTAAGTGAGACTAGTGCTGTTATATTTCGGAGGAACATCCTTCTACTTTGTGCATCACTCTTTGTCAATTTGCTACACTGAGGTAATCTGGGGTTGCTGTGATGCTGAATCTTGTGCCATTGGGGTGTCAAATGCCATAATGATTTCCCAATGTGGACAGTGTTTGGTGGAGCTCCCAGCTGTAAAACAGGTTAGGAAGCAGAAGTGGCATCCACTTCCTAAACCACACACCTCTGAAAACTCTTTGAAGCTGGAGAAATGACGATAGTTACAGTAAGACATTAGGTCTTTTTGTTCATGGACTCGCTGTGAGCCGTGTTTGGTTCATCGGTAATCAACAACAAAAACAATAGGGAATATTGAGAGACAAGAAGGAAGAAGGGTGGCAATACAGAATACAAAATATTGAATATAAGAATATAGGGTGGCCCAGTGGAGTAGCTGGTAGCTTTGAACCACCAACCCTCTGGTTATCAGGCCAGTGCTCAACCTACAGAGCCAACAGGGTTCCTGAACAGCCCTCACCACAAAACTTTATAGCCTCTGAGAGCTCATTCAGAGCACGAGGAATAATAGTTCATGTTTGTTAAATTAAAATCTTATGCTACCGTTTGTCCATGCCACTTCATAACTACAAATACACGCATATGAATTTTCTAAACAAAGTAATGTTTCAAAATATTTGTATTAAAATATTTCAGTGTATGTTTACCAGTACACTATTTGGTTTTATCTTCAGGTACAAATAGGTGTCATACCACTGAAAATGTCTTTAATGTTGTTATTTTGACCTGAATTTATACTATATAATCTAACAGGCTGAAGAATAAAATTTTATAATCTCTTGGGGGAAAAAAAAAGAATATATGGTGGCAAGAAGCTGCGCTGAAATCCCGAAGGCACGCAGTTCAAGGCCACCAGCTGCTCCATGGGAGAAGGTCGGGCAGTCTCCTCCTGTGTGACTCACCAGCTCTGAAAACCTGCTGGAGGGTCAGCCATGGGTCAGCCCTGACTCAACAGCACAGAGCAACAGGTTAGTAAATATAATCACTGGGTTACATCTGGGAAGCCAAATTCAAGAATCAGATGTCTGTCCAGTGAATCCATATTTAAAGTACAGAAAGCTTGTTCCTCATTCATTCATTCATTCCTTCATCCTCAAGGCCAGACACTGTGCTAGAAGCTGGGGCTCCACGTGATTAGGAAGACAGACCAGGAATCAAAAATAGAGCATACGTTCCCCGAGGACCTTGCTTTAAAGACAGATAATTAAATCTAAGTAGGAATTTGCCTACCAAATGCATTTATAAATAGAGCCTCGTTGTGCTCAGTGACAGCAGACGGGATCTATCTGAGGACTGCGTTGCCGATATTTCCACCTTGGGAGTCAGCCTCATAGACCAGTAGTTCCCAATCTCTTCTCTGCCAAAAAACACTTAATTGATTATGTTCACATTTGTATCGCACTCCCAGGGGCACCATTAGGTGGAATCCTCCAATGTCTTTCTCTCCTTAACAAAGAGAAAAGAAGATGGAAATATGTGGCGGCCCTTCTCCACCTGCCCACCCCCACCTCACGTCCACCCACTCTCAGCGTCTCCTTAGCCTGGACCCCAGGAGGCTGACTCTGGGCCTCATCTACTCCACAGTCTTGCTGTCGCCTTCCGCTTGGGTTTGACTAAAGGGAGACGATGGCAGAAAACCTGGGGCGGTAGAAGAGAGGTCGGGGCATTGCTCCCATGCTTGCTTCCAGACAGGGCTCTGCGACTCTGGAGGGCCAGGGCCATCGCTCCCTTGGGCTGGGGTCACTTCAGCTCAAACTGGGCTCCAGTAGCCATTCTCCCTACTGTCCTAAGTGGTACCGTCCAGTAACAGCTGGTCTCAGGGAGCCTCACCGTCTCTGGTTTGCACCTTCAATCCACCTGCTGTTCTTAGATGTCACTGAGTCAGCCACTAACTTCTAATGACCCCATACACAACACAACAAAACATTGACTGTCCCTGCACTATCCCCAGATTCTGAGCCCTTGTGATTGTCATTGGGTTTGGGGTTTTCCTTTGAGGAGTTTCACTGGGTTTTCACGAGATGGTTTTCAAAAGTAGACTGTCAGACCTTTTTTTTTTTGCTAGTTCCCTCCCAAGTTATATAGTAATTATCAAAGTCATTGCTCCCGCATGCTGCATAGCATTCCATCGTGCAAATGGACTATAATTTCTCAATCTACTCAATTGTGGTTGGACATTGGGCTGTTTCCATTTCTTGTGATGGTGAATAATGCTGCTATGAACACTGGTGTACAAATCTCCGTTTGTATCTCAGTTCCAATCTTCTCAGGATATATTCCAAGCAGTGGAACAGTTTGGTCATATGGAATTTCTATGTTCAGCTTTCTAAGGAAACACCAGACTTCGCCGTCCTGTTAAACTGCCACTGCTACTGGAGTGAGATGGTATCTCATTGTGGTTCTGATTTGCTTCTCTAGAGGTCTTTTGCAGCAGATTTTCCCATTGTATTGTGTGGGTACAGAGGTAGCTCGTGGTTGCTGTGAAGCTGAACACTGTGACACTGACGCATCAAATGCCTTAATGGCTACCCATGGTGAACAGTGTTTGGTGGAGCTCCCCAATTAAAACAAGTTTGGGAGCAGGAGTGGCATCACTTCCAAAAGAGCTTGCCTCTGGAAACCCTATGAACCTGGAGAAAGGATGAAAGTTACACAAGCATTCAGGTCTTTCGTTCACAGAGTTGCTACAAGTTGTCTACAACTCGACAGCACTTAGCAAAAACAACAACACTATAAGTTTAAGGAAACTTTACAGAAAAGTTAGATTTCCATTCATCATTGCATAGTGCCCTCCCTCTCCCTTTCTTCATTCTCCCCCAGTCCACTTCTAACGTGCCTCTTCTTCTAGGCTGTTGTCATACATGGAATGCCTACTCAGAAAAGCCCCTTTTAAATAGCTCTCTTCCTCATCTGTTCCAATGCAATGTCATCTGATTTCCTGACCACTGCTTCCATAAATGCTGATTATGGAGCCAAGAAAATGAAATCCTTGAAACGTCAGTCTTTTCTGTTTATCATGGTGTTGCTTTTGAACTACTCCGTAACATGAAATGAGCATTCCCACTCATCGCTCTCTCCTCTACTTCTGTCTAGCTGATTCCGACTCACAGCCACCCTTCGTGGGGTTTCCAAGACTGTCTATCTCTACGGGAAGAGATTGCCCACCTTTGCCCCCCAGAACTCTTAGTGGATTTGAAGCACTAACCTCACAGTTAACAAACTGGCACGTGACACACTCTCCACACCAGTGCAGTGTGTGCGTTTCTACTAATGCAAATTTATTACTACGGCATTCTCAGCCCTATCTTAGGAAACCGCTGATAAAACCACGTGTCACATCCGGTACCTCTGTGAGTGCTGACTTCCTTCCATTGATGGATGCTTTGGACCACATGGAGCCTGAACGTCCTTGTATCAGCCCTCCCACTGGTGAGATCTGCAGGCCTGAAGAGTCAGACCGACCAGGAAGCTTCAAATTCCATTAAATCTTTCCATTAGACAATGACCTTTAAAACTCCATCTCAGACGCCTTGAGGAGAAGATTCATCCTCTACGTCTTATCTATAAATTACTGAAAATTTAAAACTGGCTTTATCTACAGTTTGTCACAGCACTTCAGGGTCTCTCTCGTCTAGTGCCTGGTCTGTCGAGGCCTGTCAGGTTATTCACAGAGAAACCCCAAGGCCTTAGCCAGGTGACCAAGAAAGGTAAAATCGGGAGGGGGAGGGGAATCTCAAAACTCATTCAAACATCCAGTGACCTTGAAATATTTATCTATCAAATGCTGGTGAGTAGACTACAATTCAAAGGAGCATACAAACAACAGAGCGGCCCTTCCCCTGCCCTGCGCCCTCCTCACGACCTCTGCCCTGCCCACACCCGCTGCAGTCACTGTGCCCACCCATCTCCTCCAGCTTCTTCCTCTCTTCCTCTGACCCTACACTCTGCTGGCATGATGCCTTTCCCTCAAGGCCTGGTGTCTCCTGACAAGAGGCCTAAAGTCTGTGAGACCAAGTCTCAGCCTCCCTGCCTCGAAGGGGCGCCCGGCTGCATGTCCTCCAGGACAGAAGTGTTTGCTCTCTGGTCATCTGTGACATACTGAAATACTAAGGTAGAAACATTATCAAGACAGAGTCAGAGGCTGACTTTCAAATATGCTAATAAGGACAGGTCTAAATGCCAGTATTCAGCGGTGAATCTAGGATTGAGCTTGGGAACCTCAATTCTAGGGAAAACTGGAAGTTTAATCTCGCACGTTTCACTAGTCAGAACGACTGACTCCCAGGAGTGGAGACCCCCTAAGGGAACGTCCACATGCCCTTTTTTTCCCTTCCTACCTCGGAATCTTAGTTCCTCTTACTCCCTTGCTCACACGCTCCGAACGGTTTGATGTTCCGCGCTAGGCGACCGGGACTCATTGGAAACCTGGACTCATCGGTAACACTGTTATCCCGCCGGATTATCTGGGCTGTAATCCTTCTGGGAACAGATTGCCAGAGCTTTTTCCCCCCTATGGAGCCACTAATGGGCTTGAACCACTAACCTTCTGGTTAGCAACTGAGTGCTCAACAGTTGTACCACCAGGGTTCCAACATATCTGGTACCTGTCTTTTGTAATGACATACAAACATGTATTTACCTTTGTAATAACAACATACTCCTTTGAAATATGCAGATGCCTTTGTAATAACAATGATTGTAACCTTAACAGCTCACACACAGGTTCACCATGAGTTGTGCTCGACTTGAAGGCAGTCACCAACAGCAACAAAAACAATAGGGTATTTTATATTCAAAGTACTTCCTATATTACGAATCTATCTAACAACACAATGGATTCACTTCAGTATTATCACCATTTTCAGGAGAAGAAACTGAGTTACAAGGAATTTAAGTAACTTGCCTACTGGTAAGTGGTGGAGATTGTATTTGAACCTATGTAGTCTGACACCAAAATTTATTCTCTTATTACTGCTGCTACACAGCCTTCACATGGGTGTTTTTAAATAACTGGCTGATTTAAATGACATAAAGGCATCATGCTGTAAATCTTGGTTTCTCAGTATTTTGACTTAGACTCAGTGGTGAAGATTTACCCACACCGTCCTGTGTATATCAGTTTGTTGAAAAGTGGGTCCTGTTACCCACACGTGCTTAGACACTGCACTAAAGAGGGGCACCGAGGGGGACTCCAACGCTCACCCCAAGGACTGACACCCTCAGCCTGGCAGTGGGGTCCTCTGAGGCCTGGGAGGAGACTGTCTCTACAAAGAATACTCAGACTGCAGGTTTTTGAGTGATAGGGAAAATATATACTTAATGAATATAAGGTATTTCTGTATTTCCTGAGAAAACTTCTTACTAGTTCTAGGAAATATCCATCAGTTCACCCACTGAGCAAATCTTCCATCTGTCCATCCACCCGATCTCCCTCCCACCTACCGATCCTTCCTTGCTTCTATCCACCCATCCCTATCATGTATCTACTGTGTGGACAAGCACTGAGCTAAGAACCAATGGTATCAAAACAGAACAAGACATGGAGCTTCATTAAATAAGTTTAGGATCCAACTCGTTGCCAATTTAAAAGCATTTCCATCACGTCTATAGTTTCACACCCTGAGATCATTACTATTATTTCCAAAAGAGCATTCCTTCAGTCCTTCCCAGTGTTTCACTCACTCACTCATTACATCTAGTCGGGACTGACTCAGAGCTCACCCTCCTTCGGGTTTTTGAGGCTGGTAGTCACATGGGAGGAGATGGCCCATCTTTCTCCCTTAGTTGTTGTTGTTATGTGCCATTGAGTCCCCTGCAACTCATAGCGACTTTGTGTACAACAGCCCTAAACCCTGCTCTATTCTGTGCCAATCTTATTGTCTCCAAGACACCTATCCCCATTACCCCAATGATGGAATCAATCCATCTCATCAAGAGTCTTTCTCTCCTGCACTGGCCCTCCAACCTCCCAAGCATGACATCCCTTTTTAAGGACTGATCCTGCCTTACAACATGTCCAAAGTATGTCAGACGAAGTTTCAGAATCCTTGCCTCCAAGGAGCAGCCTGGTTTCACCCTCTCCAGGATAAACTTGTTTGTTCTCCTAGCAGTGCATGGTACAGTCAATACTCTTCTCCAGCACCACAGCTCAAAAGCATCAACTCTCCTTCTATCATCCTTAGTCACTGTCCAGCTCTCTGATGCATAGCAAGTAATTCTAAGACCATGGCCTTTGTCAGGCTCACCTTAGTCTCCAGACTGACATCGTTGCTCTTCAGTACTTTGGAGAGGTCTCTAACAGCAGACTTTCCCAATGCAATTTGTCTTTAGAGCAGCTGGTAAATTCAAACTGCCAGAGAGGCTCAACCTTGGAGTTAGCAGAACAACTATTTGTCTTTATTTAAACGTCTATGTGTCTTTATTTAAATGCCTATTTGTCTTTTTATAAATGGCAAATCTAGGCATGTGTGCCAACAGGGACGATGTTAGACAGGATTTGGGGGATCTTCCAGACCAAGGCAGCTAGAGAGAAAGGCCTGGCACTCCAATCTGGAAATCATATGGATCACAAGAGCCTGATTTCCACTGATGGGTGCGGTGGTGCGGAGGCAGACATTGTCAGTTCACTTGTGCATGAGGTCGTCCTGGGTGGGAGCCAGCTAGACTGCAGCTATCAACAATGACATCCAATATTAACCCAAGTAATAGCTATTCCCTGTGGAGGAATCTGCAAGGAATACAATGGCTCTCGTGACCTGAACTGAACTCAGGATCTGCACTTGAAAAACATCACCAGCCTCTGAGCTGGTGTTAAGTGGTTTGGAGGATTCAGGCGAAAGCAGAGGTGTCTCTGGCTCACGTTTCTTACCCCGCCTTCACTCTTTGCACATCTCTTTGAAAAAGCTCCATCTCGTGTGTGTGTGTGTGTGTGTGTGTGTGTGTGTGTGTGTCCTCCCCTCTGCCCTTTTAGGCAGAAAGGAAAACCCCCTCCCACTGGCAGACCACACAACTTTATTATAATGAATCAGGACCAGGCTTAGCAAGCATTTAACGTCACTGCCAGAGAGAAGGGCTTCAACTACATTAACAAATAGGCATCTGTTGCTGTCAAGTCGATGCTGACTTACAGTGACTCTACAGCGCTGAGTAGAAAGACCCCACTGGGTTTCCTATACCGTGGAACAGTGTTTACCTATTCAACTGTTCACCAGAAGGCCGGTGGTTCTAAATTCCCAGCTGTTCCTTGGGAGAAAGCTGTGGCTGGCAGCTTCTGGAAAGATTTGAAGCCTTGGGAATGCCACAGGGCATTTCACACACAGGAATCAACTCTACAGCAGTAGGCTGACTGACTTCCTTGTAATCTTCATGGGAACAGATCACCAGGTCTGGCCTCTTCTCTATAGAGACACACACTCACTCTAGAGACACATATTCTCATTCTCTCTCTCTCTGTCTCTCTCTCTCTCTCTCACAGACACACACACACAGCCATCAAATCAGAATGGACTCACAGTTGTCCTCCACCGAGCGTCTAAGGTGAACCACTGGTGGGTTCAAACTGCTGATCTTTTATTGGGCAGGTGAGCCCGTTAGGCACCGCACGGCAGGGCTCCTTCAGCTCTGCACGCACTGACGTGGCCTGTAACCTAACTTTTTATGTAGCGAGTGAGTAATGCACCTAACTAAGGTTTATGTTTACAACCGAAAGGTGCACTGCCCCAAGTTCCCCACTGTTTTACAGAGCATGTTATGGGAGAAAGGGCATGTGGTACTGGCCCCAGGAAACACTGTCCCGTCTCGAGCTATTGTGGCCTTGTTCTGTGGCCCGACTCAAAGCACCAGAACCGCTCAACTGAGTTCCCTGTCATTCTGCAAAGATAACTTGGACTTTGCAAGCCAGGAGAACTGGGACGGAGGGTGGCCTTCCATTCGAGCCTGCATGCTTCTGAGACGAACTGCCAACTGTTAAAATATGGAGTTCTGTGTCTAACCACCTCACCCAAGCAGAACCCAAACCCACTGGCACTGAGTCCGTCTTGACTTGCAGCGACCCTGGAGGACAGAGCTGCTCCACAGGGTTTCCAGCAGCGTCGATTTTCCTGTGAGCAGACAACCTCACGTTCCTCCTTGAAGCGCCTTCAAAGTGTTGACCTTTTGGCTAGTAGTTGAAAGCTTAAGACGCTGCACCACCAAAAAGGCCTTATAACTATCAAACATCCACCAAAACACTTATCTGCAGACCAGATGCTATCTTGAAATCAGGTACACAATAGAAACCCAGGCAAAAGGACTTCTCTTTTTTGGCAGGCTACTGGAGAATGTACAGTCCATCTGTTCCTCTGGATAAGGGATCAATACACTTATTCTGCAAAGTATCAAACAGTAAGTGCTTCCATTTTTGTGAGTCAAATGGTCTCTCTTCCAACCACTCAAATCTATAACTATAATGTGGAAACGTATGTAGTAAGTATGATGTTACAAAACTTAACTATTGTTCAATAAAACTTTATTTACAAAAGAAAGTGGTATGCTGGATTTGGTTTGTGGGCCATTGTGTTCTGACCCCGGTTCTAGGTCAACAGTTCTTAACAGTTTTGAAGACGAATGGTGGTCACCGTTCCCTTTGACGGCCTGATGAAAATTGCAATTCCTCGCTTCAAAAACTCCAAAGTGGCATCAATTTTGTATGCAGCTTTAGAAGTTTAAAATCCTCAAGTTAAGAAGCTTTCTCTGGACACTCTAAAACCCATCCTTAAATGATGTCAGAGGAGCAGTGAGATGCAACCTTGGTTCAGTGTCCCCAACAAGACTTTCTAACACGATGTCACTGGCTTACAATAAGAACTTCTCTCTGCAATTCAGCCACTAGTTTATTCCAATGATTAATTGGACAAACTGTTCAAACGTGACATAACTCAACCATTAAATCTAAAACCGTCAAACCCATAGAAAAAGAGGCAGCCTTGATTTACACAAAGAACTTCTAGACAGAATAAAAAATCATGAATCATAAAAGCAACAACATAATAAATCAGACTTGATTGAAGTTGGAAACTTTTGGTTTTCAGGAGATACCATTAAGGGGGGGGGGAACAAGCTACAGAGTGGGAGAAAATATTTGTGTAACATATATTTGTTAATGAACTTGTGTCCAGAAAAAAAGATATTTATGAAACACTACATATATGTGAGATCTGGTGGCCTAGTGTTAAGAAACTGAGCTGTAATCCCGAAGACATGCAGTTCGAGGCCACCAGCTACTCCGTGGGAGAAGGAGGGGCTACTCCGTGGGAGAAGGAGGGGCTACTCCGTGGGAGAAGGAGGGGCTACTCCGTGGGAGAAGGAGGGGCAGTCTCCTCCTGTGCAATTGACTGCCTCTGAAAATCTGCTGGAGGGTCAGCTACGGGTGGGTTCCAAATCAACGATACACAAAAACAATAACAACATATGTATGTGTGTGTGTGTGTGTATGTACGCATGTGTGCACACACGCACACACACAATTTCAAAATTCATTAATAAGAGAACAACTAATAAAATTATAAAAGGAGAAAAGATTTGACCATGTTGTTGTGTACCATAAGGAGGAAGTGATTCATAGCTAATCCTTCACTGGGTTTTCAGAGGCAGTAAACTGTACAGGAGGAAAATGCTGGTGGATTTGAACTGTGTGCCTTTGAAATGGCAGTGCAGCTCTGGTATTAAGCCAATGGAAACAACAATGAGATACAAACCACTATGTGTGTGTGACTGAATTTTAAAAGGGCAACACACACACACGTGGCTGAAATTTAAAAGGGAAAGGAAAAGTTGACATCATCAAGTGCTTCTGAGGACGAGAAGCCACCGGAACCTTCATCCTCTGCTGCTGCTGTGAGACATGGTATTGCCACTTTGAAAAACACTTTGAAAATTTCTTATGAAGCTAAACATACCCTTTTCATTGATCCAGCACTCTCAGATCTAGGTATTTGCTTTCAAGAAACAAAACAAATCTCTTCACGAAGACTTGTTCACAAATCTTAGAGTGAGCTTCTTCACAGTTGCCTAAAACTGGACACAGGTGAATACCCATTAACTGGGAAATAAATAATCACTGTTGGTACAAGTTATTATGGGCCACTGATCTACTGATTCCAAAACAAGCTCACTGTTGTTGAGAGAGTCTAACTCCCACAACCCGATCAGACAGTGCAGAACTGCCTCGCAGGGGGATCATGGCTGTGACCTGTGTGGAGCCCTTGCTCACAACGGAGTCTGAGATGATCATATTTGGCCTTGCCTTTAGAAAAGGCTTTTGAGTCCTCGGGCCTACTGCCCTTGGGCCTGGTTGTCGTGGATCTCCTGAATTAAACTGGAAGCAGGAGTGGCATCCACTTCCACAAAAACTTGCCTCCAGAAACTATAAACTTGGAGCAAAGATGAAAATTTTGCATTCAAGACTTTCATTCATAGGGTCGCTATGTGTTCTCTATGACTCTATGGCACAACAACAACAACAACAATGTAACATACATTATGTCTTTAGTATATTGGTATCACATGTTTGCATCACTTTATTACATATCTGTTCTCTTGAGGAGCTCCGTGGCAACTGCCCCTGAGGATTCTGGGTCAAGCCCACCAGCTGCTCTGTAGGAGAAGGATGAGGCAGTCTGCTCTGTAAAAAAAATAAAAGAATCCCCGATTCTACTCTGTCTACAGGGTCCCTGTGAGTTGGAACCAGCTGATGGTCATGGTCATGGGTTTACTGCAAAATAACACTCCTTCCTGGGGCTACCAGGGGCCTCTTCTGCCCACTGGAAACGGACTGGCAAAAGGCACCTGAGGACAAGCGCTAACGTGATTTCTCACGTGTCCTTAAGCTTTGCACTCAGGCAATAAAGCCGCTGACACTGTCAGTGAAGAGTGGACAAGGAGAAGCAGCCTTCTGTGTCCACGGAGGTGGCGAGTCACCGTGTCCCTGCATGTTCCAATTCAGTGGTTCAGTCACTGGTAGACAAGGAGGGCTCTGATAGAAACACTGTCTCCCTGGGGTGCTGGGTCCTGCAAAACTTAATGTCATGGATTGAACTGTGTCTCCTGCAAAATACATGTATCTATTGTATATGTTTGTATATGTGTGTATGTAATGATGTGATATGGAAACTATGTAATGATCCCACATGGGCTGATAAATCAAACAGTGGACTAGGGTAGGGTGCAAAACCCCGTCACCCCATCAAAGCTCTAAACCGGCATTAAACACCTCTTATCTGACCAGAGGTAAAGGGGAAGGAAGTGAGCTGAGAGTGGGGACCTCAGCACCACCAGGAAATACCCCAAGAGTGAAACGCATCCTGTGGTCCTCGGTCCTTGCACCAGGAAGCGTGTGAGCTGAGAGTGGGGACCTCAGCACTACCAGGAAATACCCCAAGAGTGAAACGCATCCTGTGGTCCTCGGTCCTTGCACCAGGAAGCTTGTGGACACCAGGAAGGTCAAAACACGGGGAGATCTCCTAGGAACAAAGGGCGTTCGGGTGCTGAAGGAGGTGAGGACGTTTTTCTACAACACAGAGAGGGGCTTCTCTCCTGGAGCCAAGAGCCTGAATTCAGACTTCTAATTGTAAGAGAATAAATCTCTGTTTGTTCAAGTCATCCCCTTGAGGGATCTCTGTTAGAGCAGCACTGAAAAAAATCGAGACACCAAGTGCCCATCTCGGGCTGGCTTCAAAGACTGCAGCCTTGGAAACCTCCTGCTCTGCCCTAAAGCATGGCTAGGAGTCGGAATCGCATCATAACCAACAGGTTTTTTCTGGTTTTCAGGGGAGAACGCAATCAGCTCTATGCCAGCAGTCAGCGTAAGTGTGACAATGTGGCCAGAGGTGTGTCCACTTGCACCAGCATTCTGTAACAGGTGATAAATGGTGGCATGCTGAGCTGTCAGACAGACTGAGGGGCCGTGGAGGAGGGTTCTCCATGCCCAAGTTTCCAGGCAGGGCGTTTGCAGGGTTTTAATGAGCTGCTCAGCTGATTACCGGGAGGCTTTGACACGCACGGCACTTGCATGTGCACTTGGCAGTGACTGACAGGCACTCAGCCGCCCTGATCTGATTCCTGTGCGGCAATCAGGCCCCAGTCACCACGGCTGCAATCAGAGAGGCTCGTCCGGAGTCCTGCAAAGCCAGTGGGCAGAGTGGGAGCCTGGGGGATCCCATGCCTAGCCCCCAGATTTTCTGAACCAGAGCAATCATATGATACAAGCTTATGAAATGGGGACAGGGCCAACCCAGCAGGTCACGGTGGAGCCCCTCGAGCACCCACCATGCTATCCCCACACCGGACGCTGGGCTCTGTAGGAACAGAAGCTGCTCATCTCACAGCACCGACCCCGTGGCAATGGCCTCTGACCCAACGCAGCTGCCAGCGAGCTGATTCAGACCATCAGAGACCACGTGTGGGCAGAGGAGAAAGGCCACACGGATTTCAGTGGCTGTGACATTTCGCTAGGAGATCTGGTGGTACAGTTACATGCTGGGCTGCTTATCAAAATATCAGCAGTTCAAACCCATCAGCTTCTCTGCGGGAGGAAAACGGGCAGTCTCCTTCCCTGAAGATTTCGGGGAGGCTGATGGAGGGTCACTCACTGTGAGCTGGAATCAGCTCAACAGCAGTGGGGGATGACCCTTTGTAGAACACCAGGCCTTTCTTCCAAGGCACCCCTGGGTGAGTTTGAACTATTAACCTTTCAATTAGTCCAGCACTCAGTTGTTGTCACAAGGCCAAGAGACTCCCTTTTGAACTAAAAGTCCTGCTCTATTAGCAGGTTTGGGGAGAAGGATGGGCAACCGCTTCCTCTGTGATTTACAGCCTCAGAAATCCAATGAAGGATCATCTATGAAGTCAGTTTCCACTTGATGGCAACGAGCAAGCGAGTGATTTAACAGGTAAAAGGAGCCCTCGCTGCAGTGGCCCAAAGTGGGGGGTTCAAATCCACCAGCCACACTGTGGGCAGAATGGCTACTCCTGTTCAGACATGGTCTTAGAAACACTGTCGCCAGTTCAGTGCGGTCCTGCTTGGTTGCTAGGTCAGAATCTACTTTACAGCAATGGGATTTTTTTCCCCTTTTCTTTTTATGATGCACAATTTCTGAAACAGAACTGTTTCTGGTGGTTTTGCCCCAAGAAGCCTCACAAGCCTGTGAAGCAATCCAGGGAAGTCTCATCTCATAGTTAGGGCAGAAAAGTGTCTCCCGCTCAAGTTGTTTAATTCAGAAACTCAAGACAACATTTAAATGCTACAAACCCGCGTGCAGAACCCGTACTTGGCCAAGAGGGGGTCGAAAAGACTTTGATGTCAGCTGCGCCCGAGTTTTCCTTGAACATCAACAGCCTGGGAAGAGCTAATAGAGTCACAGAGCTCCATCTCAGCAACTTGAGAAAAAAAGAAGACTGCTAGGCGGTGCCACTTTAATTGGGGGTTTGCAAGAGTGCTAATTACCAATGTGTCTGAGAGCCTCTTCTTAAAAACATTTCCTTTTGCAAGGAGTAGTTAGTTCCAATTGCCTCCGACATGCCAAAATGGTGGGGGAAAGGGGCAGCAAGAGAGCACGGAGATAAAACTCCAGTTCTTAAAAATGGCTAGAAAATGAGACTTCTCTGCTTGAGTCTCAATTAGGGCAGTTCAAGCAGACATGAAGCAGGCAGAAGAAGCCTCTCTGTCATCTGCAGGAGACACTGGAGATAAATCACCAGGATAGCAGAGTTTAGGGAGCTCTGGTGGCCTAGAGGCAAGAAACTGCACTTTAACCCTGAAGTCAAGCAGTTCGAGCTTATCAGCTGCTCGTAGGAGAAGGATAGGCAATCTCCTCCTGCATGGTTAACTCCCTCTGAAAGTCCACAGGAGGGTCAACTGTGGGTCGGTTTTGACTTGATGATATACAACAACAACAACAGTAGAAGAGTTTAGTGGGTGGCTGTGGGGTGGTGAAGGAATAGGAAAGATTCAATGGGGACTTGAAAAGACAGGGTAATGATAGGCATAGATAAATAGCAATTTTATTAATCACAATGTATATTCATGACTGTATGAAATATAACGTAAATAAAAGATTTAGAAAACATAATAGAAAGAAAGAAAGAAAGAAAGAAAGAAAGAAAGAAAGAAAG
>NW_006399830.1:7275597-7280537 GCF_000299155.1 Elephantulus edwardii | reverse complement strand
GAATGGAAACACAAAATCTCTGTAAATGTTTATGAAAATTAATAAAATATAGAAAAAAAAAAAAAGAATCAACTCCTGACAAATGGATCTTGGCCGCTCTGCACTGGCTCCACTGACCCACTGGGGCTGTTTATACTTAGGACCCTGCCTGGTCCAGCCTCATCTCACAGACTGTGGCATAGCTGAGCCCACTGCCGTGGACACTGGATTTTCTAAGTGCCTTTCAACCACAGAGTTTCAGCATCCGGCCCTGGATCAGAGAACCACCTTTTCTGGTTCACAGGATGTTCACTGGACAGAGCCCCAGTGGTGTGGTAGTTAGGAGTCTGCTAACCAAAGAGTCAGCAGCTCGAGTCCACTGAGCAAGAAAGATGGGCAACCTCCTCCTATAAAGATGTGCAGCCTTGAGAACACGGAGGAAGGGCGCTGTGAGCCAGGCTCGAGGCACCGGAGTTTGTCACTTTGAGAATGAATTTCAGACTAAGGGTTGCTCTGAGTCAGGGCTGACTCCTGGCACTTAAAGACAATTTTTGGAATGTGCAAGTACTTCTTCCAAGCCTATCTTAGAAGACCTGATGAAGCCTGCCCATGCTGGGTGATCCTGCTGTTATCTAAAATACCGGTGGTAAGGTGGTCTGGCTTCTAATATCAGCGTAGCACACCCAGACTTAACAGGTGGGCGGCCTCTATGCTAACTGATCATTTCAGCCCTCAGGGCTCTTGACAGGCCAGAACTTGGTGGACAAAGTGACCATCAGGAGACTCACCTGGATGCACTAGAGACAGGAAACAGGCAGGCACTGCTTTCTGAGACACAAGGCCCCAACTGACACCACTGGGACTTGTGGACACAGATGCAAGTGTGTCTTTTCCCAGCTGGAAAGAACCTTCTGGCAGCTCTGGGAGAGGAGCTGCTGCAGGCCTGGGCCAGGGCTCTGCTGGGCACACTGCAGGCCTGCTGCCTGAACAGACTCTACCCAGTGGAGCAAGCAGGAGGATGCCAGTCACCAGTGTGGGCAGCAGTTTGGGGACTGGCAGCTGTGACCCTTCCTGCTCTTATTAACCTTTCATCAGGGGGAAGGCTGTCTTGTTGCCAAGTCAGGGACCCTGCCAGCTACCGAGCCCACCCACCCACGCAGCCAGCTCACTGCAGCTGCTGTGTCAGTCCATTTCTGAGGGTCTTTCTCCTTATCACTGGCCCTCCCCCCAGCATGATGTCCTTCTCCAAGGACTGGTCTTTCCTGATAACATGTCCAAAGACGTCTCACTGTCTTTGCATCTCAGGAGCACCCTGGCCGTACCTCTGCCAGGACAGACGTGTGGTTCTCCTGCCATTTCAGTATTCTTCACCAACACTCATAGGCACCAACTCTTGCTAGGACTTCCCCAGTCGTTGTCCTCAAGGCCAGAGGAGACATTAAATGCCTGGCCTCCATCAGGAGGGACTAGTGTATGCCTTTTCAATGCTGCTGGGAGCTGTGGCGTCAGTTCTGACTACAGTAAGCCTTCAGGGGGGAGAAGCCCTTCCAGCAAGTTCACGCAGCACCATGTTTACAGAGATGGATGTCCATCTCATCGACGGTCTTCTCCTTCACTGACTCTGTTTCCCACGCTTGATGTCCTTCAGGGACCAGCCCCACCTGTTAATAATATGCCCTAAGTACATGAGCTGAAGTCTCACTATCCTGGACAGAGAACTGATATATTCTATGCACAGGTGAGCTGAAACGGCTTGGCTCTGGCCATCTGATTAGGACAATCATAGCATCTATTATGCCAGAAATGACAAATTGAAGGGGAAAAAATAGGTATCACATTCATCATAAAAAAGAACATTTCAAGATCTATCCTGGAGTCCAGCAGTACCAGTGACAAGGCACACACCTTCAAGGAAGACCAGCTACTATGACCACCATCCAAACTTACTCCCAGCTACCAATGGCAACAATAAAAACCCTCAAGATTCTCACCAACCTCTACAGTCTGAAATTGATCAGACATCCACGCTAGAGGCATGTGTAATTCCTAGTGACTGGGAGACTTGGACACAAGAAAGGATTAGGAATTGGAAAGGATGGCCGTGGTGATATAAATGGCACCAGAGATCAAGTGAGAGAATTCTCCAAGATCAAGGAGTTATTAATCGGAAATTCCTTTTCCCATATCAGAAGTACTCCTTTTGGAAAGCAGTCTGACACTTCTTAATGGAACTGAAGAAAAGCATATACTGTAAGACAGCAATTCCAACTCCAGGCACGGGCCCTTGGGAGTCACATGCAGGAGCTGAGAAGATTGGGGTGGCCCTGACCCACAGTGACCCCTTGTACAGCAGACACCACCGGCCCGATCCTGCGCCACCCTCACAGCCTGCTCTGCTCTGGCTCACAGCTGCAGTCATGGTGTCTGTTCTCTTGTCCAAAGGCTTCCTCCCTTTTGCTAACCCTCTACTTCCCCAGCATGCTGTCCTTCTCCAGGCGCTGACCCCTCCTGAAAACAGGCCCACAGGGTGTGAGATGAAGCCTCACCTCCTGGCTTCTAATATCACATTAGCTGCTTGTTAAAACAAGAACTGAGAAAACATCTAAATGATCAAAGGTGTGAAATGGAATCTATCAATGATGGTGCAATGTGACAGGATTTAAAATAGCCTAGTTGGATCTCCATGCCTCACCATGGGTAAACTGTGAAAGGTATCTGAAATAAAGGGGAAAGGCTCAATTATTTATTGCATTACAACATTTCTACAGAATACAAACAGGATGCCCCTTAGAATTTAAGATGGCAAGATTTTCCTTGGCCATGCCATCAGGATAGACGAATTGCTAGAAAAAACCACCATGGCTGGTAAAGCGGACCCTATCCCATTCCTTCGAGTTAATTTCTGTCTCAGAGCCACCTTGCAGGACAGAGCAGAACTGCCCGATGCGGGTTTCCAAGGCGATAAACCTTCGTAGACGTACAATTCCACATCTTTCTCCAGTGTGGTGGCTGGTGAGTTTGAACTGCAGATCTTTCAATAAGCTGTCAAGTGCTTAACAACTGCACTACCAGAGTAAAAACGAGGGACACCATCAATAAGATGAATTGTCAAACAGTGGACTCAAACATACCAAAGCCTGAAGGTGGAACAGGACCGGGCACGGTTTTGTCCTGCTGCACCTGTGGTCCCCGAGTCAGAGCCCACAAAGACAACCTTGTCTATCAAGCTGTCAAACGAGCTCTTGTTCTAGACACACGCAGCTTGGCAGGGAGCTGAGCGAAGGTCTTGGGGCCGCAGTACACCAACCCTATCCTCAGCTGATCCATTTTAGTGGAAGTTGTAAAGCAGGTGCTGTTTATAGCGTGTGCATGCATAGTAAAGGTACAGAAATGTGGACAGAGAAGATAAAAATTACACACTGTAAAAGTATAAAACTGTGAGCCGAGAAGATAAAAACTGCACCGAGAGAAAAAAAAATAAATGTGGATAGCAGAAACTCATCATTACCGAGCTGGTGCCGGCTCCCAGGCACCCTTCTAGTCACCAGGTTTCTGAGGCTGTGAAGCGTAACAGAGGACCCCCAAGGAGTAACTGGTGGATTTGAACCACTGAATTTTTGGTGAGCAATGCAACATTTAATACACCGTGTCACCAACAAGAAACCAAAATCCTGGGGGATTCCACCTCCGAGCCATTTGGACTCCTGTCCATCCTCCCTCAGGTTCGTCAGGCTGGTTTGGGGAAGCGCTTGACCATATCTCTCCCACGTGGGTACAAACCACTCCCCTTCCAGTTAGTAATACAGCATGCAATGCCCACTGCACTGGTTCCTATAAAATGTGGATGGGGAAGTACCCAAATGTTGGGAGCAACAGGGAACCAGGAAGGAGCTCAAAGGGCAACACATCTACACTATTTCTTAAGGCGTTCCAAAGCTGTTGCGACACCTCGTTAACATTTATCCGATGTGGGCGATTCGTTACATAACTCTATTTGCCCTGTATTTTCCTGTACAAGGTAAAAATAATGAATTCTTCAACGTCTTGTCTCGTGAACAGAAACGTCACTGTCTTGCCAGGGTTGGGTCATCTGTTTATTTTCGGTTTGTCCATCTAGGGACAGAGTGACATTCTTCCGGGTGGAGACTGTTTACAGGGCTAAGAGAGGACAGAAGACAAGTTGTGTTTTGAGTGTGTCTTGGTTGTGCTGGTTCAGCATCCACCAACAGCAGGAGGACTGTGTGTGGGGTGGCGGTGAGCAGGAGGTTACGTCAGTGCAAGGAGGACGCTGGAAGAATCCAGGAGGTGGCCCGGGGTGGGATGGGAATCAGTCCCCCGAGTGGGTGGGAACCATAAGCAAGCTTGATTACCGGTTCTGCCAGGTTTAAGGGAGGGAGGAGGGAAAGAGAAGACTGCAATGGTGAGGGCAGGTGGGCAGGTGGGAGGATCAGACAGACGTGGTGGTTGGGGCGAGTGCCATCTGAAGGCTGGTGAAGCATGCCCAGGTGGTACTAGGGTCCTAGAGCAAAGAGGAAGCAGAGCCCAAGCCGGGAGGTCCTGGAATTTCAACACTGTCCTAAAGAAAGACATGGAGTCTTTGAAAGATTCCACGACCTTGAAGGCTCACCTGCTTTCATTTCTTGCCTTTGGGCAGATGAGTGTTTCCATCTTTCTGGAGGGCGGGCTTATTTCTTTATCAATGTCTCCAAGGACAGACACTCTGCCACCTCATCCTTCATCCTGGACAGCGATGGGAGAGTTTAACAAGGAGTGACAAGTGACCGCTGTGGGGCAGGACTGATGGCAAAGGGAGTCAGACCCAATCCCGAGGGTCAAAGGACACAGAGACACGGAGTGGGGTGAGCCAGGGCGACGGCCTCAGCTGTCAGGACGGAAGGCAGAGTGCAGTGTGCCCCCACTGTGCCGGTGCTGTTGTTATGGTGCGGTGTGTGCCGGTGCTG
>NW_006399830.1:7260180-7274392 GCF_000299155.1 Elephantulus edwardii | reverse complement strand
TGTTATGGCTGCTGGTGCTGTCAAGTCAGCGCTCTCGCAGGGCGTCCTCACGGGACCAAGGAGAACTGCTCCACGGGGCTTTCGAGGCTGTAATTTTTATGGAAGCAGATCACCTGGTCTTCCTCTTATGGAGCCGCCCGGTGGGTTAGTCCAGTGACCTTTCGTTTAGCAGCTGAGAATGTAATCCCTGTGCTACCAACGCTCTTTCAGAAGTAAGAGTAGACAAAGCCAGCAGTCTGCAGAGGGATTCTAACGCTGCTGCTACTGCTCTTCGTCTTCCTCCTCCTCCTCCTCCTCATGTGGCTTCAGAACACCGAGAGAGTCCTCACCACATGCCAACAAGGGCTCTGACCTCTTTATTCAGCTTCACAACAACCCTCTAAAGTAGTGTGTTATTAACCTGACCACCCATTGATGCCATGGAAACGAACAACAACCATCCACCTGCCAGTCTGCGGTCATCCTGGAAGCTGTGACACTTGTCCTTCCAACGCTGCCACTCACCCCTGGTGGACAGTTTCCAATACAGCTTCCAGACTAAGAGAGACTCGAGACTCCTGGAAACTAGTCTATAAAAACCCGATGGATCCTGACTGTCTAAGAAGTACTGGAAGGTAAACTGAGGGACCCAAGGTACACAGTGGCTACCGCAGTGGACTCAAGCATAGTGACCGTGAAGGGCCAGTTTGTTCTGGTGTGAATGGATTGCCCTGGATCAGAATCGGTTCAACAGAAACTAACATGATGAAGACATGACGACATGATGTAAATACATGTTCAATAACAAGAATGAGAGTAAATACACACAAAAAAACCCATTGTCACTGAGTTGATTCGAAGACAGTGTGGAAGAACTGTCATAAAGAGTTTCCATGGTTTTAATCTTTATGAAAGAAGATGGGCATTCTGGTTTGAACCACCAATATCTTTGTTAAGAGCCAAGCACGTAGCCAGAGCACCATCAGAGTTCCTGAGAATAAGGAAGATTAGCAAATACCTGATCTTTGATAACAGATGGATATGAGTTGCTAGAGCAGGGCCATTAGACCAGAGCCAATGGACAAGAAGTTTGACCTGCTGCTTCCTGTTTCTACACTGAGCATAAGATAAGGGGGAATGAGGAAAACCAAGCCAAACAGTGTTAAACATCCAAATGTGAAGTCTCCTTCAAATTTCAATCTTACAATAGCTGATCTATGTATCAACTTGGTGACGTTGGTTCCCAATGGCTTGGTCAGACCCTAGACTGGCTGTTATCCTGCAATGTGATATGATATGATGTACTGTAGTGTAGTGTAATGAATGCCAAGTAACACAACATAAGGTAACAATATAATCCCTTTCCATAATTTAATACAATGTATCATTATAACTTTCTATAATATGATGTAATCATCTTCCATAATGTAGTGCAATGCAACCACTCTCCATAATGTAAGGTAATGGGGTTGCCTTCCACAAGGTAATGTAATGTAATGTAATGTAATGACTTCCCAAAATACAATGTAATATTATATAACCACTTTCTATAATATCATGTTTGTGGTGTTATCATCTTCCATAATGTAATGTGATAATTTTCCATATTGTTATATGATGTAATCATCCTCCACAATGTAATGTAGTTATATAATATAATATGTTGTTGTTGTTAAGTGCCATAGAGTTGTAGGTAACTCATAGTGACCCTATGAACAAAAGACCTGAATGAATATCATATCATATATCATATATCATATATCATATATCATATACCATATATCATATATCATATCTAATGGATCACCTTGCATGATGTGATCAAGTTGAAAGGGAAGTTTCCCTGGGGGTGCAGTCTGCCTCCAGTCTATAAATGGATGTTCCTCTCTCTCCCCACTCTTCACCCTTCTTCGTCATTTGACCTATGAATCTTGCAGAGGTCTCCAGCAGGATGGGTGACCTATACACACACATCCCACCACATTGATTCTAACTCATACTGACCAAACAGGACAGAATCAAGCCATTTCATTGGACTTCCAAGGCTGCAAACTTACAGAAGCAGATTACCTCCTCTTTCTCCTGAAGAGTAGCTGGTGGGTTCAAAGGACCAACCTTCTGTTTAGCAGCCGAATGCTTCTCTAGAGAACCCGAACTCAAACAAACCTGGTCATGTGGAGAATCCTATTAGGAGGTGGAAGCAGGGGCTTGGAGAAGTTCAGTAACAAGCAGGAGGCAGGCTGGGTAGGGGATTGATTTCTTCTGCAACCCTGTGATTTTTCTATTACTCCCACTGCCTCCTGGGGAATTTCTTAAGGGTTCACTGAGTGGATATGAGTGTTGGCCCAGAGTCAAAGTAGATTTTCTTGTTAATTTCCCAGAAGAATACACATGGAAATATTGAAAGGAGAAAAGTAGTCAATACCAACTGTGCACTGCAGATAAGACCACAGGCCAGAATCTGGAAGGCATTTACAATAATGGCTTTGAAGGAAGGATGTAGAAAATATACCACCGCTGCGCCACAGGAGGAAAACCAAGTCCCTAAGAAGTCGGAAAGCTGTTGTAAAGAATCTTTACATTCTAACACCAATGCCAGGCCATTGGACAATGTGGATTAGGGAAGGGATAAAAGTTAAGAGAGTGCTTTGGGGGAAAAAGATAATGAACGGCAAGGGGAAATAAACAGTACACTGATTAGAGGGTAAAAAAAAAAGACTCTTGAAAACAGCTTTCCATCAAAAGGAAAAAGAAGATACTTTAAATAACCTTAAAGTCTTCAAACAAAGGAGAGAGAAAAAAATAAAGGAGGATTTAGCCATATGAAGAGAGAAAAAGGGGGAAAGGGAATAAAAAGAACAAGATTAAAAAGAGAAAAAAGCGCACTACCCATTGTCATCGAGTCCAACCTTCCAGATGTTACAAACAGAACTGCTCCACAGAGTTTACTCGGCTGTCATCTGTAGGGAGGCAGACTGCAAGGCCTTTCTTCTGCAGTATCCTGGCATGACTTAGAACTGCCATCTTTCAGGTTCTTAGTACCATCTGTAATACCCACAGACATTGACGAGAATGCTGTTTGGTACCATCTCCATGACTAGTTCCAACCGACAGCAACTCCACGCATAAGCAACAAAACACTGCCCTGTCCTGCGCCCGCCTCAATCACTGTTATGTCCGAGCCTCAGCTGCAGACACTGTTAATCCTTCTCGTGGAAGGTCTTCCTCTTTTCTTCGGAGGCTCTACTTCCCAAGGAGAAAGAATTCTGGAACAGCCCCAAATTAAGAGCAATATGGAAAAGTACACTGAAAGTCATGGTCATACACAGCAGAGCATACACTCCAGAAAACGTACACAGTCATGTTTAGGATTTCTCTGGAGGCGGTGATAAATGCAGGGATGAACTGAGGGGAGAGAAGCTGATAAACCTGAAAGGAGAGGATGGGCATTCATCTTAAGAACCGCATTTCACAGGACAACACTGGAGTAAACACAGAGCAGTAACTCAGAAGAGTGTGACAGAAAGCTCAAGTGCAGCAGGGATTGTGAGGGCATCAGAGGACCGGCAAGGTTCAAGCTGTCGTACAAGTGATCACTGTGAGTTCTGATCAGCTCGATGGTCCCTAACTACAGAAGGCCAAACTGGGGAGGAGAAAAACAAAACAGTGTTTACATCCTCAAGAGGTCTGCCCAGTTGGTAAATTAAAAGCATAAGGCAGAACAAAACAGGAATAAAACCCAGTCAATCACAACATCTTCCCTACAAAGTACAGATAAACCATGGGCAGATTCTTAAATGTATTTCTTACCATGGCTTCTTCCTGCAATTTTCAGGTGATGCTCAGTTGCTAACAGAAAGATGGACGGTTCAGTCCACCCAGAGGCACCAGGAAAAAAGGCCTGGTGATCTACACCTGAAAAATGAGGCACTGACAACACTATGGAGCATCAGAATACTGTTCTATTCTGACACACATGGAGTGATCATAAGTCTGAGAACTGCCTTGATCATATCTAGAAAAGAAATAGGTATTTATCCATATCTGTATTTATTTTTATTTTTTTTTTCTTTTAGAAGAAGATTGTGGCAAGTACCATTTGTGGCCTATTCACTGACTATCTCTTACCACTTGATCTTGGAGAAATCCAATTTGATTTGAGAGAATAATCTGTCCAACCTCAAAGATGGACCATTAATAGGTCTAGGTCAGTCAAACAGAAACATTTCTCTTTGCCAGATACCCATTTTTCCTGCCTCCTCTGCTGCTAAGAGAAGGTCCATGGTACTGTGCTGGCCTGTGAGATTTAAAAGGAAAACTTACTGAGAAATAGTTCCCATTAAGTATAAGAAAGACCACCGTTTTGTGAAAAGAAGCCAGTTGTGATGTCCAGAGTTGCTGCAGCCACTGAAGCCAGGAGGCAGTAAGAGTGAGGAGGAGCTTCTAAGAGAACGATGGATGAGCTGAATGAAGACTACGACCCAACAACAACAGCAAGTCTCTGTTCCAAACACAAGCTCCAGACTTCTTGTTAAGTTAGCTGTATGTTTTTATCACTTAAGTGACTGTTGTTGTTGTTATGTGCCGTCGAGTCGCTTGCAACTCATAGCGACCCTACAACAGCCCTAAACTCTGCTCTGTCCTGTGCCAATCGCACTGTCTCTGACACACCCATCCTGAGTACCCCAGTCACTGAATCAATCCACCTCATAGAGGACCTTCCTCTCCTGCGCCGTCCCTCCACCCTCCCAAGCATGATGGCCCTCTCCAAAGACCTGTCTCTCCTTACAACATGTCCAAAGTATGTTAGACGGAGCCTCAGAATCCTTGCCTCCAAGGAGCCACCCGGTTTAAACCTTTCCAGGATGACTCTGTTTGCTTTCCTAGCAGTCCCCGGTACCCTCAATACTCTTAGTTAAGTCATAAGTATTAATGAGATATAAATATGCTAAGTGAAAAAGAAACCAAATCAAATCCACTGCCATCAAGCCAATTCCAACTCACAGCAACCCGATAGGACAGAGAACGGCCTGTAGAACAGAACAGAACAGAACTGGCCCACTGGGTTTCCGAGGCTGTGAATCTTTATGGAAGGCGAATGTCTCATCTCTCCTGAAACTGAGTGACTAATGGGTTTGAACCATTGACTTTTGGGTAAGCAGCTAAACACCAAAGCATCACCTGAGCAACTCAAGTGAAATGAAAGCCAATAGTTTTCTTCATTCATCCCTTAGTGAAGGGATATACACACTGTGGTACAGCTATGCAGCAGAATATTCCTCAACACTGATGAGAATCGAAGCCCTGATACAGCCCACACATGAGAGAGCCCTGAAAACACGCTGAATAAAGGAAGGCACAGGGGAAGGACACAGGGATCTTACACTTAAGCTCACGCTGTGAAATACCTAACACAGAAAATGGATGGACATCAGTTTGCTAGTGGATATCTGGGACAGGAGGGGTAGGGAGAGGGCAGCCACTGTTCAGAAAATATGGAATTTCCAAACATCTGGCAACGAATGTAAGTGATGGTTGCACAATGTGATTATTGTAATCCGACTTCACTAAACAGTACACATGAAAAATGTTAGCTTGGCAAATGGTAATATATGTTTCTTTTTTAAAAAAGGAAACCTTTTTAAAATATACGAAGCCAATCTTGAAATGATAAATGACTTTATCATTTTGTCAATGACAGCATGGTATTCAAGGAGAAGGGGTTAGCGATGACAGGGCTTGGGGACACAGGTGGGACCATGAGGATGTGGTTATACAAGGAGCTTGCCAATCCTTGCGATGATGTCGGGGTAGACATACAAACGACACGTGAGAAAGTTGTATAGATGGAAACACACACACACACACACACACACACACACACACACACACAAATACAAACAAAACCAAAGCAATCAGAACAAACCTGTCGGACTGCACCAATGTCAACACTGGTGGATTTCGTTTCATTGTGCTTTGCAGATACTGTGAGGTTTTTCTACAGATTGAGTGTTAAGTCTGTCGGCAGCATTTTTCTAACAGCTTATTCATGTCTCTAGGCCACATTTTGGTCGTTCTTCCCATATTTCAAGCTTTTTCATCCTGTTACTGCACACTTAATAGACTACCTTATGGCGCAAACATAACTTTTATATGCACTGCAAAACCAAAAAATTTATAAGACTAGCTTGATTGCAATATTGGCTTTATTCTCCTGGTCTGGAACAGAACCTGCCAAACCGCCGAGCTCTGCTCTATCCTGGTTCTGTCCTTGAGCTGCTCTTGCTGTTCTGAACTGGGGAACCAGACACAGTACACACAAGGACCTTCCTGCACTGTATTTTTCTAACTGCATGTGAATATACAACCATCTCAATACAAATTTTAGGGCAAAAACCGTAACCAGACTATACCCAGAGATTAGGAAGTATAAGGAGAAAGTAAATGCAAAACAAATTTCTTCTTTGGCATTAAGAAAAATAAGAAGTTCCTTTTTCCTCCCTTGACATTAAGATTCAGACAAATATAATTTAAAGTACGCAATCCATAAAAGAAAATCAGTCAAAGAATTAAACTGGGAAGTGCTAGTTTTCAATTCCATTTAGAAGTTGATGCTTTCCAAACAATAAATACAGCAGACAAAACATAGTTTATAAATGAAATTCATATTAGAGGACCACTGGACTGTGAACAGATACGAGTTATGAAAGGATTGTCAGATAATTAAACTACTCTGTTAAAAGAGAAAGCCTTTCAGACGGGCTTAAACAATAAGCATGACAACTTGAATCTTGTAAGAGGGATAGACACACAAAAGAATTTCCAATTCAAACAGATAAAACAAAAGTAAGATGAGAGTTAATATAATTATCAGAGAAGGACGTTCAGGACAGAAATCACGGATGGGTCACACGAGCTATTTGTAGATACAGAAGTGGTAACAATGCCTGATGCGAATGCTGTGGCTGTGGTCTCTGAATATGTCCACCTCTGAGACAAAGCCTACGCCTGTCCCCTTACAAGTCCACTGGGCTCACCCCAGCACAAGGCACCATCACAACTCTCTAACTCCTCAAACAGCTTCCTGTCCAGGTCCCTGTTGCATCTTTGTCCCCTCCTTTCTCCTACACAATAGTCAGTGGTACATTTTGCATGTAAATAGAATCACATCACTTTGGAATAGTAACACTTGTGAATAGTACACACTCCTTGTAACGACTAACTAGATAAGATCAAAAGGACGTCCCGGGTATAGAGCTCAGAATGCAGTGAGGCACAGCAAAGAAAGATGGAAACCAGAAACACAGTAAGGAAGTGGGAAGGGGACTGTTCCACTGTGGAGACTGCAGTCAATGTCATGCAACAAAACGTGTATAAACTGTTGAGTGGAAAATCAATTGGCTCCATAAACTTTCACCAAAATCAGAGAGAGAGAGAGAAACCTACCATTACTTAAAGAATCCCAATGAAAATAGCTTTCAAAAATACTGTATTTCCAAACATTTTGCCTCTGTGGGATGAGAGACAGTCTTTCCCCGCCCAGGACCAACTCACTCTTTTTTTTTTGGTTTTTTTTCTTCTTCTGTAGAAATGACTTTTTTCCCCTTTAAAATCTGGAACAGGAAAGTTCAGGGGAAAGACTACCTGCCTCTACTTGCCTTGTTGCTGGATGTGGTCATGTCACCAGCCTCCAGCCAACCAAACACACGGAGAAGCGATGCACGTAACTTCTTCAAGACCCCTTTCCTTTCTTCCCCTTTCTGGTGGTGGGAAGCAGACCCAGGGTGGGCATAGGTTTCAGGGCAATGGGCTAGATGGAAGGGTAGTAACAAGATGCAGCATCACGCTTGATGGCTTCAGAAAAGAGACTCAGGAGATGCCAGTTTCTAGCCTGTTTATGTCGTTGTCCCCAAGGCCACACAGTGCTGCCTGATTTCCCAACACCCAGCCAGGACTCCCCCAAGAGAGGGTCTTCACCAGCACAGTCAACTTATTCTTCCGTTTGCTACTCCTTCTTCTATCTAGCTGGTGAACATATAACCCCAGACTTATGCACAGTCAGATATTTCTCATGATTTAGAAGTGCTAGGAACTGAAATGTGCCGCTCAAAATATATCCTGGCTGGCCAACGATTCTGAGTATTACATAACTTTCCCCCATTTTGTGATCTGATGAAATTATCCAGAATGACATAAAGACATGAAGTGAGTACACGCTGCTGGAAAAAACGGTGCCAAAGAACCTGCTTTTTTCAGGTTTGCCACAACCTTCCATTAAAAACGAACAAATGCACTATACCTGCAGTGCAGGGATGTTAAAGAAGCAGGACACCATCAACAGGACCAGGCTGCATCTTGACTTAATCTCTTTTGAGATACAAAAGAGGTTAAACAAGTGAGAAGATATCAGAGGGACTTACTATTACCAACGAAGAAGAGCTAGGAGCAGAGGTCCCTGCGTGGAGAACGTCATAGGCACAAGGGAAGATTGATGAAAAGACACGCAGCGATTTCCTAGGAATGCAGGCTCATAAATGTCAAAAGGAGACTGTGGCTAGCTCGGTGTAGTAATAGCTGGGCCACAGCTGAGATCAGAGTCCAGGCAGGACTGAGTGTCCTCCGCAAACAGAGAATTCCGCCCAGCCCCCCAGAGGAGATACCGGATGCCCTCTGCAAACAGAAGGTTCCCCCCAGCCTCCCACCGGAGAAGATGCCGTGTCTGAACTTTGGTCATAGTTTAAAGATTAAGCTTACTCATTGTTATATTGGCAACACTTAAGTATAAGGAAAATACAGCTTCATGAGATAGAATTTTTTTGTGATTATTGGCTGAAATGAAGTAGAAACCATAGGAAGACTGAGAAAGAGGCCTTTTCACAGTGTGAGAGGACCTCGGCCTTAGCATCCCTCTTTTTCAGAATTCCTCATGTCCTCACTTTCTTTGTGCATCCAGTTAACAAAAGGAGACGAGGACCTTCGTCCAGTGCCAACAGAGACAGAAAACCTCCAGAGCTGGCGCCGAGTTTGGACGTCTGGCCTTCTAAATGGTGAGAGTGTCAATTTCTGTCTGTGTTGACCCTCCACTTGTGACATTTCTGTAACAGCAGTGCCAGAAAGCTAAGAGAATAACACCCCAACACCTGGCCTCGGGATGACCCAAGATCTGGTCTCCGCTGGCATCTTCCACCACCACCAACCACCCTTTCCTTGCCCATCAATCCTTAGCCAGGCCAGCGGGCACCTCAGCACCTTACAGCTCCCTTTGACTGGTGAGAGCATCTCCTAGATCCAGCACCGCTAGAACTTTCTCAAGTTCAGATGCCACTCCCTCCGAGAAACCTTCTTCATGACTTACTCTAAGTTATACAGTAGTCCACCTTTATCATTTGGGTCACGTTGTCCTGTTTTATGAAGTTCATGGCACATAATGTAAGAAGTTTAGTCGTGTGGACATTAAGACAGTCAGCTGCTAACCAAAAGTCCAGTGGTTCTAACCTATCAGCAGTTCCGATGGACAAAGATGAGGCAGTCTGCCTCTGTGAAGACACAACCTTGGAGACCTTGTGGGGCTGTCCCACTCTGTCCTCTGGTAACCATGAGTTGGGATTGACTGGACATCAGTGGTTTGGAGTAGGTTCAAACTTCACTGTCATCAATTTTGATCAGATGCATAGTGACCCTCTTCTGGCTAAATTCTTGACCGGAGGAGATGGTCCATCTTTCTCTCACACTGTGACTGGTGGATTTGAGCTTCTGACCTTTTGGTCTGGAGCCGTATACACTAGGGCTCCTCTGGAGGGGATGAGCCGCTTAATATTATCTGAAATGAATATTATCTGTTCACTTAACGTGTATCTCCCCTCACTACCTCACTAGAATATAAATCCCATGAGAGCAAGACGCTTGCTTTCCTTCACCACTGTACCCATGCTGGTGCACGTGACTTCTTCAATAAGCATTTGTAGAGTGGACCACTCAACCAATCAGTTAATAACACTATCAATTACACATGCACAAGAGAAGCAGACAGAAATAGAACTGAGAGAGAGTTTAAGTCAGATCACCAGTCTCAGGAAGCTGAGCAGATAAATAAATAAGGACATTCAAGATTTTGAAGCTCTTATTAGTAAATCAATATGAAAATCAATAACTATTTACTATAAAAAGTGAAAGCTGTTTATTCAATCAGCACATTACACTGGCAGAAACTGAGCACCTATTAAGACACAATGAACAAGATGAGTGCAATAAATAAGAAATTAATCTGTATTTAAACAACCAAAAGCAAAACAAATCCTCCTGGAGACCGTATAGGACAGAGACCCAGCCATCGGGCCTCCAAGGCTGTTGGTCAGTCTTTTAGGAGCTGTGGTCTCATCTTCCACCAGCAGAGCAGCTCATGGGTGTAAACACCGACACGGTTTACAGCCGCATGCCTTAACTCCACACCTCTGAGCTCCTATTTAAACAAATCGCTCAGTAATACTCTTCTACAGAACGACTGAGTGAGGGGAGATAGTAAACACTCCAGCCACAGACGGTTTAGTAACTGACATCAAAGCACACCAGACCTTCCAGGACGGTGATAAAGTTATCCCAGAACAAAATTCACTGTTAAATGATGTCTTGAATAAGAATGGGGAAGAGGGCGTAAATGAAATAACCACTGAACCTAAGACGTTAAAAAAGTGATCATGAAAACAAGGGGAGAAGAGAAGTCTGAAGAGAGAAGCTGGCAATCCGGGCAGAAATAGAGGAGGAAACAGAATGGTTAACTAAACAGAAAACTGCATTCTCGTCAGTGATTAATAAGGCAGACACCTCTCTGGCATAACAGCTTACGAAACAAGAGGAAGACGAAAACCAGGGTGAAAAATGGGAAGCTCTGGCAGCGGTGTCCGCAGAGTCGCCGGCTCACCGCTCGGAGGGGGAGAGCAGAGGAGGCGAGGGGCTGCCGCAGGGACTGCTCTCGTCATGGGCGAGTCAGAATCCACTCAGCTGGCCTTCCAGACGGTTCCCGGAAGCTGTGACTCGCAACAGAGATGGTCATCTGTCCCCTGTGGAGCACCTCGTGGAGTCGAACTGCCTGCCTTTGGGGTGGCAAACCCCTAACTCACAAGGCCGTCAGAGCTCCTTTCTAGAAAGATTGTTGTTATTTTTACGTACCATCAAATTGGAACCAAATCATAGATGCCCCTCTAGCGGGGTCTTCAGAGATTGTAAATTGCAAAAGAGGAAACTCTTCACCTTTCCCCCGTGGAGCAGCTCGTGGGTAAGAAGCGTGTGCCTTTGGGTTGGCGGTACCACTCCTGACTCTTCAGCCACCAGCGTCCCTGTCCGTGAAGATTACACGGAAACCCCACAGCGCAGGTCTCTGCTGCCCTGTGGGATCACTGCGAGTCAGGGCAGACTCCCAGATAACCTATAATCTTGGGGTTTGTTTTATGTCTTGCATCTTACTTGTCTTCCTCATAACCGGGGCCACTCACTGGTCAGCTTGTCCCACCCCCCACAGAGCGAGGCCAAGCTGGAGTCTGTTTCAGATGTTGTCAGTGTCATCGTTGCTAGAAGCCATCAGGTGGCCGTGGCACTGTTTCATCGTTTTGCACAGAAGATCACTGTGAGTCAGAAGTGACTCAACAGCACCTGGCAACAGCACAATTAGTCTTAATCCTTAATTACCTAAATAATAATTAGGGAGTGCTGGGGGCGTGGTGCAGAACCGATCAGGCTAACCGATGGGCTGGCAGGTGGAATCCCTCACTGGCCCCGTGGGAGGAAGAGGGGCAGCCTCTCCCACAGGGACCGACTTGGAAACCTGATGGAGTCGCTGGGCAGGGAAATGGACTTGGAGCCGTGGGTGAAAGAGCCTGCAGCCATCAGGATGCTCTGACGAGTCTAAGATGCACACGTTCTCCTGAGGTGTGAGCGTCCACCGTGTTCCGTGGGTGCTAGCAGCCTGTGGAGTTAGGACAGTGCTGCCAGCTGTCCAGGCCTTGGGCCCCTACAGTGCAGGACCATGTACAGTGGCTTTGGTGGCCAGGGATTGGGGGGGGCTGGCTCTCGGGGCTTCACATGAGTTCCCATCCTCTAAGCAGCTGTTGGTGGCAATTAATCCTGTTTATATAGGGTTTGGGTTTGGGTGGTGGTGATTTTTCTTCACTCCTATAATCATTAAACTCTCACCTCTATTTTGCTTTTCCAACAACTATCAATTTGTTAATTTGAGATTTTGCTAACTTTATGGAAAAATAACCGAGAGGCCATCCATCCTAATTGTGGACATTACAGAATATTCAAATAAGGGGGAAAAAATTGTATTCCCCTTTAACCCAGCCCATAATAATAAGAGCTTTGGAATTGGTACATTTCCTAGGCTTTTTTTCCTCTGCCTGAATATAAATGGATATCTAGTAGAAGTGGAACAGCAATGTGAGAATACTGTCAATTCAATCTCCTTCTCCTTTTTTCCCCACTGAATGTAAAATGAAGCTATTATTTTTAATAATGATGTAAGAGTTCATATTTGTAACTGCATTTTTCTACATCTCTAATTTCATATGATAAAGTACTGGAATTGGAATTATTTTTAATTATATACGGCTTAAATGTGGGGCGGGAGGAACACCAACCCACTTAGACTGCTGTTACTCCAAATACCTTTCAGAAAAGTTGCATAGTCTGCGTGCTGCAGTGGTGTAGTAACATGTGGGCTGCTAACCAAAAGGTTGGTGGTTTTAATCCAGCAGCCACGATGCTGGAGAAAGATGAGGCGTGAAGATTTACAGTCTTGGGAGCCTGCTGGAGGGTCCCCATGAGTGAGAACATACTGGAAGGCAGCGAGATTACCTACTGTTTTCCCCTTGGCTCGTTTTGGGTTCAGGAAGTAGCTCATTTAATCTCATCCCTGAGGGCATTATGATCAGGTGTTATTCTGTCCGTTTGATAGGAGAAAATAATGTCACTGACTATTTTAATTCACGGTTGTGCCGTTACCAGCGAGGAGGAATGCTTTAATATAACTGTTGAAAATGTGCTCTCGCTGTCTGCCTCCTTCCCCTCCACTGTCCAATGAGGAGCGTTTCTTAACACCACAGCGATGCTCACCACACGTTAGGCCGTTTCTCTTATCAGTACGGTTTCAAAATTGTCTTTTCATTTATTGACATTCTAATTTTAATAGAAAACTGTTTTTAATTTATGATTCCCCCCCTCCGCCCTGCTGTCTCAATGTTTAGAAAGTAATTACCTACTTTGAAATTAGATGCATACGTGATTTCTCCACCTTCTGGAAATAGTTTAAAATAGATACTTCTCATCTCCACTTGGCAATATGAGGACCAAGGTGCACCTGCCTGATCCTGACCATGGCCTTTCCAGCCATTGGCTGTGCATGTGAGAGCTGGACGGTGAGGAAGGATGACAGAAGAATCAATGCCTTCAAGGGGATTATTCAAAGTATCGAAAACCTCCTCCCGGGATTGAGCGCAGCGGCACCCCCAGGCCAGGGGCAACCTCTGGTGGGGCAGAAGGTGATTGAATTAGCCAGATATGAAGATCATCTTCTAGGTTCTGTGTAAAAAGGTCCCTGGATATTTGAAGTGGCCAGTTTTGGAATTACAATGGTTTTGGATATTTTTGCCTCAGAGTTTTGAGTCCTGAGGCAGGTCGCTGTTGTTGTTGTTGTTGTTATGTGCCGTCGAGTCGTTTCCGACTCATAGGAGAGGTTATTCCTTGGAGAGAGACATCATGATTGGAGAGGTGGAGGGACAGGAAAAGAGAGGAAGACCCTTAACCGGGTGGACAGACACAGTGGCCGCAGCAATGGGCTCAAGTGTGTCAGAGATTGTGAGGATGGCACAGGAGAAGACAGAGTTCAGAACTGTTGGTTGCTGGGTTGCTATGAGCTGTACTAGACTCAAAGGCATCTAACAACAACTTCACTAATTGACTCATTATGTGACACTTTACAACAATAGTAAAAAATCTTCTGTTCGACTCTTTTGTGCATTACGGACATTTATCTGGTAGTAATGAACGCTGAAGTGAGAGGAAAGAGAAATGCTGGCTGTGATGGGGAAGGCTGTGTGCGAGCTTGGCTGGACCATGACTCAGCAGTTCTGTGACAGGGAAGGCTGTGTGTGAGCTTGGCTGGACCATGACTTGGTAGTTCTGTGACAGGGAAGGCTGTGTGTGAGCTTGGGTTGACCATGACTCAGCAGTTCTGTGATGG
>NW_006399830.1:7253839-7259830 GCF_000299155.1 Elephantulus edwardii | reverse complement strand
GGGAAGGCTGTGTGTGAGCTTGGGTTGGCCATGACTCAGCAGTTCTGTGATGGGGAAGGCTGTGTGTGAGCTTGTTGTTGGCCATGACTCTCAGTGGTTCAGAAGTTACGTCAAGCTGCAGTTATATGATGATGTCATCTGGCAGTTATGTAATGCTGCAGTCACCTGTCAGTTTGAAATGTGATGTGGTCATTCTAATTTTCATATAATGCTAATTAGCTGTCAGAGACCTCTTCAAAGTACTGAAGTACTGAAGAGCAACAATGTCAGTCTGGAGACTAAGGTGTATCTGATCCAGGCCAATAGTCTTTGCTATGCATCAGAAAGCTGGACAATGACCAGGGATGATAGGAGGAGAATTGATGCCTTTGAGCTGTGGTGCTGGAGAAGAGTGTAGAATATACCATGGACTGCTGGAGAACAAACAGGTTTGTCCTAGAGAGAATGAGACCAGGGTGCTCCTTGGAGGCAAGTATTCTGAAGCTCTGTCTGACATACTTTGGACATGTTGTAAGGAGGGACTGGTCCTTGGAGAGAGACATCATGCTTGGGAGAGTGGAGGGACAGTGCAGGAGAGGAAGACCTTCAATTAAATAGATTGATTCCGTGACTGGGGTAATGGGGGTAGGTGGCTTTTGGAACCTAACCATAAGAGAGGCATGGCATATATAAGATAAACAACAGACCAATTACATCTAAGGATGCAGGTAAGTAAAGAACAATTCAAATTGCTAGATCTGGAAGACCAAGTCAGAGATAGACGGGAAACCTGATTCGATGGCATGGCATGCTCACTGACCCTTTTGTCATCAAATTAATCCCATTTTGAACTTGTATTGATATCATGTGTTTTTATTAATAGAATATGTGTTAAATAAAGGAACATTTCTAAACTTTCATGATGAAAGATGGATTTTGATGCACATTATGTGAGACATGTATGAATGTCTCTCTGAGGTCCTGATATAGGATTTTGTGGGACATGTTTGTCCCTCTCAACTCAGGTAGAATTATGTAGGATACATTCTTACTCTGGAGTCTAGAGGTACAATTATGGGGGACACATATATATCTCTGGACTTGGGGTGGGTAGGATTTGTGGGACACATGTAAGCCTCTGGACATATTTATGCAGGAGATAGATATAGATACACATCTATCCATCTATCTATATCCCCACATTTCCTAGGTCTGGGAGAGAGCCTGACTGTAGGAAGCCATCCTGAGCAGGTCTTAGCGCTGTCACAAATAACACTTCTGACATGCAGCCGCCACCCCATCCATCTCTGGGATTATGCCTACCTACCTCGTTAAATCAGTACCTGTAAACCAACACCTTGGGGCATGCCCCTCCCTCTCTATTGTAAACTGATAGCCTAGGGCTGGGTTCTCTGGCTGCCTGGCCTACTCAGCTGCCTATCTATTGCAGAATTCTTCGAATAAACTCGGGGGCTTGATCAGAAAATTTTGTCTTGCCTCCATCTCTCGGGCCTCCTGTCTCTCCCTCAATCCACACCCTTCCCCCTCTAAAACGCGTGAACCCGCAGGTCGGTTTCACCTGAGAAGCTGCATTTCTAACCATTCACCACGTTAGGCACACGTGGGTGGGGCCAGTGAGCCACAGGCTTGGCTGCTGACTGCAAGTGTGGAGGCTCAAGTCCACCCAGAGTAGCCAAGAAAGAAAAGTCTGGTGATCGACTTGAGAAAAATCAGCAGTTGAAAACAATGTGGTGCACAGCTCTGTTGTGACATGTAGGGGGCGTCCATGAGTCAGAGTCGTCATCTGACAGGAAAAGCACGTGAAGAATCCAAGTGTTCACTGTCAGTCTAGCGGGTCTCTGACAGTACACTCACTGAAAGCTTAACTTAAACAGATCCATTCAGTCACTAAGAACCGGAAAGCAGCAGCTTCGAGTCCAGAACGCAGAGAGAGTGACATGCTGACAAAATATTGGGGAAGGAAAAAGCTGAGTCGGTGCCAGATTTGATGCTTGGAGAAGTTCTGCCTAGTGGAACTCAAGTCACCTTAACAGAAGATACCACAGAGGTGCTGGTCCCGGCTGCTTCTGGAAACCGCACCAAAAAGCCACCCCCAAAGGGCCTCGCGTCTGCTGTGTGTCACGATGATCTCTCATGTCTCATCTGTTTTTCTTGGAAATTTTATCAACAGCCAGCCTCATGGGACAGGGATGCTCAGATTTACAGATAAAGGAATGGTTGAAACAGCTCTGCTTGTGTATACCATCACCAAAAAGACAACACTCAAGAAAGCATATAGAAAATTGCGTATCAAATGTTGATACATATTAATAAATCAATATAGCTGCTGTTTTGTTATGCACCTGAGTCTGAACCAACAGTAAATAATTTGAGAGGAGACTATTCATCTTTCTCCCCACGGAGCAGCTGGTGTATTTGAAGCCTTTAGGTTATCTGTGCAACTCCTTACCCAGCAGGCCGCCAGAGCATTCTTCAGCACATATATAACATATACTGGGCTGATTTATGGGTTCCTGTGATGCCAGAAGCTATGTCACTGGTGTTTTGAATCACTGGTGTTTTGAATGCCAGCAGAGCCATCCATGCTGGGCAGGTTTCAGCGGAGCTCTCAGATTTAGACAGACAAGGAAGACGAAGGGCCGTCTAACAGCAGGCCTCAGACAGCCCTGTGAACACACGTAGCTACAGAATTACAGGTAGAGTCCAGGCTGGAAGTCATGCCGGGGATGATGAGGACGGCACAGGGTAGGACAGGGTTCAGACCTCTTGCTCATACGGTCATTATGAGTCATCCTTGACTCAACAGAACTTAAAAACAACCACATAAAAGAAAATTTGTTGTTGTTTTTGTTGTTGAGCACTGAGTCGGAACCAGCCCAGAGGTCCCCCACTAGTGGGTTTACAGAGGCAGTAAATCACACGGGAGATTACCCATCTTTTTCTCATGGAGCAGCTGGTGGGTTCAAACCATGTGCCTTTGGGTTGGTAGCATAATCGTTTATCATTAGGCCACCAAAGCTCCCTGTGTAAGATATGATTATAAAGATTCATCTGAAGAAAAAAAAAAGATTCATCTGTATATTAAAAGGTGTTGACATTTAATAGATGCTTGACTAATCTGATATTCCATTTTCTTTCCTTACAAATCTCCAAAGTCCTGTGGGCTCTGGTCCAGACACTGAACTAAAGCGAGCGGGACGGGATGATGTGTCCTCCAGACGTGGTGGCCTGGTCTGCAGCGAGCTGTACAGCTGACCCCAAAGGCTGAGCCTTGCCAGGAATCCAGATTCACTACAGCCCCAGGACAGAAAGACGGACAATCTCCCCCCTGGGTTACAGCCTCAGAAACCAAGGGACGGTCAGCTTCTAACTCAACAGCAGGGAGCTGGAGCTTCTTGGGTGTGTGGAAAAGTTACACCGACAATCGATTAAGCATCCAGTATCATGGAGAAAGTCTGTAATATCGCAAGAATGAGAAGGGAGGGAGCACAGGCTGCAGGGAAGATGGTGCCTGTGGGCTGGCTGGGGAGCAGGAGCGCCACAGCCTCGTCTGTAAAAACTACAGTCCCTGAGAAGTGTAGTAACACGAGGGCTGCCTGTATTTATTGACTGTCATCTGATTATAAAGTTGGCATGTGTGTTGAGGATGGGAGACATTCAATAGCATGATCACTCATCACCCTCCATCAACTCAAAACAGTACTTCCAACCCTTTGGCACATGTTCTTCCCATCCTTCGCACGCGGCATTTCGATCACCCCGCTCTGTGCAGGGGTCTTCATCCCGCTCTGTGCAGGGGTCTTCACCCGCTTTGTGCAGGGGTCTTCACCCGCTTTGTGCAGGGGTCTTCACCCGCTTTGTACAGGGGTCTTCACCCGCTTTGTGCAGTGGTCTTCACCCGCTCTGTGCAGGGGTCTTCACCCGACTCTGTGCAGGGGTCTTCACCCGACTCTGTGCAGGGGTCTTCACCCCGCTCTGTGCAGGGGTCTTCATCCCGCTCTGTGCAGTGGTCTTCACCCGCTTTGTGCAGGGGATCTTTACATGGAGCAGAAAATGAGTCAAGCTTTGGTACAAAACTCCCTGCCCATCTCGGCCACTGCTCCAGAGTCAGCACAGAAAATGTCCAGCTCCCTGCAGAGAGTGGAAGGCTGACCCTGACCTCACAGTGCGCTGGTCCTCTGAGCCCAGGCCAGCCCAGAACCGGAGAGCTGGGAAGACACGACGTGAGAGCCAGAATCTGGGCGGAGGGACGGAGTCCAGGCGGGGTGAGAGCCCGGGGAGCAGCTGTAGGGGCGGGCAGCAGCTGCTCTGCTGTGTGCTCTCCCACTGGACGCCCATCTCCCAGCAGGGCAGACAGCTTTTACAGCTAGAGAGCAGGGCATGGTCAGAGCATGAGGGGCCAGCCCTGGAGCAGGACATCGTGTGTGGTAAAGCCGGGGGTCAGTGAAAGCGAGGAAGACCCTCAGTGAGGCAGACTGACGAGGTGGCTTCAGGGAAGGTGCAGGATTGGGCAGGGCTGCTTTGTGATGTACACGGGTTCAGGGCACCAAGAGGAGCAACGTGGTCTGTCCAGGCGCACGGCTGCCAGCATCGTGTTGTTGTGAGGTGCTGGCAAGCTGATTCTGACTCACAGCAGCTCTACAGGACAGATCAGAGCTGCCTCTCAGGGTTTCTAAGACTGTACTCTTTACACAATAGCAGACCGAGGCATCTTTCTCAAGCAGAGCTGCTGGTGGGTCCGAACTGACGACCTTTAGGTTAGCTGCTGGGCAAGTAACCACTGCATCACCAGGGCTCCTCTGCGTGCATACAACAGCATGTCTGTGTTATGCTCCAAGAGACAGTCAATTGACTGTAAGAGAAACAGCTCCTGGAAGAGTTCCTGGAAGGCATGAGACTTCCTTTAGAGCTTAGGGTCAGTGAAAAGGAGCAATGTCCTCAACAAATGGACTGACACAGTGGCTGCGTCAATGGGCTTTATAATGAAGCACTGATTATGGTACAGGACTGTCAACATACAGTCACTCTGAAACCGTCACCATCATGATTCCTATGAGACAACAAACATAGAATGTGCTCCGTGCTGAAGGATACAGTGAAACCAGGAATTTGAGATTCTTAAAGGAGAGCTCTGCTGGCTTAGTCAGAGGAGTGGTGCTGCTCACCCAAAGCTGGAGCCTTTCTGGCAGTTTGACGCCACCAGCTGCTCTGTGGGAGAAAGGTGGGCAATCTCCTTCCATGAGATTTACAGCCTCAGCAAACCTGGACAGTCAAACACGAGTCGACGACATGACAGCTATACGTTTGAGTTTCCTGACACTCGACTCGCCATTACACATTCAATCACTCTTTTCCCTATCTTGTCCTCGCGTTTTCCCCCAGCTCAACTCTCCCACAGCCAGGGACTGTCTTTGAAACATGTTCTACAAAGCCCACAGGGACTGACAGAACACAACCACATAGTAAGTGCTCACTAAATGCCAGTTATTGCCCGAATGGGACTTGAGACACATGCTGACTACAGTCTTCATCTAAGTTAGAGGACTGTCGTTGGTGACAGAAATAGAATCACAGTAAGACATGAAGATACCATGCTACCACTGGAACCAACAACACATTAACCAGACAAGTAATTATCTGACTCAATCTTGAAAATGCATCCCCCAAATTCCATAATCAAGACAAAAATATCAATAGCACATGTGTAATTTTAGGTTTACTTTCCTACTGTGCAATCATCATAATTTTTATCAGGCTCAGTGCTTAGAACAATGGCTTGTTCATAGTAAGTATATAATACTAATTTTTTAAATATATTTTTAAAAAATAGTTTAAAAAAAGAAATAATCTGCTTTCCATTTCGATCACCCCGCTCTGTGCAGGGGTCTTCATCCCGCTCTGTGCAGGGGTCTTCACCCCGCTCTGTGCAGGGGTCTTCATCCCGCTCTGTGCAGTGGTCTTCACCCGCTTTGTGCAGGGGATCTTTACATG
>NW_006399830.1:7245834-7253659 GCF_000299155.1 Elephantulus edwardii | reverse complement strand
CTGTCACCACTTTCAAAAATCTACAGACCATCAATGTGGATGAAAACTAATAGCTGATTGTCAAATAAAGTTATAAAACTGTAAAAAAAAAAAAAGAAATAATCTACATTTTTAAGATGAGAAAATCAGTATTACCTCCTATTTATCAATAACCCCCCTATTTTGTAGCATTTGAGAAATGAAAACAGGGATATTTGGAATTTCCTAAGAAGTAGTACAAGACAGAAATAGGAATACAAGTGAAAAGCAGTGAACATCAATTACTTGATAAAACCATCCTTTCCTACTAAAGATGACAGACAGAGCTAAACAGATATGCTGGCCTCTCAACAAAGGACTCATGGAAAACTGATGCAAGACAAAACTGGCTTCGCCCTCACCAAAGTGCCCTTTCCGCATGCCCCTGGGAACAGGTCTCTTCCTTGAAATTTTAATTGTGATTTGAGTGGAATAGAGCAGGCTGGCATTCCACCCCACCACACATACACATTGTGTTATATGGCTTTAATGGCAATCGCCACATTGTAACAATGTAACTTCCCACCTCCTACCTGAGATGCTCATTTCCTTTCATCCTGCCTGCCTTCTGCACTGAAGAAATAAATAAATAAAGGCTTTTATGAATCAAAGTGGAGGAATCTTATTTCTCCAAAATTCAAAACCAGATATTTTAAAAATAACAACAACATTTTGAGTAGGAGGAAGACAAATTGGACACCTCCAAACCTGAGCTAGACAGATAAAGAGTTCTGATTCTTTGTTCTGAGACCCCAGCGTGGACCTCAACGGAGATACTCAAGTCAAGGAGGAAGAGAAGCTCAGAGTCAGGCCAAGTTTACCATTCATTAGACATAATTGTGAGAAGACTTTGGACCCACCTGCCAGAATATACTGTCAATGGTGTTGCCAAGAAAACCATCACGACCTTCTGAAGACACCAGCTTGGGGCCAAGAATGGTCATGAACTCGTCGAAATCCACCTGGCCGTCCCCTGGAAGAAGAAGAGAAAAACAGGATGTGACAAGTACTGAGCTGGACTTCTCCTAATGCAGTATCTCTGTATTTCCCTCACTGGCAGGAACCCAGCAAATAAAGAAAGCTGGTTTAGAAAACTGGAAGTACTGTAAATATTGGGTGACTATTAGCCCATGCAATGACCATCTTCCTAAGCAATGCCAACATTTCTATCCATATGCCTCCTTGTACCTGGTCACACCTCACACCCACTCCCCCTCCTGGCCTTCACACTGCCTGGATATTCCTGACAGAAACATCAGCTTTATTCCCCCACATCCTTTACCTTTGTCACCCGCCATAAAGCCAGCCCTTGGGCCCTGCAGTCTGCACCTGGTATGTCCCTGTGAGTGCTGTAGCTTTCTCACTGTCCCCACTGCCTTCTAGCGAGCATGATGGCAAAACTCTTTGAATAATTAATGCTCTTAAGACGGACACAGTGGGCTAAGTGTTGGCGGTTTGAATCCACTAGCCCCACCATGGGAGAAAGATGAGGCAGTCTGCATTCTAAGGGTGCAACTGCCTTGTTGGTAGGGAGTTCTGCTGCCAATCCAAAGGTGAGCAGTTCCAAGCCACCCGCGTCTCTGAGGGATAAACCTGGGCAGTCTCCTCTGGTGAAATTTACTGCCTCTGAAAACTCGCTGGAGGGTCAGCTATGCATAGGCTCTAACTCACCAGCAATGAATGACTCAAGAAGACAAAGAGATCCCAAATCTCAGTCTCACTGGCAACAATCCCAGCCCTGGTGGCACTGTGGATTAAGGATTGGAATGCTAATTGAAAAGTTGGCAATTTGGAACCAACAGCCACTAAAGAGGAGAAAAACTAAACACTCTGCTTCGGTAAAGATTTACAGCCTCAGACACCCAAGGGGAGAGTCTGCTCTGTCCTACGGGGTCACCCCGAGTCAGAATCATCTTGACAGCAGCGGGTGGTTAATCACAAGTGTGTCAATCCAAGTAACCGTGAATTATTGCCTTGTCTGTCAGCCGCCGTCAAAAACTCAAACCAAGTACTGCAGTGGGCAAAGCTGCAGCCAAGAAGCGTCCTCTTCACA
Source organism: Elephantulus edwardii (assembly GCF_000299155.1). Taxonomy (NCBI): domain Eukaryota; kingdom Metazoa; phylum Chordata; class Mammalia; order Macroscelidea; family Macroscelididae; genus Elephantulus; species Elephantulus edwardii. Next base: position 7,251,588 of record NW_006399830.1, on the reverse strand, counting down.
GCGCTGAATGGCAAGTGTTAAAGACCCACGGGAGTCTGACCCGCATCAGGTGGATCTGCCTGCTTCATACACATGTGAAGAAGAACGAGCGCCTTTGAACTGTGGGTTGGCGAAGAATGCTGAATATACCACGGACTGTCATTAACAAAACAATAGAGCCTGGAGGAATAATAAAGTCTTAGAGAAGTGCAACCAGGGCGCTTAGAGGTGAGGAGGGCAAGACTTCTTCAATCATATTTTAAGTATGTTATCAGGAGGGGCCAGGAATTGGAAGGGGCTACCACGCTTGGAAAGGTGGAGGCTCAGGAAAGGAGAGGAAGCCCCTCAACAAGATGGACTCGATCAGGGGGTGCAGCAACAAGAGTTAAGAGCAGCTGTGAGGCTGAAGCAGGTCAGGCAAGCCTTCAGTCCTCTGCAGGTGAGGCTGCTGGGAGCCACTCAACACGCCCTGACTACAGCGCCCCCTTCCGGCAGGAGCTGGAGAGAGACCACCAGCCTGTCTGGAAGCCCACACAGGTGCTGGGCAGCGCAGTGAGGGGGGGACAGGCTAGTCCAAGTTCACGGTCCCTGAGGATGCCAGCCGGAAGCTGATGAGCAGTCATGATGCTTCTGAAGTCGACTTTGGCCGCAGGCAGAGCAGCTCATTTATAATCCCCAGTCCTTGGCCGGAAGGCGCACTGCCAAGTGATGGGGAACCAGGCTTCCTGATAGGCTGCTTCCACTTGCTCAATCACTCTTATGTAACTTCTGGTGGGGTGATTACCTTGTTAACTGGGACCACAAAATCCGCTGCCTTCCACTCAGACTGCAGAGACGTGAACAGGGCCTGACGCTGCCCAGGACGCTCCCTGAAAGGCAGTCTGCGTAATAAACTTCTCGCTGGCACTCATGCAACGGCCTGCCTTGTTCTTCAGTCTCTAGGTTCCAGGGGAAGGCAAACTGCTACTTCTGGTCTCTGCCCCAACTGAGGGGTGCCCTAATTCTTGGGGCAGCACCTACTCTCACCTCACTCTCTGCAGAAGAGGTTATTTTATGAGGACTGCAAATGGTTAACAATATCCAATTTTCCTACATTCATTGTTCTTACACTCCATGTTCCAATCACTAGCGTCTGCTTATGGCTGTTTCTCCTCCTATGTGTTTCCATACTTGAGGGCTCAGCCTCAGTTGCCCTATCTGATAGTCTAAGTGTGTTCTGCTGTACATAGGGTTTTCAAAGGCCTGCTATTTTGAAAGTGGATGGCCAATCCTTCTTCCTAGTCTGTCTTCATTTGATTGCTCAGATTTAGAACATTATCTGACAGACAAGCATTTTACAGAGAAGAGCTGATAAAAGATATTTCTCAGTAGTAGGAAAAATCCCCCAATAGAGTCTGTGCTGTTCCCACCCTTGCCAGGTGTGTTACTCAGTTGCTCCTTCAAAGGCTGGAAGTTCAAATCCACCCAGAGGTGTCTTGGAAGAAAGGTGTGGTGATTCACATTTCAAAAAATTAACCTCTAGGGGAGCTCTGGTGGCCTAGTGGCAAGAAGCTGCACTGCAGTCCCAGAGATGCACAGTTCAAATCCACCAGATGCTCTGCCGAGGAAGGAGGGACAATTTCCTCCTGTACCAGTCAGATTCAATTTGACGGTACACCACACACACACACACACACAAAATTAACCTCTGTAAACTGGATGGCACACAGTTCTACGCTGACACAATAGGATCTTCATGCATTAAATAAATGCCACTGGTTTATATTTTTGTTTTTTGTTTCAGAGAGAATATTTGAGATCTGAGGCTTTCTTTACTGGTCACACACACACTCTCTCTCTCTCTTAGTGTCACTGACGAAAAGGAGCCTCCGGCAGGCTTGGAGCAGAGGCCTGGGCAGCATCGGCTTCCTTACCCCTCTTGCCTCTCAGGACATTCTTCCGTCTCATGTTCAAGTCCGCGTAGCAGCCTGCAGCAAAGCCAAGAGCTGGCTTCTGATGCACAGCCCTATCGGCAGAACCGGGGGCCCATCTAGACAGAGCCTGAGGAAGCGGCCTCTTCGCAGATACTGCTCTAGCACATACACACGGTGGTGGGGAAACCCCAGTCATCCCTGCTGTTCCTAGAATTTCAGCGCCCATACTCCTACCCTGCAGCCCGAGGAAACCAAGGTAGGCAGAAGCCAAGCGAGAGTGTTTTACACTGAGTCCCTGACAGGGAGGCCTGGCGATCTACTCCCAAAGTAAAGAAGTGGAACCCCAGCACTGCGGCACATAGACACCCTGCAAGCCCGGAATGAGCTCACCCCTGCGGGTCAGCTTGCAGCCAAACAGCAGCCAGGCCTGGAAGGTGGACGCTAACACCAAGGAGGAATGTGCTCTTTATAATAATCAACCAGACAAGCCCCAAAGGGCAGCAGCGCTGTGAGCTGGGCCAACCGTCGGCATTAGGGATGTCTGAGGGATGGAACTGAGGGCTTTGCGGGCATTGCCTTGCCTTGTTCCAATCCAGTAGTAAGAGCAGGGCATACAGACGAGAAAACCAGGCGAGGGGAGTTATGATTAATGGGACTGAGGGCAGACAGTCAGTGCACTGCAGAACAGGGACCCCACTCGGGCTTTCTGCTCACATTTTCTCCTCCAGGGTTGGAGGTCATAGTCCGGCTCCCTACCTGGGCATTTCAGTCATGGATTTAGCAGGAAGTGAGGAGTGAGGGAGCTCTCAGGCGTCCTGAGACCCCGGAGCCAGGACATTTAAGGAGGAACTGGCTGTCATCAGTGGCATCCTGACAGGGCGCTGCGTGTCACGTGAAACCGCCCCACACAGGCCTCAGCAGCTGAGCTTTTTGAAGCACAGTGCCACCTCGTTGTTCAAAGGTGCCCCAGGTAGATCCGAACCGACAACCTTCTGGTTAGTAGCTGAAACACTTAACCTACGTGTGCTATTCTGGAAAACCAGGAAGCCTTGCCCTAACTGCCTCTTTGCCTGCAGCTGGCAGTTAATCCCAGAGCTCTGGGTCCTCCATGCGTGACCCTCCGAGGAGACAAGAACATTTCCCACCAAAAAAGAAAAAACAGAGAAGGGGAACAGTCCACTGGCAGAGGAGGCCTGTCCAGTTCTGCAGGCTCATGTTAAGATGCTGCCAAAGACCCACAGGGCCACCGAATGGTGCACATGGATGTCCACGCATCCCCAGTGGCCTGTCCCACACAGACCTGCCATCTTTCACGGAATGCGGCACAACTCCAAACACACAATCCTTATCCAGCTCATCTTTGGTTTAATGGGCCTTGAACAACAGGGAGCAGCAGGATGGGGGAGGGAAATCTATCCCTCTCCAGCATCTTGCTTCCTCCTTGGGCTTCTGAATATCATGATCCAGTTAGCAAGAGGCACAGGAAGCTAACCTGCTAAAGACTGCTTCTGGCTGCCCCCCACTGCTCTGTAAGTCACAGTAATGAACTTGAACTGGGACAGGAAGCTGCAGGGGGCCCAGATCGTGCAGTGTTCATTAAGTCCAGCCAGCTGAAACCTCCATGAAGAATAAAAATCACTGCAGACCAGAAGAGAGGCCAAAAATACACAGGAAGCAGGCGGGACCTGAGGGGGCCCAGGGTGACAAGGAGGCAGATTGGGAGGAAGGGAAGACATCTGAGACTCCATCAGATTAATTTACTGGAATCCCAGGGGGCAGACCTGCAGTGGCCCAGGTAAGGGGCCAACAGAGGGACAGAGAGGGACAGGCCTGTCCTCCAGGGGCTCACAGGCATAACCATTTCAGCAATGACCCAAACCAACTAATGCCCACTCTGAGTCACACACCCGCAGTCTGTTAAAGAAGAAATGTGCATCGCAGAGCTTGCAACAGCTGAGTTTTGAGAACCAGAGCACCAGGCCTTTCTTCCACGGTGCATCTGGGTGGATCTGACCTCCCAGCCTTGTAGTGAGCAGCCAAGCATTGCACTGCAGCGGCTGGCTTGCTATGGTGCTGGAAGGTGGGCCACTGGAATGTTCTAGCACTATCACCCATGTGGACAGGTTTCTATGGAGCATCCAGACCAGGAGTGGCAAGAAAGGCCTGGTGATCTTCTTTTGAAAATCAGCAAGTGACAGTCCTGTGGATCCTAACAGTGTGACTGATCTAGAACTCAGTTCTCAGTGAGATCTAGAACCAGCGCCTCCTCACTCTCTGAGTGAAAGAACAGAAACCCTGGAAGCACAGGGCAGGGTGACCGACACCAGCAAGCACATTCCCAGAGACTGAAGAGCTCACATGTGGCCTACGGACACTGTCACACAGAGCAGTGCAAACAGAGAAGAGGCTGCCTGATCACACTTCTGCCTATTAAAGCCAGCCACTGGTGGTATTCCTGGAAGAAATGCCCCTTCTTATTAGAATGGGAATTTGCAATTGCAGAGTAAGAAAGTCAGAGGGTAGCAGGGTGGGAGGGAGCTCTGGTGAAAGGATCGCTGGGAGTGCTGTGTTTAAAGGGCTCTGCTACCATCCAGAAGGCCAGCAGACAGAACCCAGCCTTCACCCAGCAGCAGAAGAGGAGGCAGTCGGCTGTGTAAGTTACAGCCTCAGTACCCTGCCTTGGAGGGCCCCCAGGGGTCGGAATGGAGCCCAAGGCTGAAGGGCTTTTGTATGTATTTTGGGGAGAGAGTAGACAGTTGTTGAGGCTGATGTCACCTGTCAATGCTACCTTTCCCATCCCTCCCTTACCTCCCTCCTTCAAAGAGAAGAAGGCGTTAAATGAATAGGGTTTGTCATTGATTGAATTGTGTCCCTTCCCTCACATTAAAAGAAAAAGTGTGGTAAGCCCTGGCCTCCATACAGTGGGCAAGCTATCCAGAGGGCAGCCTCGGCCGAAGAACATCATGCTTGGAGAAGCAGAAGGTCAGTGAAGGAGAGGAAGGCCCTCAATGAGATGGACTGACATCAGTGGGCTCAGGACCCAGGGCACCTGAGGGTGGGCGGGGCCAGGCAGGGCTTCCTGCCATTGGCTGCAGCAGTGGGCTCAGCACCTGAGGGTGGGCGGGGCCAGGCGGGGCCAGGCGGGGCTTCCTGCCACTGGACTCAAGGTTGCCAGGAGCAGAAGCTTGCTCAGGGCACCCAATGACAAGTAATACCTAAGCTGATATTCCCCTTTGGGAATGAGCTTTCTTTGTTATGTTAATGAGGTATTATTAGTGTAGGGCTTGTTTTCAATAACCGTTTTTGAGACATTAAAGAGTAAATTAACCAGGTAGAGCTAACAAGTACAAAGAGGAAGAACCTCCCCCCCCACCACCATAATCGCCAAGGAACCAGGGAACAGAAGTTGGGAAGGGAAGAGGAGTTCTCCCAGGGCAGACAAGGAATGCTTTCCTCTAGAGCCACACCCTGAATTTGACCTTCTAACAGCCTGTACATGACAAAGAACCTGCTACAAAGTATCACCTAAAGGGTTCAAGAGTAAGGAGGACACTGTGAGGACTAGAACAGTCCTGACCCAAGCGGTAGAGTTTCCAGTCACCTCACACGCGTGTAGAAGCTGGACAAGCAATAAAGAAGACCGACAAACAGCCAGCTTTGGAGAAAGGTGACGGCAAAAACTGTGCCATCGACTGCCAGAATGATCAAATCGGTCCCAAGGAATTACAGCCAGAATGCAGTCTGGAAGCAAAGACGCTGAGACTTCTCATCTACCCGACACACTCTCAGTCCCATCACCGCACTGTCCTCACATCGCCGCATGTCCACTTCTGTACCATCACCGCATGTCCACTCCTCACAT
>NW_006399830.1:7227711-7245323 GCF_000299155.1 Elephantulus edwardii | reverse complement strand
TGTCCACTCCTCACATCACCGCATGTCCACTCCTCACATCGCCGCACTGTCCACTCCTCAGTTAACACTAAACCAAACCCACTACCCACAGAAATTCTGCAGAACTGCCCCACAGAACTTACAGGCTGTAAATCTTCACAGGAGCCAACTGCCTCATCTTTCTCAAGGTTCCATGTCCTCACCTGGTAGTTGTTATCTCAGTTCTTAACCCCCCGCATCACCAAGTTTTGCTTCAGTGGTCTGCTCTGAAGTCCAACAGGGCACAGTTCCCTTGATTCCAGGAAGTGGAAGACATGGGTGAAGAGTACCCTTGATTCCAAGACGAAGAAGAACAAACCCAAGCACTTTCGAATGCCTCTTCCCCCAACTTCTCAAGGATGCCAGCTCTTCTAAAGTGTGGACTCAAAGGGCAGGGAGTTTAAGTCACTGAGTGTGAAACAATTAGAACAGAAATACCAAGACTATTGACACAATGTCCAAGTGCAGCCAGTGTCACTGATCATGGGGAAGCCGTGCAATGAGGGATGGCAGTGTAATTTTATAAAAAAATAAAATACTAGAAGGAACAGTATTGACGAGATGAAAGAAGACGACAAAGGTTCACAGCAGTCACAAATCTGCGCATGGCAGTTATCCCCTTGGACAAGCAGGCAGATGTGTTCAAAACAAGCACCATGGGACCGGCTTACACAGTGAGCAAGCGGCATGGGGCCCATGGTCCTGTCCCACTGATGCACGGTTGCAATTCGAGCAGTGTCACCGTGCCAAAAACGGGCTAGAACTTGGGGGACACTGTGCACCACCAACCAGTAAGGATGCGTTCAACCCCAGTCAGGACCTGCTGCTCACTGCTCCGTCCCCTCTGAATTCACGTGGGTGCAGCAAGAGAAAGCCTGGCTCTGCAGCTCCACCAGGCCCTCGGGGAGGAACCTGGACAGCCTCCACCCGTAAGGAGTCACAGCCTTGGAAACCATTGAGCAGGAACTGACAAGAGAGCCGTGGTGGGCTGTGCTAGATGCCAGGAATCTGTGCGAGGCCTTGAGCATTTCAGCCCAGTAAAAGGCATCTTCTGGAATCCACGTGAGAAGAGAAGTTGGCCATGGAAGGACATCTCCATGTATTGACTGTTGAACAACAGTTAGACTCAGCGGTCTCCATGTTATCAACTGGCCACAAATGGAAATAAGAAAACAATCAAGCAAAGGGTTTACCAAGTAAAGAAGAGAATTAACCGGAGGATTGGATAGCAATTTGATTTCGGGAAACGAGTCATTATCCGGGACAGCAGAGCTTGTGAGAAAGCCACTGCTCTCCATCTCCAGTGGGCGGCTGTGAGGAGGCCTGCACAGACTAGAGGTTCAGGCCGATGCATGATGATGAGGCGAAGAAGCCAAGACGGGCAAGGAAGGGAAGGGATCCGGGTTAAATGAGGAGAAAATGCAAGGACATGAGAAATGCACTCGCGAAGCCAGTATCCACGGGTAATCCTGAAATGATTTCTACCAGGAACCAGCAATTCTTTCCTGGAGCCCAGACACAGAGCTAGACCCTGGGGATGTCACACTGCACGTGGAGGACATCGTCACAGTCCTCGGGGCAGTGACTGTCCAGGTGGAAAGAAGGACAAACAAGGAAACGGCTGATGAGTGTCTGCTGTGGAAGGGATTCACCGTGAGACTGGAAGGAACAGTCAGTGGCTATGGGGTCAGCTGTGAGTCACAGCGACCCCCGTGCTCTGAGTGCAATGTGCTGTCGGACGCTTTCTAGGCTGTGGGCTGCAGAAGCAGCTTGCCAGGCATTTCTTCCCTGGTGCCTCTGAGTGACCTCAGCGCGTCAACCTTTCCATGAGTTTTCACAGCACAGCTGTCTCCAACATGCGACGAATAAAAGGAGACGCTCAAGTGTGTCCATTCTGGTCTGAGAAGCTGCTTCCAAAACAGTTTTTTGTATTGTAGTGAAATGCGTATAGCAAAACATTCTCCAGTTCAGCATTTTGTCAGGTGTTTTTCACAATTTACTGACAGTGGTTCTGCCCATCCTGCAGGGCAAGCATCTCCACAGGCCTCTTTAAGATTGTCCCAGCACAGTCAGCAGAGCCCAGCACTCTCTGCCAGGCTCACACTGCCCCCTCGTCCTCCTCGCCACCCTAGTCACCATGAATAAGCTCGTTGTTGTTGTTGTTGTTGACCCTCCAATGAGTTGTTAGAGGCTAGAACTGCACAGGAGACTGCTAGTGGATTCAAACCAGGTGCTTTCAGGATTGTGGGGCAGCTTCTTACCACTAGGCTACCAGAGCTCCCTCTGAATAAGTTTAGATTCTATTAATTCCTCTCTTTTGAAATAGTGTGACCATACGTTATTTGCCTTTTGAGATTGACTTATTTCACACAGCACAATGTTTGTACAATTCATTCATGTTGTAGAATCGATCAGGACCTCACTTCTCTTCATAAAGATTCTTGTTGTCAAAGATTTCATTTTACTTCATTTGACAAGGATCCACAACTAATTCGTGTGCTGGGTTGTCATGTACTGTCAAGTCGGAATCGCCCACAGCTGGCCCTCCAGCAGGGGTGATCTGATTCTGTAACGACTGTCAGCCTTGGTGGTGTTGTGTGGGGCGCTTCTGCTCTGTCCTACAGGGTCTCGATGGCAGGAACAGCCTCAGAGCGGTGGCTTGGTTTGTTATCTGGGGTGAGGAGGAGCCCCTGTGGGCCACAGTGACTACCCATTGGAGACAATCACATTCATCCGGTGCAGGCTGAGTCAAAAGTAGAAAAAGAAAACAGAGAGGAGAGCTGACAGAGAGGAGAGACTCTTGAAGCTGAGACTTGAATTCCACGAAGAAGAAAATCGCAAGAGGCAGAGAAGTGATACATAACAGCATAATGATCAGACATCTTGAGCTGCAGGAGAGAAGACTTGGGTGCGGTTTCAGTCCCACAGAGATGAAGCAGGCAGAGATAACCACAGTGATCATTTACTGTGATGAGCACACTGTACAGGGCTGTGCAGATTTCTCCCCTTGTTCTTTGTCCTGAAGCAATTTATAACATGTCTAACATTACAGCAGTTATCTATCCTCGCATATGTAACACTATGATTTGTACAGTACAGCCATTCCGGCCTTAGAATCTGGGTAACATTGTAACAAGTATGACAGTACAGCAGGTGTAACATTGTAACCTGTGTAACATTACTGCATGTATGACATACACATTGAACAGGAAGCCACTTCACATTAGCCCAGGCTGTCTTCCAAGATGCAGGATGGTTAAGACTTCACTTGTCTTACTCTGAACTTATCGTCAGGAAAGGCCAACTGCTAGGAAAGGGCATCACATTCAATAAAGGAATGGTCAGCTCAAGTGACGGACACGCTCCATGAGGGAGTGTGACAGAGTAGCCCTAACAGTGGGCTCAAGGACATCAATGATCATAAAGATATGCAGGATCAGGCAATATTTCCTCCCTCACACACAAAGTCACCACAGACCAGAGCCAATCTGATAGTAACTCACAATAATATGCTGGGATGTTAGCCTTAAAAGTGAGATCGTTCAAATCCACCGGGAGCACCATAGGAGAAAGCCGGGCAGTGTCTTCTGGTAAAGTGTCACAGCCTCAGAAACCAGACGAGGGCTTGCAGTGGGTCAAAACCAGGTTGCTGGCAGTGAATGACACCACCACTGTGGCCAATAACCCCAGGACTCAAGAATTATGTAATATTAGAAAAATCAATTAAGATAGAACATAGAATCAATCAGGACACTCAAAAACAAAAACAAAACAAAAAATCTGCAGTGGTCTCAATGGAAGCTACAAAGGTGACGACGGGTAGAACATAGCATCCCCTCATGGCTTTTCAAACGACCAAAGGAACAACATTTTCTTAACAAAGTTAATGGTGTGCTCTTGAAAACTAGCAACACACCCCCTAACGCCGAGGAAGGCTCTCCACCGAGATTAGAATGTCTCGAAGACGCCGGCTGCTGTCACTTGGGTTCGTTATTGCTCTCCAGGCTCGGCCCAATGTTATGACTTGAAAGGGAAGGGAGAAATACGAGTGTGTGAACTTGGAAGACGGGATCCTCACTGCTGAGACGGCAGTGCGGCTGTCAATCTGGAAAAAGACAGATGGCCTGACTGCAGCTCGGCAGAACTTAGGATCAGCGGCTCAGGGCAGCACACATTTAAAAAGCTGATCCCTTTCTCATAGTAATGGTAACAACCACTCAGGAAACAGCTGAAAGAACCCGGAACTGGGAAGAACGGAAGGGCTGGAGTTGGAGCTCACTCGTCTCCCTGCAAGTCCTCCTTGGGGTGGCCACCAGCCTGGCCGACAGAGCTCTGGGAGAAGCTCGAAGGGGGTTCACACGTCCCCAGGGCTGGCAAGAAAGGACCTCACCTGCTATTGTTGTTATGTACCCTCGAGTCAAGCAGACCCACAGCTGACCCTCCCGTGGGTGTCCAGAGACAATCACACAGGAGGAGCTTGTCCATCTGTCTCCCACGAAGCAGCTGGTAGATTCGAAGCACATGTCTTTGGGTTGGCAGGGCAACTCCTCACCACTAGGCCAGCAGAGCTCCCAGCCTCACCTGTGAAGGTCCGGTAAAGGACCATGCTGTGCGCTCTGAGCAGTGCTTCCAGGCCCCAGTGACCTCAGACCCTAGGAGGAAGGCTGTACGGTGGCTGGTGGTCTCCTGACTCCTGGGCGGGCAACTACAGGAAGGGGGCCGACTCCTCGACCACAGTCGGGGTACAACCCCTGGTTTCCTCCTCAGCTTCCAGGTGAAAATGTGAAGCCTCCCTTGTTGTAGAGATGGACAGGAAGGAGACGAGAAACTGCAACAAAGGAAAAGCCCACTTTGTGTGTGTGTGTGTGTGGGTGGGTGGGGTAGTGGACGAGAGGGGAGATGCCAAACAACTCCAAGAACCTGGCTGCCACTGAACACGCCAACTGAGGATGAGAGGTTAACGAGGTGCACTGGGCGCTCCGAGAGCAGCACTGTGCCTCACAAGGGTCCCCACGTGCACGATGTTGGGAAGCGGTGGTGTTTGCCCCCGACTGTGGAGACGGGGCCGCGTGCACAACAAAACGTGGACCGCTGTGGTCCACGGGTTCGTGCTGACGGGGTTTGGGAAGCAGGCCTGTGGACATTTCTTCCTAGTCTGTCTACGTTGGAAAGCTCAGGTGGGACTTGTGACAGACGGCGTGGCTGCACTTGAGATGTGCTGGCCAAGAACCAAACCTGGGTGTCCAGCATGGACGGTGAGGATGATGCCTCAATGCCGTCTGGAGAGAGTGAATGACAAGTGTTAAAGCCATCACTCATCTGTCAGTGTGTCTGACTGCGCTGGCTGGTGCATCATGATGCTGGAAGCTATGTCACCAGTATTTCAACCACCTGGGGTCCCTCACGGTGGACAGACAGGTTCAGAGGAGCTCCTAATGGAAACCTTACTGATCACAGTGGAACACTGTGCAGTCCGAACTCCCTGGGTTGGAAGACACACAGACTATCCAATGACCTCCCCAAAGAGTTCAATCATGCCAACAACTGTGAGCGTGACACAAGACTGAACAGCTCTGGTGGCCTAGTGGCAAGAAGCTGCAACTACAATCCCAGAGGTGCATGGTTCGAATCCACCAGATGCTCTGCCGGGGAAGGAGGGGCAATCTCCTCCTGTACCAGTCAGATCTGATTTGACGGTACACGCACACAAAACTTAATAAAATTTTTAAAAAAAAAAAGACTGAACATTCCGGTATGTTGTACCCAGGAGTCACCATGTTTTGGTGCCAACCCAATGGTAACTAACAAGAGTTGAGAACTTAAGAAGCAGCGTGAACCCCCACATTGGGACAGGAGAGGCTCATGCTAATGGAGGCTCAGTTCGGTGATCTATCCTCTGAAGAACAGGAATGCCAAAGGAAGTGGGGGGCGGGGAGTGATGGAGCAGAAATACCACCAGTAAGGCAGGTGAGCATTTTTCACCCACCAGGCATTGTGGTTGAGTGCCCTTGGGTTGACTCCGACTCACAGATACATGAGGTTGCTCTGGGTTGGGGCTGCCTAGCACCTGGTAAAGCTTTCCATGGGCAGGAGCTCTGAGACCTTTTGGAGAGTTGAGCTTAGATATGACACTGGACCTACGTGTGCACACACAGGTGCCCAAGCATGAGGCTGTCACACATCAGAATATGCTCAAAGGAAATGGGGTGATGTGAAGGAAATGATACCACTTTGCTTTTGTTTTGTGCCATGGATTCAAGTTACAGTGACTTTACAGGGCAGAGTAGAACCCTCCATGGGCTGCATAGCTTTCTGTCTTCAAGGGAGATTACCGGGCCTTTCCTCCTGAGGAGTCACCTCCTGAGGGACTCAATGCCTCTGACACTGGAGGGTCAGCTGTGACTCAGTTCTTATTCAACAGCATACAACAACAACTTTTTGGTTAACAGCCAAGCTCTTGATGCTTGTACCACTAGTGTGAGATATTTTTAATTTATTTTATTATTTGTGTGTGTGTGTGTGTGTGTGTGTGTGTGTACTGACAAATCGTCTGTGACTGGCACGAGAGGAGATTGCCCCTTCTCCAGGACAGCATCTCGTGGATTCGAACCACATGTCTCTGGGATTGTAGTGCAGCTTCTTGCCACTAGGCCACCAGGGCTCCCTCTAGTGTGAGATATTTTTAAAGCCTTTAAAGAAAAACAGGAAGTGGGGAGGAAACCTCTACCATACTGGGTGGAAAATCACTGCCAAGATGCTGATTCTTCCCAATTAATGTATAAATTTAGTGCGATTCCAATAAAAACCCCCACAGAATTTTATTAAAAAAACAACTTTGCCCGTGATTCTTTGGATCATTTGGAGAAATGAGCAGGCGAGAAAAGCTTTACAGATAATTAAGAAGAGTAATGCCATAGCTAATAATAAAATGCATCGCAAAAGCACAATAATGAAAAATAGCACTGACAGAAGAGTGGGTAGGAAGATTAATAAAATGAGAGAGTCAGAAAGAAGTCCTAGTAAATACAGGTAATAAATGGAAATAATCAAATGGAGAAAAGAAGGATCATTTGACGAATAGCACTGGTGAGATGGTTTAAGAAGCTGGAAAGAAAAATCAATTCTGTGCCTTACTTCATGCTTTACTCTAAGGCATTAAAGCTATCAATTAAAGGAGCATGCGCATTGGGGGAAAGGAGCTCTGGTGGCACAGTATGTCAAGTGCTGGACTGATGACTGAGAGAGCGGCAGTTCGAGAGCACCAGCTCAACTGAGAGAAAACGAAGAAGCAGTCTGCTCTTGTTCAAATCTACAGTCTTGGAAACCTCATGGAGGGCTGCCATGAGTCAGAACTGATTTGAAGACAGTGAGATGATTTTTTATTTAAACAGGTATAAAAGAAGCAAGGGTGGCCCAGTGGTTACGCTCTCATAGCTAACTAAAACTTTCTTTTGATCAGATAATGCAGACCTCAGACATGCTATTAGTTGTTATGAAGTTGACTTCAACTCATGCAGACCCTGTGGGTGCAAAGAATGGCTTTAATTTTACTTGATTCACAATGAAAATTCGTGGAAGCAGTAGTCTCTTGAACAAATGATGTACTATTATCCTAAAATGTGCTGTCAATGACCTCTTTAAAGGTCAAAGGAGTAAAGAATAGAGTGCACTTGACACAAGCAATGATATTTTCAATTGTTCCACATGTATATGAAAGTGGACAGTGAACAAGGAAGGCAGAGGGAGAAGTGATGCCTTTGAATTGTGGTGTTCACTAAGAAGACGGAATACACCATGGACTGCCAAAAGAACAAACAAATCTGTCTTGAAGTAGTGCAGCCAGAGTGCTCCTCTGAAGAAAAGATCGCAAGATTTTGCCTCATGCACTTTGGTCATATAATCAAGAGGGCTCTTCTTGGAAAAAGACATCATGCTTACAAAAGACGTTTAATAAAAGACAGACCTTCAAGGAGACACATGGTGACTGCAACAATGGACTTGAACATGGTGGAGAGCATGAGGATAGTGCAGAACCACACAGGCTTCTAATCTGCTGTCACAGAGTCACAATGAATCAGAGATGAATCGATGGGGCCAAATAGCAACAAAAGAGTTGTGTCTTCCAAGGTCCTTGGGCGTGTTTGAACTGCCAACCCTCTGGCTTTTGGTTGAGTGTGTAACCATTTGAGCCCCCTATGGACCAGACTAAACAACATGCCTCTGGAAACTCTATGAACTTTGAGAAACGACAATAGTTATAGAAAGGCTTCAGGTCTTTTATTCATAGGGTCGCTATGGGTTGTGCTTGACTCGACGGCAACCAACAACAACAAGGACTACACCTTGAAGAGAGCCATCACTTGGGTTCCCTTTTACTGATGGTCTGGTTGTTTCTATAACCGCATGTGATACTCTTCTAATAAAACAGTAAGATCTTTCTCTTGTTAATATTTTCTAGTGTCTGTGTGAAAAAGCTCTTGAAGGGTGATGGTTCCACTGAGTCAACAGTGCAGCTGAATTGTGGTAACTTTCACCATGGAGTGTGCTCCCCCATTTCCCAACTTGTTCCCAGAAGGTGCCAACTGGCACCAACCCATCTCATATAGGATGTTACACAACCTCCTCCCAGATCACTGCACACAATATTAGAACTGTACAGAATGGCTCTTCTGGGGCCCCACTGCTCTACCGTGTTTATGTATCTGCATATGATACTCTTCCCAAGTAGACCCTAGATGATAATAAGCTCACTTGTCCTACCTCCAGAAATTATTACTTAAGTGCCCCAAAGGGAAGCATCCCAGATGCTGCTGAGTCAGTCCCAACTTGTGGACCCCATCTGTGTGTGTTAGGGCACAACTGTGCTCCCCAGAGTTTTCAATGGCTGACCTCTCAGAAGTAGATAGGGAAGACTTCCTTCCAAGTTGCAGCTGAGTGGCATTGAATTTTTAATTTTTCAGTGAGCAGCTAAAATGCATTAAGCATTACACTACCATGGGACTCCCTTGGGAGCTATGTTGGCACAAGTGCTGTGTGGTGGCAGCCAGGGCTATGTAGGCTGAAACAGCTAGGAACCTTGAACACAAAACCGTGTCTTCCTAATATAGTGTCCACACACTGGACAAAGGGCGAAGGGGCCAGTGTTTCAGAAGATGGTGATATTGGAAGCGATACAATGGGTGAGAAGAGCTCCACTGAATTCTTTGAGAAAGAAAGATGGATGATTGATCTTCGAAAAATCTATAGAAGAATCTCAATCAAAAAGATGAAGAACAGAATTTCAAATTTTAATGGATTATCCGGGAGACTGGGCTCTATGAAGGGAACTGTGGCATCAGGACTGGAGGCAGACTCATCAACAATCTGCACTATGCAGATGGCATAACAACCCTGCTTGCTGAAACTGAAGCACTTGCTGCAGAAGGTCAAGGACTGCAGCCTTTAGTAAGGATTGAAGCCCAACATCAAGGAAACAAAGATTCTCACCACTGGGCTGATTGGCAGCATCATGATAGATGGTGAGGAGAATGAGACTGCTGACAGCTTCAGTTTGCTTGTCTCCACAATCAACACTCTTGGTACCAGCAGCCAGGAATTTAAAAGACAAATTGCATTGGGAAGGTCTGCTGTCAGAGACCTCTCCAAAGTACTGAAGAGCAATGATGTCAGTCTGGAGAATAAGGAGTGCCTGATACAGGTCATGGTCTTTGTAATTGCTTGCTGTACATAAGAGAGCTGGACAATGACTAGGAGAATAGCAGGAGAGTTGTCTTTGAGTTGTGGTGATAGAGTGTTGAATATACCATGGACTGCTAGGAGAACAAACAAGTTTATCCTGGAGAGGGTGAAGCCAGGCTGCTCCTTGGAGGCAAGGATTCTGAAGCTTTGTCTGACATACTTTGATCATGCTGCAAGGAGGGCTCAGTCCTTGGAAACGGATGTCATGCTTGGAAGGGTGGAGGGACAGCGCAGAAGAGGAAGACCCTCAATGAGTTGAATTGATTCAGTCACTGGTAATGGGGATAGGTGTGTCAGAGACAATAAGATTGGCAAGGGATAGAGCATGATTTAGAGCTGTTGTTCATAGGGTCACTATGAGTCGCAGGTGACTCAATGGCACATAAAACAACAACAATGAAATGTAGATTTCTGGAGTCGCTGAGGATGGACGGACCCCTAAAACTATGCCTTGAGATAATATTTAAACTTGAAATCTTACCAGTAATGTTCCCTGAAATTTTCTTGAAGCCAAATGTCTATCATGAGGATTATGCTTTTAAAAAGAAGTATCTGTATGGCATTAGACTGACAACAGTAACTAAAAAATTTGCGTTGATAATTACGGAGTATGAGTTACTGTTAATGTGAGAAAAATGATGCCAAGAAGCCAGGTGAGAATGGTTGCAAAACACAAAGAGTGTTACCAATGCCCAGATTTGCACCCCGGAAGTTTTGGATTTGGAATGTCGTCTGGGAATATTCACAGCAACGAGGTCATAAAAGGCTAAAGAAGACCAAATGCCTTCCCTCCTCCACTTATCATGGGCATATGCCACACTCAGAGGTTACCCTCAGGGACAGTCATATGCAAACGAAGCCATGCCATTCTGCAGAAATAAAACAAAAATAACAACTCCTAGAACTGTGTGACTTTAAAACCTGGCTGTCAACAGGGAGATGTGTAATTATTTTGACATGTTTCCATCTCATTGAAAATTCAAGGTTTTGAATGTGAACTTACATGTAAATGGTACATTTCCTAGGCTCTGTAGCCACTCTCATGTGGGTTAAAAGGCAAAGATGTCACTTTCACATGTGTCTGATTTGAGCCATGGTATTTTCAGGCACTTCAGATCCACGAGAAAGCCGGACAATGAATAAGGAAGACCAGAGAGGAACTGATACCTGTAAATGATGGTGCTGGTGAACAGTGATGATACTGTGGACTTGCAGAACAAAGAAACCTGTCTTGGAAGTAGATCAGTCGGAATGTTCTTTAGAAGGAAGGCTGGTCCCTGAGAAGAACATCGTGCTTGGTGAGGTGGAAGATAATGGGGGAAAGGAAGACCCTCAATGATAGGAAGTGACAAAGTGGCTACAACAGTATGTCCACGCAAAGCAACGGTCATGAAGACGGCACGGGACTGGCAAGTGTTTTGTTCCACTGAACACAGGTCTGTGAGTGGGAACTGACTGGAATGCACTCAACAGCAGTGAAGACAATCTCATCTGTCTTTAAAATGAAAACTTTAGAAGTAGATTAAATAGTACAAAGAATTCTAACATCCATGAGATATTTGCAGACCTTGTTTACTTCACATGGTCTCTTGGAAACAGAACTTTCTCGAGAAAAACAGGCAAAGCACTCTTAGGAATGCCGTCCCGCCTGTCAGTCTAAGGTCTTTGGAGGAGGCTCTATTTATTTATTCTTTTCCAAGGTCTGGCCTTCCCAACCTACATCATGATGGATGACTGCTTCCTCATGTTAAACCAGAGACCCTACCCTGATGCACTGAGTGAATTCTACCTTCCAGTGGCCCCTGCCCACAGCACAGGACTTCTGCAGGAGGTCTGTCTGGCTGGGATCTCTGCAGAAGCAGATTGTCAGACCCTTCTGTGCTGCAGCTGAACGCGTCCAACCTTTAGGCTGGTAAAAACTAAAACCAAGCCCACTGCTGTCAGGTTGATCCCAACTCACCTCTGCCCCCATCAGGTTGTGAGGCTGTAAATCTTTAAAGGAGGAGAGTGTCTCATCATTACCCCTCAGAGCAAAGGGTAGATTTGAACTGCTAACCTCACATTTAGCAATCCAGAACATAGCTGAAAGCAAATCTTGACACCCTGTCCCTTACCACTGCTGCTATGAGGACACTGTATAAGGTAATGGTCACATGAGAGCATTGGGAATGAGGGGACGCCAAGGAAACATGGGGAGACTGGGGCTCTGGGGACTCTCACCCTGAGTCTTGCTTCAGTCAAAGCTTCTGGAAAGGAAAAGCTGTATGTTGGTCAGTACTCTATGCCAAGTTTAAAGAAAAGAATGTGAAGATTCATTGGCTTTTAGATGCTAACTGCTTAAGACTACTGAAAAAGAACGTGAGTTGTAATAACCATCGGAGATTGGCCGTCAGGGTTAGAGAGACTGTCAGTGATGGACACAGATCTCCATAATGTACCCGCAGCGTGAGGACCCTGGCAGCTGATATCTCTATTTCTGATGAGTTCCCTGTGACACTCTCTCAGTATTTTACTGACCCCTGACCATCCTTAGCTCAGAAAGGCTAAGCTCGTTTATCACAGAACATTCCATTAGCCACTTAGGCTGAAGAAATACTCCGTGAAAAGTGTCAAAGGGTTTCCTTCCACTCTATCTCTTCCCCTAAATGCTGTTGTGAAAAGCGGACAGGAAGAGTGGACACTGGAAAGTGTGTGTATAGAAATACCCACACTCTCAATTCACTGCTTTCAAGCTGAGATCGGCTCAGAGTGGACCCTCCAGTAAGTCTGCAGAGGCTGTAAACTGCGTGGGAGGAAACGTCCCACCTTCTCCCACGAGCAGCTGGTGAATTTGAACCACCCACGTTAGAGCAGGTGGTGCAGCTCCCGACCTGCTAGGCCAACAGGTAGATATAGACTCGATAGAGATACAGAGAGAGCGAGAGAGAGAGCTGTGGACTTTGGGCATGTGGGTAGGAGGGCCCAGTCCTTGAGAAGCCGTCATGGTTGGAAAGGCGGAGGGTCAGTGTAGGAGAGGAAGACGTTCAATACGATGACTTAATGCAGTGACTGCAACAGTGAACTCAAGTATACTGCAGCTCTTGAGGATGGCACAGGTCAGGGTCAGGGTCAGATCTGTTGGTTTTATAGGGTCGCTATGAGTCACAGTCGACATAACAAGAACAGGATTCTAGGCTGGGAAAACACTGGTTCTTGTTTTAAAACAAACAAGCAAAAATCATACTGCGGTCAAGTCAATTAGAACTCGCGGCAACGCTCCACTGGATTTCAAATGCGGCTGATGGTCCCTTGTTGGGCATTACCTTCCCCTTCATTCATCCAGCATGTGTCTTAGTATTTATTGACTAATTAAAACCAGTGTTACTAATTTAAAGTGAAAAGCACTCAAATGCCCTCCAACAGATAAAGGAGTAACGATGAAATACCGATCAAGAGACCTGAAGAGACGACAGATACATACATCAACGTGGATGACTTCCAAAGGCACTGCGCTGAGTCAGGGAAGCCCAGCCTGTAACGTTTATGTAATACGCAATTCCATTTATGTAACATCCTTTTTTTTTAACTCTTATTGTGGTTTGGGTGGAAGCTTGAGGAGCAACTGAGTGCTTCATTCAACAACTCACAAACATTTTCTCTTAGGACACTGGTCGCGATCTCCTTGGCACGGCAGCACTCTTCTCCCTTCCTCCCTGGGTTTTCGTTTCCACCAATCTTCCTTTCCTGCTGCTTCCTACCTTCAGAGCTTTGTCTTGGGGCAAATCCCGTCCTTCTGGCTCCATGTGCTTCACTGCTTTGGTGTCACTGTTTCCTTCCTAGGTCTGTTTATTGTTTGGCTGAAGGCTGTACCCCAGGGTGAGCTGAGTTCCAGTCTGAAGGACATTGCTGTTGCGAGGGGCCGTGGACGGCACTCCAACCTTGTAGAGACTCCAGATGAGAAGCAGAAGTGCCCCACAGGGTTCTCAGGGCTGTTGTCTGAAGATTAGATTGAGAGGCGACTGCAGGTCTCTCTCCTAGGAGGCCGTTGGGTGGATTCAAACTGCCAATCTTTCAGTTAGAAGCCAAATGCTTAACTATTGCTTTACCAGGACTCAAAATCCCACGTCAACTTTCCCAGTAAATTATACATGTGAAGCACTTACTCTAATATCGACAATTATCCTACACTCGAATATAGCTGCTACGTTAATTGCCTACATCAATAATCGACCATCTGATCAATCTGTCCACATGACCCCTTTCTGGGGTGAATTTCATTCTCCTGAATGATGATGAGTTTAGGTAAGGGCCCATCATACAGTTTAAGGGTAATGGAGGTGGAGGCTCTTGGGAAAGGCCTTTCTCTATCAAAGCAGGAGGGGCGTATCCTGCCACAGGTGCTGTTCTGTGAAAATGTGACCTAGAGCGGCAATGTGCATCCATGGGAAACTAAAGTACAGTAGCCTGGTTGCCCTTGACCCCTGACCTCTTGAGTAGCGGCGTTAACCACCCTGGAACTCATCCTACTCCCAGACTTGCCATGAGAGTCAATGGGCCTGTATCATCTCGTGTGCTGGCAGCTGAAGGACCCTACGTAGACTACCCAGAATCTCTTCCATCTCAGTGACCCGTCAGGTTCCCAAGGCCACCCCAGGAGCAGACTGTCCATCTTTCTTCCGTGGAGCGGCAGGTGGATTCCAACTGGTGACCTCGCAGTGAGCAGCCTCCCATCTAGCGCACTACGCCACCAGGGCCCCTGCCACCTTGAACAGTGTGTGTATACTTGAAATCCTGCTTGAACCTCTTCTTATGGCTTCTATAGGGGGGTTGGACATATGACTTCTTAAAATAGCCAAAAAAGATGAGAACTGCTTTTCTCTGTTAGGATTCTAGGATCCATTATCAATTCCTAGGAGGTACAATCAAACCTCTTTGAGGTGGAAAAAATACTCAAAATCAATTACGGCGATAGGAAACAAATCATTTTTGGCAAATACGCTTTGTGAGGCAGATGGCCGCTTCTGAACAACAACTCTATTAAACCAGGCAATGCACCCAATTGGGTGGGGAAGGGTTTGCAGCCAACTCATTCTGAGAAGCAGCAGGGATGTACTCCCACCAAAAATTGGACAGTCTGTAGTAACCACATTATTTTATCGTAGAAGTAAGTGTTTGCTATATTCTGACATCTAATCTTCTGGTACAAGGTCACCTCTCTCATACTCCACACTGCCTTCCACTGAGCTCAGATATTTAGAGCCCAAACTTGCCTTTGACTACAATGCCCTGGCACTGCTTTTCTGTGCTTCTGGTTCTGCTTCTCTGTGAAAGCGTGGCTGTTTAACTGTGGGGCACACAGATGGCGTTGAGGCATTACATTTTATTATTTTGGTCACTGAAGAAGGAATCTAAAAAACAGAGGATCTGCCTTTCCATGGACAGGGCAATTATTCCTTAAATCCTGGTCACCAATCTTTATTTTTATAAATGTTTTTATTATTATTCATTTTAATGAAATTTACAGAGACTTCGGATTTCCATTCACTCATTGTTGCCCTTTTCTCCCTGTCCACCCTTACCCCCCCCAAGTTCTCTGTTCTCTTTGAAAAGTTAAAGAAAAATTCTTTCATTGTTATACAATCCTCCCCCCTCCAAGTCCACTCCACTATGTAGCCGTCATTCTGGATTCCTGTTATAACAATACTTAATCACATATTCCCTAATTCACATAATCACTGTAGTTTCTCAGGGATGCACATTGCAGCTATAGATAACATTTGCTCAGAACATATTCCTGTCACAATGATACCTAATCACATATCTCTTAAAGAGTTCTCTCCCTCATCTATTTCAATGCAGTATTTATCCCACCTTTCTCAGTCTCCCCTCAACCTCGAATATACCCCAAAAAACTCATAACTGCCACCCAAGCAGATATATGCACACCCATATTGATCTCAGCTTTGTTCACAATAACAAAGAGTTGGAAACAACCCAAGTGCCCATCAACAAATGAATGGATAGAGAAGCTGTGGTGTATTCACCAATTTGATTCTTAGTTGCTGGTCTGGTTCTACTTCCTTGTCCTGCAAAGCTCACCAGTCCTATAAACCGTTCAGTCCATCTTTGGACTGTTGGGGAGGTTAGTAAAAATAGACGCCTTTCTTTTATCAAACTTTGCCTTCACAGCAGCTGCATCTACCCCCTGGCCCTTGTGCCAGTCCTGAGGAACATTCAGAGCAGTCTAATTCTTCTCCAGCAAGACAGCCTTTCACATAGTAAAAGGCAACGTAAAATACTTAAAAGCAATTACCACATCTTCCCACCACCATCATCTGCTGGTTTGTTGGATGCTATGCCACCAACGTGTCTACTACCAGTGGGCCATCCGCGGTGGACAGGTTTCAGCAGATCCTCCAGGCTAGCACAAGGTAGGATGAGAGGCCTGTGTGGCTACCCCCTTGAAACAACCAGACTGTGAAGACCACACGGCCCACGGCACCATCTGGTGTAGTGCCGGGAGCTCTCGTGGTGTGGTCAGCAGGGAGTGCTGACCCAAAGCACCGAGTCACCAGGGAGGAGCAGGCACTCTGAATCTACCACCAGCTCTGAAGGAGAAAGAGGGGAGGCCTGCTCCTGTGTGATCCACAGCCTTGGAAAGCCAGTGGAGGGAGTCAGCTAGGGGCTGGCTGCAACTCAAGGACAAGGAACTGAATTGAGTTGAGTTGAGGTTGGAATATGAGCTTGAAATACACAGTGGCTGCACCAATGGGTAAGAGGATGTGAATGGCTGTGGAGGTGACACAAGACGGGGCCTCCTTTGTTCTGCAGTGCATGGTTTACCAGGAGTCAGTGAAAACTCAAGGGCAGCTTAAAAACAGCCACCATGCCTCATGGAAACTACTCTGCAAGAAAGCAGTGCCAACGTGGCTCACAGGTACCAAGGAAGAGGATCCTCTCCGGACCTGTTCCCTCCTCCAAATGAGCTCTCGGAGAGCTCAATGTCAAAGCCCAGAGCTCAGCTCCATTCTCTGTGGTCTAAACAGCCAGGCACCAAAGGTGACAATGACTTTGCTTGCTGTGACACAATACCGCTAATTGTGCAGCCCCCAAATGAAATTCACACCACTGACAGTCCCATCCCGCCACGGATGCCCGTAAAGCCTCCTGCCAACCATCAGGCCGGTGCTGAAAGGCAGCCCTCTCCACAGCTCTCCGCCCAGCCTGGGGGGCGCATTGTCTGGATGCAAGAGCTGGACTCTCCCATTGTTTCTGCTAACTCCCATCTGGTCAGACTCAGCCTAATTGTTCCAGTCTGTCAAGACCTTTTTGGATCCTAATTTCATCAGGCTCTGGCTTCAGAAAAGCAGTGCTACAACTTAGGAACAAAATAAAACCGGGACAAAGTCTGTGGCGTGCCACAGGGGGTCTTCCCCCGGGCGGTTACTTGCCCAGTTATGGACCCTCTTGCCTGTGGTAGCGTGAGCCCCTGATGCTCCTTACTGTCCACACACGGACCAAAGGTCATCTAGCCCAGCACTCCGGTGACAGCCCGATGCACTCTGTTCAGGGGCGCCAATGCCCTCGCTCCTAGTGCATAAATGAATTTTTCCAGCTAACGGGAAAAGTTTCCAGAAACCCATGTCCTTCTCTGTTTAATGTCATACTATCAAATACCCCATATCCTCACTTGCTGACATGATTACGTTCCAAAGACTAGGCCACTATGTGAAAATCAGCATTACGTAAACACTGAGAATGAATTTAACAAACCAAAAACAAGAGGACTACATCATTACCTAGCTGCAAGTACTAACGTCACTACATAACTTCCAAATTACGTCACTGGGGCCTATTGGTTAAATAGCTATACTGCG
>NW_006399830.1:7216900-7226506 GCF_000299155.1 Elephantulus edwardii | reverse complement strand
GAACCTGTTTGTTTTCCTAGCAGTCCATGGTACATTCAATACTCTTCTCCAGCATGACAGCTCAAGGGCATCAACTCTCCTTGTATCATCCCTAGTCTTGGACAAATGCTTTCTGATGCATCTATAGAAGACAGCTGAGGCACTCAGTGCTGCTTGCCTTGGAGCCAACTCCTGGTGATCCCACAGGAAGAAGAACTCTGTAACCCAGGTCCGAGAGCAGAGCAGCTCTGCACGGCTTTCGTGGCTACAGTCTTAACGGAGCAGATTGTCAGGCCCTTTCTTCCATGGTCTCACTGGGTGGATTTGAACCACCAACCTTTAGGGCAGCAGTTGAGGAAAAGCCATCTGTACCTCCAGGGATGCTCACTCAAGCACTTTCCTCTCAGGTAGGCCTACTCCGAGATGAAGCCAGAGGCTGCTCCACATCTTGGCCCAGTGACAAGGCTCCAGGAAGCAGAGTCTGACATCAACGGAAGCAACATGGATTCTTCAAACCCTTCCCTTGGCTCTTCTAATCCTCCAGAGCACTTTGAAGAGAGACTTTGTAGAAACAAAAAGGAATTTATCATATTTCTCCAAAGAAAGTCCAGGGTGAACGGTCAGGAAATACTTTGCTGAGAAGCTAAGATGACTCCGTGGGGCCGCACTGCAGTTAATGGCCATCCTGTGTTGATGGTGGCACGCTGGACATGTGGTCCAGCACGGGGCTGGCCTCAGACTCCCATCTGCTGCCTGCCCATCTGCATAAGGAAGCTGACACAGACCAGGGGTCAAGGGCAAGGAAAGACAGCTGACTATAAGCCCCACCTCACAACCTTTGAGCAATATTTTCATTTTTCAAAGAGGAATCCCTCCGTCCCTCACTGTTCCCTGGCGTCTTATGTATTAGTCACTGTTTGCAAGTCTGGATGTCCTACTAGCAATAAATGAAATTAATTCCATACTCTCATATTGCCAAGCAATTAGCGTCCACTTGTTCCTGCGCCAGGAGCCCTGGTGGTGTCATGTTGCTAGTTGAAAGGTCATAATTTGGACCCAGCAGCTGCTCGCCAGAGAAGGAGGCCTCATTCCATAAAGATTTACAGCCTGTGGCCAGTCGCTGGGGGCCAGAACCGAGGCCACAGCCCCGGGATCCCCTTTGTTTATGCACAATGATAACCCTGATAACCGCCACTCATCAGTCCAAGATAAGTGGAAAAGCACAGCCATCTCCCCACTTTTTAAAATTGTGCATCTCCTTTCGTAAAAAAATGCCTAGGCACAAACCGCATTTGTTACCTGGATTGGTAAATTATATGCATATATCGTCGGGAGCTCTGGTGGTCTAGGGGTAAGAATCCGCCCTGCAATCCCAAAGGCAGACAGTTCAAATCCACCAGCAGGGAGGAGCAATCTGAAACCCCATTGGAGGGTCAGCTATGGGTGGGTTCCAACAATGGTACACAACCACAACAACAACACTGTCCAGAGCAGCCAAGGCCTCAGCCCAGCGTCTTCTCCTCTCCCTCCCACCTGAATTTTTAAATTGCTTTTATGAGTGAATCCCGTGTCACTCTAAAGCAAGCAGCGTCTGGGTCAAGAAGCCCACGCTGGTGTGTCAGCCCCAGCAGGCGAGGGCAGGAGAAGCCAGATGCTATCTGGGGTGTAGACTAGGGATCAATCATGGTGTTCTTCTTCCCCAAGATCCAGAAGCAAACGTGGCCTCGCTCCTCAGTCTCACGCGGCTTCCTCAGGAGCCCAGGCCACGTTACAGGGAGGTCTGTGCCAGGCAGAGAACGTGACCAGCCCATCCAGGCCCCACAGCGCCACGCAGCCCAGCCTGCTGGTAACGGAGACCGCGGATCTGCCGTCCCTGATGCCAACCTCAAAAATGAAATGCGTGCAGCCTTCTTTACAGAGCTGCATGTGATCAGTGGGTCTGCGAGGACCTGCAGAACCCATTTATAACTCCCGCCTCCCGGAGAGTGGCCTGCGTGGTTACGGCGGTCTGCTTCTGACTCTGGTCAGCAGAGACTGTGCAGCCATTGTGTGACCCACCACTGACGCAGGGCAGTGCTCTGTTCCCCTGTGCCCGGGGTCACCAGGATGTGGGGTGGACTCCATAACAGCTAACAACATCTCTATGGCGTACGAAGTAGAATAATTTGAACCGAACTTTCTATGTGATATCAAGGTGAGGCCAAGGCTCAATTTCCTAATCTGATTTATAATCTGAAATTAAATTTCTCAAAGCCCTGCTCACATCGTCACCCTACTCACAACAGACCCTGCCCGCCCCACGCCCTCACAATGCGCGCCCACTGTGAAGTCACTGAGTCAGGCCATCTCGTTGAGGGTCTGCCTCGCTTTCCCGACCCTCTTCATTGAGTCCAGGTAACCCACACACACTGGCCAGGAGTCCCAGAGGGCCCTACCTCACCGAGGGTGCTGCCAGAAAGTGGAAGCTGCGTGCTGAGGCCGGGGGTATAAATAAGCAGCTACTGCAGTTTCAGAGGAGATGCTTTGGAAACAGGAGGGCGTGGCAATTCCCGCCAGGTGGGGAGGGAACAGGTTAGTGCAGAGCTTGTGGAGGAGGCCAGGAAGACGGGAGGGAAGGCCAGGTGCTAGGGTGGCGGATCCGCAGGGAGAAAAGACAGACTGCCGGGTGGTTAGAAGCCTGCACTCTAGACCCCCCCCACCTCCCACCCTCCGCACCCCCCACCCCAGCTTCCGCTCAGCTGCTGCAGAGGGTCCTCCTCTTCGGAGAAGTCAGAAGATTTATTCCATGGTGGGTTATTGTGTCTACTCATTGAACCCAGGCTCATGTCCCACCTGGAGGGGCAGTGGGTACAAGGAAAGTGCTTCATAAACACTGGGCAGGGATGCGGTGCCCCATGCCGACCTGCACTGTTCCCACCTTACCTGTGTGGCCCTAGTCCATTCTGACCAGTGCCCTGCTTGCAGACCCCCTGGACATTGGCAGAGTACAACTGGATCTCTCCATTAGCAACTTACATCCAACCTCATGACCAGAGGCTCACAGCCCTGTCTGCCCCTGAGATCTACCCCAGCCCATAGCAGCACGCGTGTCTAGGGGTGTGGGAGATGGGCTTTCAAAGATGAAGAGATCTGGGTAGAGAGGGAAGTTGGCCCCAGCAGGGAGGGTCAGGGACCGGTGTCTCCAGAGAACAAGGCACAGGATGGCCTGATGGCCAGGGGGACAGGGAGGACAGGGTGGGCTGACCATGGGAGAGGAAGGAGGGGCTCCCACAGTGAGATGGGGAAGGCCACTCCACGTGTCCAGTACGTACTTTACGGACATCGATGGACTGCCCACCACCGCCGGACTGCCCACCACCGCCGGACTGCCCACCACTGCCGGACTGCCCACCACTGCCAGAAGTGAACGCAGAGTCAAGCGGCTCGTCACATCAAAACACACAACAGGAATTACTGTCGGAGGTGGGGGGGCAAAGCCTGTAGCAGACTCCACTCACTCCTCATTCCCTTTGCCAAGGTTACCTGCAAAGCAGCACCATGCTCTTGACCCCTTGGGAGCTATTTGCTGGCCACCAGAGTGTTCCCAGTGGCAACGCTGGAGACGCTTCTGGATTGGGTGAGAGAGAATCCGAGAGCAGCCAGAGATGATAAGTCCAGAACCATCCGCTTCAGTGATCCCCAAGGTCCCTGCTCCCCAAAAGAAACTCCTTGTGTTTACATTTCTGCTACTGTAGCAGATATACTGCCAATAGGTGGCTCTAAAGAGCAGAAACGTATTCACTCATGACGAGGAGGTTAGGAGTTTGAATTCAGAGACCAGCTCCAGGGGAAGGCTCTGTCTGTCTGAGGAGAAATCCCTATGTTCTCTTCCAAACTATGGGAAGACCTCCATCTGGTATCCACCCAGCCCACCCCACCCCCGTCCCATTCACTATCTTGGCTGTCACTGTGTCTAATCTGTTCTTTACGTATGTATCTCAAGCATGCACTGGCTTAAGACATGCCCTACATGTAACGATCGCATTAACAGAGCAAAGAAAATCCTACTCCCAAATGGGATCGCATTCACAGGTATGTTGCTGTGTCCTTCAAGCAGATTCTAACTCACAGCGACCACAGGGACAGAGTAGAACGCTCCATAACATTTCCTAGGCTTGTATCGGTACAGGGGAAGATAGCCAGGCCTTTCCTCCTGCGGACTGGTGGACGGGTCTGTTGACTTTTCAGGCAGCAGCCAAGCGTTACCCACTGTGCCACCAGGGCTCCTTTTCATGGCTATAAAAGTCACGGATGCTGAGTCGAGTCGTGACTCCACTGGGCTTCAAAGGCTGTCGATCGTACAACAGGCGACTGCCCATCTTTCTCCCATGAAGCGGCTGCTGCACCCGGGTCACCCAAAGACATCACCAGTGAGCGAGCAGCACTCCCTTCTGACGAGGCCACAGGTCAGAGCTTGAGACGCACGCCCTGGGACATGGGAGCACACAGATAATACCGCCTCTGCAAGGAAAAGCCTGCACGTGTGTGCGTGACCCCAAAAGGAGAAAAGAACAGGTGACATCAGAATGTTCCCATTTTGCTAGGAAATGAGGGTCAGGGGCAGGTCGGCAGAAAATCAGGACTACAGCTTTGTTTACGACTTTCCAACAAACTCTTTTGTCCCTACAACTGGGAAAAAAAAACCCACCAAAAACCCAAAAAAAAATACAAACCAAAATAACTTCATTGCCATCAAGTTGGAACAGACTCCTAGCTGGCCCTCCAGCGTGACTTCAGAGGCTATAAACTTAGGACCGGCGATGACCCATATTTCTCCCTCAGAGCAGCTGGAAGATTCAAACTGCCTGCCTTCGAGATGGAGGCACAGCTTCCTGGCCACTAGGCCACCAGAGTTTTTATATTCAGCACCTCATAATGGCACATAAGACTCCTGGACACCTCTAGGCTCCTACCCCTAAAACTCTCCTCATCCATCAAGAGCAGGGCCAGTGGTGTGGCTTTTATATTGTTTCCAAAATGATGCTGTGCAAGGTACCAGGCCTGTGTCTGGAAGGCAGAGTTGCCATGGCAACCCTAGCTAATGAACAGATATGTAAATGAGGGAAGAACCTATCCATCTTTGCCAATACCCTTCCTGAGGCTTGGGGAATAAGGGGTGAGCACATGCTTAGTAAGACTCTGCTTAAGTTTGTCTGTGAAGCTCACCATGAGAAACTGACTATTGTGGGTGATATCCTCAAGAAGGGAGCTCTAGTGGCCTGGTGGGTAAGTACTGCTAACCCAAAGGCAAGCAGTTCAAATCCATCAGCTACTCCAAGGGAAGAACACAGCAATCTCCATTCATGCAGTTTACAGCCTCTGAAATCCCACTGGAGGGTCCACTATGAGTTGGTTCTATAACAACCATGTCACAAAGGATGTTTTCTCTGCAGCTTCTCTGGGAAGAGAAATGGGATTGAATGAAATACGTGGAGCTGCCCGCCAGCTCTTTGTGGCTTTCATAGAAAACTGCAGGGAACTTTTATATAACAAGTGGGATGCCCACATGTTAGTCCCCTGGGCTAGTGGTCATCATAAGAGCTAAGAGACTCCTCTCGCCCAAATCAGACTGGCGCTGTCCGACTTCTCTCCCCTGATTCCTAATTAAAGTACTCAAGAACATTCACCAACAGGCAAATGCTAGTAACTGTTTTAGAAATGACAGGAGAAAAACAGAGCCCAGTTTGGTGGATCCCGGATCAGCTCAGATGTCCTGTCCTGGGGACAGAGGGGGAGGCATGCTCTCTGAGTAACATGTGCACAGTCCTGGGTACAAGGGCTGCAGGGCCAGGCCCCTCCTGCACTGCTATGACCTGGTCCTGCAAGAAAGAATCTCCTGCAGTCGGGAGTCTTGGTGGCACAGTGGGTTAAGCAATGGGGGCGCTGACAGGAAAGGTGGACATTCGATCCCACCATCTGCTCTCCAGGGAAAGAGGAAGCATTTGGTGAGGTTAAGCCTCAGAAGGCCTCTGGGGAGATAGAAGGGGTTCAATTCCACCGGGTGGCAGTGGGGTGTTTGGTGGTTTTGGTTTTGAGCAATTAGGAGTTCTGGTGATACTAGTTACGGCACTTGGTCACTAACCAAAGAGGTGAGCAATTCAAACCACCAGCCAGCAGCCACGGAAGACGAGGCCGTCTGCTTCCGTAAAGACTGACGACCTCAGCGACTCTGCAGAACAAAGTTCCGCTCTGTCCTGCAGGGTCACTGAGTCTAAACGGACCTAACGTCAGTCTGACTCTAGCAATTTACTTAGTTTCATATGAAAACCAAGAACAATAAGATAATCTACTTCATCAAGTTGCTGTCAGGATTAAATGAATCCATACAGCAGAGTGTTTCTCCCACCCTGGAATGTAAACCTGCTCAGGACAGAGATTCTGTTGGTTCTTTGTTTCATCCATAGATTTATGCTGAGTGTTTGGAACAGGAAAGTGTGTGCCAAGGTTGTATCCTCTCACCAAATCTATTCAATCAACACGCTGAGCAAATAAGACAAGAAGCTGGACTATATGAAGAAGAAGATAACATCAAGGCTGGAGGAAAACTCATCAACCACCTGCACTATCCAGATGACCCAACTTGACTTGCAGAAAGTGAAAAGGACTTGAAGTGTTTACCTGAAGAAGATCAAACACTAAGCCTTCTACATGGATTACAGCTCAACATCAATGACAAGCATCCTAACAGATGGAGACGGAATTGATGATGTCAATAATATCATTATACTTGATCCATAATCAATACCCATGGTAGCCGCGGTTAAGACATCAAAAAACATGTTGCACTGGGCCAGTCTGTCGTCAAGGACCTCTCCAAAGTGCTGAAAAGGAAGAGTGTCAGTTTCAAGTCCACGGCAGGCCTAATCCAAGCCATGGACTCTTTAATTGCTTCCTGGGCATCTGGTATTTGGACAATGAACAAGGATGACAGGAGAAGACTCAATGCCTTTGAATTGAGGCGTTGGAGAGGAGAATTCCCCATGATCTTCCAAAAGAACAGACAAGCTGTCTAGGAGGACGTGTAATCAGGCTGCCTTAGAGGCGTTGATGGTAAAGCTCTGTCTCACACGCTTTGGGTGTGTGGTCAGGAAGGGCCAGTTCTTGGGAAAAGATACCACGCTGGTTACGGCGGAGGGTCAGAGAGAGAGAGAGAGAGGCAGATGAATGGACACAGTGGGTGCAACAGTGAGCTCAAGCATGACAGCCTGAGGACGGTGCAGGTTAGGGCCAGGTGCGGATCTACTGTCTGTGGGGTCAGGATGAGTCAGAGCTGATGTAACAGCACCTAACAGGAACAACTTAGAGCAGCAGCTGGCATGAAACAGGTGCTCAGTACAAGTGTGGGGAATGAATAATCTGCTTAACTGGTTACGAATTCTCAATGTGGGGCAGCGAGCACAAGGGGCAGATAACATAGAGTCACCGGGACCCAAGCCCCTGGAGTGTTCGGCACAGGAGGAAAGCGGCCACGGAGGAGCGGGGAGAGGCTTGCGGCACCGCGCACGTGGGGAGGGTTCCACGCAGCCACGCTCTTGATTTTGATTTAGAAAGAGAATTGGTCAGATGTGACTAGAACAGGACACTCAGCAAGTGCATGGATTCTGACAGATGTGAGGGGAGGTGACAGTGATCAGACAGCAAGGTAGGCTGGTGTTTCACTGGCACGTCTCGTGCAAGACTAGGATGAAAGGCCTGGCAATCTACTTCTGAGTATCACCCACCAAAAACGTTACGGAGCCCAAGCATTGGGTCCCTTTGTGCCAACAACAGTGATGACCGACTCTGTCCTTTGCCTGGATATGGAAGAGGACTTCACTGGAAGCTGGCTCTGCATCCACTTACGAGGAAACAGAGAATTGAAACTAAACCCACGCTGAGCAGTCACTTCCAGTTAACAGAAGCACTGTAAGACTGAGAACTGCCGTGTTTATAGAGGTCTGAGGCTTTAAAACTTCAGGGAGGCAGAGTGCCAACCTTTCTCCTTTGGAGCAGCTGGTGGATTCAAATTGACAACCTTGAGGTTAGCAGCTTGTTGCCGTATGCACTCTACCACCTGGGTCCCTGGGAAAGGAGAGAGAGCCATGGAAAGAGACTGCAGTTCCCCACACTACTGTCAGTCGGCAAAAGATGCAGTAACTGCTCCTCTCCAAAAGGGAGTTATCAAAGGATGTTTGGAAAGCACAGTGTGTATGTCCTTAGCAACAGTGAGAAGGTGAGAAGATGTCACATCAACCAAATTAGAAAAGTGACAAGAAAGAAAGAGATGCCCAGAGCGGAAAGAGCATTGCTATAGAAACAGAGCGGGTCACTGCCGCGGGGGACCATGAGGGATGAAGGAGAAAATGCACATGAGAAATAGAGGAGACAAAGGGAAAGGGGGAAATGATGACAGCCTCAGAGAGGCCACCCCCAGGATCCGCCATCTGAGGCGGGAAAGAGGCGCTGGGGCGTGGAGCTGCGTTTGGTTTGGTTGCACGTATGAGAGATCCCTTTACTATGATGAGTTGGCACTGGCTCAACAGCACCTAAGAACGACACAAGGGACGATGGGAGAAATGCAGAGGAAAAGGAGCTCAATCTAAACCACGTGAGAGGGAATCAAAGTCCCTAACACCAAAACGACAGCAGCAACAATGACTCCAACCACCATGACAACAAAAGCAATCGTGACTCCAACCCCCACGACCATGACATCAAGTCAAATGCCCCAAACCCGCACACCCCTCACATGAGATTTCCCAGTAAATCTGGCTCCTTTCTCTTTCTCCTGAGTAGCAGCTGGTGGATTCAAACTACTGACCTTTACGTTCACAGCCCAACACTTAACCTACACACTTCACCACCAGGACTCTTTTAACTATAATACAGACACCATTTTCTTTCTTTCTTTTTTTATCTTTTTAGACAAGTGAAAATTTCAAACTTCATCAATAAGGATTACATTTTTTAAAAGAAAACATAATTTGCACCGAATTAAAGGGTAGATTGGTTAAGAACTCTCCAGAGAACACTAATAACCAAAAACAAAGGGGTAACAAATCTGGAACTTTTAAAGAAACTCTAATCTAATAAGCCTAGACCTAATTAAACCGCCAGGTCTGTGTGGGTGTGGAGAGAATGGTGTCTTCAGATTTAAACACCCAGGAGATTCATGATTGCAGTCATGTACAACATGCAGCCATGCTTGCGGACAGTGAAGAGGATTCGAAGCACTTACAAAAGAGCAAAGATGACAGTTTTCAGCATGGATCACACGTTAGCACAAAGGAAACAAAAATCTTTCCAACTGGACCAATAAGCAGCTTCATGATAAATGGAGAAAAGACGAAGTTGTCAAGCATGAAATTTTACTTGAATTAATAATCAACACCTATGGTAGCAACAGTCAAGAAAGCAAATTAATGACACCTTGCTTTGGGGAAAATTTGCTGTCAAGGATCTCTTCAAAGTGCCAAAGAGCAAGGGTATCAGCTTAAAGATTAAGATGTGCCTGATCTATTGAAAAACAAGGAACTCATGCAATATTATTCAAAATGGTTGACTCTGGAGAACATTATGCTGAGTGAAATATCCCAGTCACAAAAGGAC
>NW_006399830.1:7195283-7216459 GCF_000299155.1 Elephantulus edwardii | reverse complement strand
AACTGTTCCATTTGTATCTGAGAATTAGACAGTGAATAACAAAGACCAAAGAAGGGTTGAGGCCTTTGAATTGCGGGGTGAGGAAGAGTATTGAGGGTGTTATTGATTACGGAAGAACAGTGCAGCCACGGGCTCCATTATGTCAGAGCTGACGAGGATGGCACAGGGTAGCACAGGGTTCAGATCTGCTGTTCAGAGCATCACCACAAGTCCGACTCAACTCCACAACACCTAACAGCAGCAGAAGAGCAAAGAAATCTGTCTCAGAAGTATATCCAGGATGTTTCTTAGAGGCAAAGATTGTGAGACTCTATCGCACATACTTTGGTCATGTTGTCTGGATAGAGTCGTCCTTGGAAAAGGACATTACACTTGGAAAGGTGAAGGGTCAGTGAAAAATAAGGAAGATTCCACAAGATGGACTGGCACAGGGACACCAGCAATAAAAGCCCCGAAGACTGCCAGGCCAGGGACGTCTCTCGATCTATGCAGATGAGGCCTCTCTGGTTTGGAGTGGACTCAACGGCATCTAACAAGAACAAGAAGTCAATTTCCTAAAAATATTTAAAAAAAAAAGAAAGATAAACAAAATTGATATTTTGGAAAGTTTATGCCATATGTTAATAAAAAATAAGAAACTAAAGGAATGAAACATGATGGCAAAGAAATGAGCGTAAGCCCTAAAGGCAATTAAATGTTCAGGGATGTGTCAAACTGAGTGTGCCAAATGGTCCCCAAACTGATAAGATTCCTCAAAATAGAAAATAATGAGGAAATGTGAAAAAAAAAATGAGGCAGGCATATTGACAACAACCCTGTATTAAAATTAACAAAGGATGAGAAATAGTTTCTAACCCTCACTGGAAAAACGGAAAGCAAGATATCAAACAGTCAGATAACCAGGAGAATAAAAGAAAGAAAGGGAAGAAGGAAGGGATGGAGGGAGAGAAGAAGGAAGAGATGGAAGGAGGGAGAGAGGGAGGGGGCAGGGGAGAGGAAGGGAGAGAGGGAGGGGTTGAGGGAGAGAGGAAGGCAGACAGGCATCATCACCAATAAAGAAATGAAATGGATTCATGCATCGTCACAGATTGAACTTCTCCCCCTAAAAAACACAAGTTAACTATATTATACAACTATAATGTGAGGAGATGGCACCTCCCCATGAATCTTATAAACCAAATAGTTGTAGGAGGATTAAGGGTGGAATGCAACACTCCCTAATTCCATCACAATCCTAATCAGATATCAGGGAGCTTCCTGTAAACTGTGGCCAGTAAGATCTTTTCTCTCCAAAAAAAGCTAAAATTAGTGGAGGTAAGTGCGGAAGAAATGCTCTCAACTACACCAAGAAATTTACAGGAGCGGAGTGTGTCTCTCAGATGCAGGCCCCTGCAAGATGAAGTTCCTTGGCACTGGGGAAGGCTGGGACACATGGAAGTCTCCAGGGGAGAGAGGAAGGGAGGGAGGGAGGAAGGAAGGAAGAGGAAGTGAGGGAGGGAGGGAGGGAGGAAGGAAGGAAGGAAGGGAGGGAGGGAGGGAGGGAGGGAGGGAGGGAGGGAGGGAGGAAGGAAGGAAGGAAGGAAGGAAGGAGAAGGAAGGCAGGCAGGCTAAGAAGGAAGGAAAAAGAAGGCAGGAAGGCGAAGGAAAGTGAAAGGAAGGAAGGAAGGAGGGAGGGAGGGAAGAAGGAAGGAAGGAAGGGACTTTCTACCATAACTGGCAGAGAGAAAAATGCAGACTTCCCTAGAGCTGGTATCCTGAGCCAGGATTTGCATCCTCTTGAGCAGGAGAACCAGTGTGTTTGTTAAAGCCACCCAGCCACCTCCACAACTGCCACCACAGCCCCGTGAGATCCCTAAGCCATGTGCGCACCTAAACCAGCAAAAAGCAAAACACGGGCATAAAGATCTAGTATGAAGTGTTCTGAAATCAACGTAAATGGTTCCATTTATCAACTAAAGAAGCTCTCAGAAGAATTAAAAATGAAAACATGACATAGATTTTGTAAAAATAGGAGACTATAGACTCAAATGATCCAGAAAGGGTCACAGAGCGGCCTCACTGTGGGTAATATGGAAGTGTCCAGCAACTGCCATTGTCTCTCATTACTGTGGAGCTGATTCTGACTCACAGCGACCTCACATGTGCCAAGTCCAACCTCTCCCCAGTTTCCACGTCTGCATTCTCTCAGGTGTCAAAGGTTGGTCCATGTGAGGCACCCTGGGGTGGATCTGAACCGTCTACCTCTTTCTGCCAGTGGTCAAGCACTTAGTGAACCTTCTGAGCACCAGCTGGAGAGGTTCCCTAGTGGCGACTATGCATAGCAATAAATGTTCTGTAAACATAAGCCAAAATGTGATGTGGCAAAAATCAACAGAAGTCACAAGTCTAACAACCCCAGAAACATTTAAAGAGCATGGATATTGCTAAAAGGTAAAATCCATCCTACAGACAGATGGTAACACTCTGGGAAATAAACCATAGAAACAACCAGACAGAGACTGTAGTTAATTCACCTCGGAGAAGATCGCCAGTAAGAGCAAAGGAGACAACGCGAACAGTGTAAAGAAAGCTCCCTGCACAGGCCGGCCTCGCTCGGCACTGCACCGGGCTCAGTTCCAGAGCACTACAATCAAGTGAATGTCGAAATGAAGTGAGTCACAGTTTCTCTGGTTTCCCAGTGAACAGGAAAGCTAGGTTCACACTCTACTGTAGATTATCAAGTGTGCAATAAATAAAACGACCCCAAACTCACTGCCACCTAGTCAGCTTCAACTCATAGTGGCCCATCGTCAGGCTTCCGAGGCTAGAGACAGATATGCCTTCAGTGGCCAGGCGTGCCCATCTTTCTCCCATAAGGAAGCTGATACCTTGATACCTCCAATCTTTTGGTGAGCAGCCCAAGGTGCTACCATTAAAGCGTCAGGGCTCCCTGCATATGCAGCAGACGACGACGAGAAAGTTTGAAATAGAAAAAAAATCCCACAGTGTGACCAAGACACAAAATGAGCACATGCTGTTGGGAAGACGGTCAGGACCAGCCGACTCCCTGGCGCAGAGCTGCCACACACTTTCAGTGACAGAAACCCCAAACCACAAATGCAGAGCATCTGAGCTGTAGGACAGAACACAAAGCAGTAACAGCCGAGCACCTTAGAACATTGAGAACAGGCCTTCGAGAAAGCGGGCCAGGTCTGCTGAGTTACAGGGAAAATCGAGCAAACCACAAGTCCTCGTACTTTTCTCACAGCGCCATGGACATGGAAGTCATTTCTCGTTCATTCCAGTAGCTTGGAAATGATCATATTTTCCATAAAGAGTATGCAGAGCATGAGAGGAAAGGAGACTGCAAAGGTGAACTCTAACCCGAAACCGAGGAAGGAGCTACTTTTGGTGGCAAACCTCTCACTATAGTTGCCTTAATTAGGAAATAATGAAAAAACGAAGATGAAATTGCACAATTAATCTGCTGAAATAGCTAGTCATGACAATAAGTAAGAAACACAAATAAAAAGCATATTGTATTCTTAAAAACAATATATTCAAATTCTGTAAATAAACTAATAGAATTTTTTTAATAAAGCAATGTTATTGTTATATGCCATCCAGTTGCTTGCGACTCATAGCGACTCATAGTACAAGAGTCCTAAACACCATTCTATCCTGTGCATACTGTAAAAAAAATTTTAAACAAAGTATACGGTTAGTGACCTCTCCAAAGTACTGAAGAGCAATAGTGCCACTCTTTAGACTAAGGTGCACCTGATACAGGCCACAGTCTTTGCATGACCTGCTTTGTGTCAGAGCTGAACAATGAGGGAGGATAGAAAGAGAATTGATGCCTTTGAGCTGTGGTGCTGGAGAAAAGCACTGAATACACCATGGACTGCTAAGAAAACAAACATCCTGAAGAGGGTTAAATCAGGCTGCTCCTTGGAGGCAAGGATTCTAAAGCTTCGTCTGACATACGTTGGACATGTTGCACAGAGGGACTAGTCTTGGAGAGGGACGTCATGCTTGGGAGGGTAGAGGGACAGCGCAGGAGGGGAAGACCCCCAATGAGATGGATTGATTCAGCGACTGGGGTAATGGGAGTAGGTGTGTCAGTGACAATGAGATTGGCACAGGACAGAGCAGGGTCTAGGGCTGTTGCACACAGGGTTGCTATGAGTCACAGGTGACTCGATGGCAATAACAACAACAACAACTGTAAAAAAAAGCATACTGTGCAATTAAAAAAGTAAGGCTCGTGAAGAAAGAAAATGACACTTTTCAGTGGTCCATTTGGATTAGAATTGGAAGCTCAAAGGCTTGTGGGGCCTAGGCAAGTTACCAGAAAGGGAACAAGCAAGAATAGTAACGAATGACCCACCAATTACACTTCCAGGTACTTACCCAAGGCCCCCACAAAGCAGTAAGCATGGATGAAAACAAACATCTGTTTACTGACGTCCAACGCATCCCATTACATGTGCACAGGAGTACAAAAGCAACCCTGTGTACAACAGAACAAAAGAACCCCCAGGCCTGCACGATTCTCTCAACCCATGAGGCCTGAGGCCACGGTGCCGGGACATCCCGAAGGCCTTCCTTCCATCACTTACCTGTCAGCTGGTAATACTAGAAGCTGTCCCACCAGCATTTAAACACAAGCAGGGTTAGCCATGGTGGACAAATGTCGGTGGAGCTTTCAAGCTAAGACAGAGACGGAGAGGTAAGATTGGTGGTCCAATTCTGGGAAAATGGCCAGTGCTGTCCTGGAAGAATGTTCCTCAGAAGTGAGGACAGCAAATCACGGCTGGACCCTCATCATCCGTAGAAGAGAGCAGAAGTCCTAATCCACCTAATCCACACTGGAGCATGCAAGAATCTTGGAAACGCGGTGCCGAGTGAAAGAGATTGGTCACAAAGAGACAAGTGCTGTGTACAGATACACACTTAACAGGTAAGATCCTGGATGTTGATGTTGGTACTTGGCATCAAGTCAGAACCAACTCACAGCTGACCCTTCAGGGGGTTTTCAGAGGCTAAAAGCTGCATAACAGGTGACTGCCCATCTTTCTCCCACGGAGCAGCTGGTGGGTTCGAACCACTTGCCTCTGGGTTGGCAACATGTAAGCAAGTATCTAGTGACTAGTGTTGACTAGCAGTTAGGAGGGGTGAGGCAGAGGGTGAAAGGAGAGACGCAGTACTTTGGGAAGACTGCCCTTCCAAGTCACAGGCGAGCAGAAATTTTGGATGCAGATAATGGCAAAGGTTGAACCACACGAGAAAGACAATTAACATCACTGAATTGCACCCACACTCAAAAGGCAAACAGCTTGTTGCACATATGTTTGCCATAATAATAAAAAAATAATAATAACACTGGTAGAGGCTGGTCTGTGCTCTGCCCTGCAAGCCCCATCCAATTATTGCAATGAGAGGAAAAAAATGCAGTTCTGGTCTTGCCAAGTTCTCCAGTACTTTAAGAGGAGAGAGAAATGTAGACTTTTAATGTGAGATTTTCTGCTTCATAAATTGATGATCGAGCCAAGTAAAACTCGTCCAGTTGCTGTAACGGGCTGGCAGGCTATAAGCGTGTAACTCTAGATTTAGTCTGCTTGCTTCAGTTTGGCTCAGTCGCAGCAATCTGGGGTGTTGTGTTTTTTTTTTCTAGAAAATTCCACGTAGCTTTTTGAACGCATCAGCATAAGATTCTATCACATATTCTTTTTCAATGTCCACCTCTTCCTTCTGGTTTTTAAGTCCATGTGGGTGATAAGTCTCTTCAATCTTGGTGAACTAGGCTTTGCTTAGCAGAGTTCGTTTTCTGTTTCACAAAGAACTGGGGCTTGGATCTGTTCAAGAACTTGAAAGATTTTCAGTTTGTGATTTTTACATTTCCAAGTGCTTGGGCTCCTCATCCAATCTTGTGCACTGTGTCCCTAAATATCTGCCCTTTGATAATTCATGAGGTGGAATTTGTGGCCTCGTGTAGCGTCGTGTGTTTGTGAAACATTCAAGAATCTCTTAAAAGAAAGGTAATCTTATTTTAAGGGCACAACATTTATATTACACCCAAATGCACACACACACACAGCACCATTAAAATTGTTAGTTTTGTCTGCTTGATCAGGCTAAGAGGAAAGTGTAAAGTGTCTCCTAATAGCTGTGGGTTTTATATATCAGTATTAAGCCTAGGGAGAAAATGTACCAAGAAAACCCAGGGTGTGAGACCAAGAAAGACAGCACATAAACACCAAGCGCAATAGCCCGTATTGAGATGAATGTACACAGCAGAAAGAGTGTTTTGACACATCAGATTGTGCAGAGGAAGAGGCTGTTTGGCCACTGACAGGAACTTGGATTTATAGAGTGTCCCAGTGGCAAAATGGCTAAGAGTTGGCTGCAAACCAAAAAGATTCATAGTTTGAACCCACTAGTTGCTCCAGGGGAGAAAGAAGGGACAGTCTGCCTCTGTAAAGGTTTACAGCCTTGGAACCCTGTGGAAAATTCACTCTGTCTTACAGGGTTGTTATTAGCAGGACTGGACTAGACACAGCAGTGAGGTTTGGATTCAGTGTGGTCACCTGTCAATGAGATGGAGATGGCAGATTTTCCTGGAATGATGTAGGAAAAGGCATTGCTTAGTGAATGCTATGGGTTCAATTGTTGTTATTGATGTGTGCCATTGAGTCGCCTGTGACTCCATAGCAGCCCTATATACAAGAGCCCTAAACCCTGCTCTATCTCTCCTGTGCCGACCTCACTGCCTCCAACACACCTACTCTCACTACCCCAATCACTGAATCGATCCATCTCATCGAGGGTCTTCCTCTCCTGTGCTGTCCCTCCCCTCTCCCAAATATGATGTCCCTCTCCAAGGACTGGTCCCTCCTTGCAACATGCCCAAAGTATGTCAGACGAAGCTTCAGAATCCTTGCCTCCAAGAAGCAGCCCAGCTTCATCCTCTCCAGGAAAAACCTGTTTGCTCTCCTAGCAGTCCAGGATATATTCAACACTCTTCTTCAGCACCACAGCTCAAAGACATCAATTCTTTCTATCATCCCTAGTCACTGTCCAGCTCCCTGACACATAGCACGTAACTGCAGAGACTATGGCCCAGACCAGGCACACCTTAGTCTCCAGCCTGACGTCATTGCTCTTCAGTACTTTGGCGAGGTCTCTGACAGCTGACATTTCCAATGCAATTTGTCTCCTGATTTCCTGGCTGCTGGTACCAAGAGCCTCCCTTCAGTTATCTGAGGCTATTATAATAGAGATGCCACAGGTGGACGGAGGAGGCTAGATGTCCAGATGCAGGGTGCCCACTCTGGGGGAGGCCTGTTCTCTCCGTGTGCTGGTGCTGGAGGAAAGTCTGTGTTTCACCAGCACCTGGAGACCAGACAGACGTTCCTTGGAAGGTCCCAATGGGCTAAGGATTCCCTGTGTCAAGGAGCTTCCTCTTGCAGGAAATGGGTCCAAAATGGCTCACTCCACTCTGGACATTTCTTTCTTGATGATTTCTTCCTTCCTTCCTTCCTCCATTTTCCTACCCTCTTATTTCTTGTGGGGAAATAAAAAGGCACTTCTGGCCAGATCTCCCATCTCCTAGGGCTGTGATGGCGTATCTAATCACTGAGGGTCTTCACACAGCTTCCACATTACATTGTTACAAACATGTATTTTGGGGACACTCAGTGCAATCCACAACATTACCCCAACCAGTCCTTGGACATGTGGATACGATCTCGATGGGAAACAGGGGTTTTCTTTTGTTATATTAATGAGATCACACAGGAGGAGGGTGGGTCCTAAATCCAGTCACTTCTGAGTTCTAAAGGAGTAGATGAGACACGGCAACGTGGAACACCAAGGAAGAGAGACGCCAGGAGAGGAGCATCTCCAAGGCCAGGACGACCTGTGAGGAGGGACCAGGCACTCGGATCCTGAACAGCAAAGCAGGGACGTTTGCTCTCCAGAACCACCCATTGGTGGGATGGCTCTTACAGCAGCGCTTACCACCTAATACATCCTCTTCTCAGCCACTTAGCTTGTCCTCTGTCCTTCACAGGCATGGAAAGTGCATAAAACTACGCCACAAGCTTCAAGATTTCTCTTCAGGCCAAAGACGTTGTTTAAGCCAGATGCCCCAAGGGGCGAATGGCCACACCATACTCACAAGAGGACGCTGACGCCACAAGCTCATGGGCCCTGCCCCCAGGACGCCGACTCCATAGGCGTGAATTTCTAACAAGTGCCCATGTGTTTCTGGTGCACCGTCAGGTCTGCGTACCTCTGCTGGAGGCTATAAAAAGCAACCCACCTGCTCTCACCTCTCACCAGGTGGATCTGTATCTGGTTGGTGGTGGGTGAGCAGGAGGGAACCGAGCATTCTGTCTCACAAAAGCTGAGGTGTTGGCAAAGAAGGCAGAATAATCCACGGACAGCCAAGAGAACAATCCATCGGTCCTTAATGGGAGCACACCGCTGTGGCTCTGTCCTTCAGAGTGCCTGGGTTCCAACTGCCCACCTTTGGATTAACAGCCCATCACTGCATTAGCCCCTGCACCACCACGGCTCCTGGGCCTGGATCTAATGAGCTAAACCTTGGAGATGGTAATTTGAGTGGCTGTTTTTTACCATTCCTTCTGATAAAGACACATAACTGATGCACAGGATGGGTGAGTCACGCTTGTACGGGAGGCCACGGCACCAGGTTCCACAGTGCACAGCCTGGCAGACAAGGCTGGCACTCTGAGGGCTGGGCAGGGCGCAGATCTGGGAAAGCATGTGGGCAGAAGAAGCATGTAGGAAGGGGAGCTGGTCCCTACAGGTGACAAGGCACCCACCTCAGCTGCAGGGGAAGACGCAGTGAGCATGACAAAAATAAGCAGCTGCATCCAGTCTGTGCCCCCTCCTGGTGAAACTGTGTGTGCAGAGCAGAGCAGAGGGCAAAGACCATGGCCTTGACTGAGCAGCTCATGCACGAGGTGTCCACGGGACCCCTGAGTGAACTTGCAGGCCGACCTCTCAGTGAGGAGCTGAGCTTGTGCGCATCACCCGGGAGCCCTGTGCGCATGTGGAAGAGGAGGGACGCGGGGCGAGCGCCTCCAGGAAGGACCTGTGCAGGGAGGAGGCTCACTGGGGGCCCCACACCTCGGGCAGATGTTTGCCTTCTCGGTTTACATCCAAGTGCATAGTGTATTTGGTGTGTACATGCATGCACATGGATCCACACAGAAGATATACACATACGCATGACACACACTCACACGTATGCACCTATACACACACATACTCAGCACACAGGCATGGACACACAGATGAACACACGCACGGACATACGTGTACATGTGCACCAGCACAGGCACACACACAGCTCCAGCCCTGGTGGCAAACTGGTCCCAGGCCAGGAGAGCAACTCCCAGCCCACTTCCTGTCTTCCCGTCTGTCCCAGGAAAATGAGGTCCACACAGGAGCGGCACTGTCTGGCTCCCGAGGCATCCGGGCCAGGAAATCCTCCCTAATCCAGGCGGGGACTGTTCCAGGCGCAGCCCCTAATGAAAGCCTCATGCGCCCACTTGGCTGCTAGGAGCTGGCCCCAGGCAGAAGGGATGACCTCATCGTTGGCCTGGGGACAGGCCGGCGTGTGTGGGCCAGGACTGTGCAGAACCAGCCCAGCTGGGAGGGATGGGGCCGCGATCTGTGGTCCTCATAGACCTCAGGGTCTTCTACTCTGCTCCACTCTTCTTTATGTTGGCATCCTCCCCACAGAAACCTCTGCCTCTCCACATTTTTCACTCCAGAGAGAAACTTAATTAGGTAGAGCTGAGTCTCTACGGAGGCTCCCCGGTTACAGAAGCTAGCAAGGAAGGATATAATTAGAACCTGATTTTTTTTTTTCAAGAGAACAGTTCAAAGGGGCCCCATTAAGAGAGGAACACGAGAGAGGCATTGCATGAGCTCACTAAAGCCTCGAGCCCCAGGCCCTGGCATGCTGGAATGC
This sequence comes from Elephantulus edwardii, assembly GCF_000299155.1. Taxonomy (NCBI): domain Eukaryota; kingdom Metazoa; phylum Chordata; class Mammalia; order Macroscelidea; family Macroscelididae; genus Elephantulus; species Elephantulus edwardii. Next base: position 7,206,471 of record NW_006399830.1, on the reverse strand, counting down.
CCTGTACCAGTATCGTCACAGAACACAGACATGCGTCCAACCTCAGACAGGGTGCCGAGTACCCAGCCCATTCCATGCCTTCAGTCCTTTGGGGAAGGTTATTCTTTCAACCTGCCTTATTTTCAAATGTTCTATTGCAAATTCTTCATAAGTAGTCAGATTTTTGGACATGTTGTAAGAAGAGACCGGTCCTTGGAGAAAAACATCATGCTTGGGAAGGTGGAGGGACAGCGCAGGAGGGGAAGGCCCTCTATGAGGTGGATTGATTCAGTGACTGGGGTAATCAGGATGGGAGTGTCAGAGGCAGTGCGATTGGCACAGGACAGAGCAGGGTTTAGGGCTGTTATACATAGGGTCGCTATGAGTCGCAAGCGACTCAACAGCACATAACAACAACAAAAACAACTTTTAAAGGAAGGAAGCACAGTCCAAAGGAAGTCTACTAGATTGGGGGACATTGGTGGTTCAGAGGTAGAGCTCTCACTTTTCACGTGGGAGAACTGGGTTCAAGTTCCAGCAGACACACCTCACGCACAGCCCCCAAGCATCTATCAGTGGGGGCTTGGGCATTGTTATGATGCTTGACTGGATTTCAGTGGAGTTTCCAGACTGAGATGGAGTAGGAAGAAAGGTCTGGAGATCTACTGTCAAAGCATCAGACAACGGAAGTTCTATGGCAGACTAGTGGAAGGTGAGGATGAGGTATCCTGGGCAGGAATCAAACCCAGGTCTCCTGCATTCAAGACAAGAATTCTATCACTCAGCCACCAAATACCTCCTGCTTCCCTGCGGTAGGATCTGCTCTTATGGGTTGCGTTGTTTATCATCTCAGCTGTTCTTAGTGCACTTGACTGCGTTTTATTACGGGAATGGTTCAAGAGTTCAAAAGCACAAGACCTTCTTGGTTCCATAGTCAGATTTCTATCACTTAAGGAAGAGACTTTCTGTCTAGATAGGTGTCTCTGAGATGATGGTGGGAGACGGAGGGCGGTGAGGAATGTGTGTTTTCCTCCAGCTTTTCAGATACGTCTCTAATGTGAGGCAAGGTCGAACAGGCCACCAGTTGAGTCGCCGTCAATCAGAGTTATAAGGGCAAAGCTGGGGCTGCCCACACCACTGAGGGAGGACCCCTGATAAAGCACCTCTCTTGTGAACTTGAATATAACTATCTATAAACCCACTTGGTGCTTGGTACTGGGGTTCATGCCCCACATGGGCCCCTATGTCCATCTTTTTAGCAGGTCCAGCCTGATAACAGGAGAGACCTACATTCTCCAAGTCATCTTGGAGACGCAGCATACGCGGCCCCACCATGACCTTGGTCCAGTCTCCGGAAGGACTGGCCAGCCCCACCCCCTGCTTCCTCTCACTTGGTCAACTACTTCACGCTCCAGTGGTTCGGGATGGACACTGAGGGGCTGAGAACAGGACTGTGCCCTAAGCACTGTCTAACACAGTTGGTTTTCAGAACATTTAAAAGGCAGTGAGATGACAGCTCATTATTGCAAGTGGATGATGTGACATCATGGGTATTTAATGCTACAAAATGAGATGCATATGATCAATTAAAAAATATATACATTATAAACTTTCACTTAAATCACCTTAAGAAAATGTTAAAATATAGAATATATGGAAAAACCAGCAAACCCCTTCTCCCCAGGGAGGTAACGTGGAAAGAGCCCGGACAGGAGCAGCTGGGACCCACTGCACGCGCATTTCCTGAGCACGGCAATCGAGTCATTGCTGCTGTTATGCCCCGTCCCGTCAGAACCGTCTCGTGGCTGACCCTCCAGTGGGTTCTCAGAGGCTGCAAACTGCACGTGAGAAGACGGCCCGCCTTCCTCCTGAGGAGCAGTGGGTGGATTCGAACCACGCTCGTGCCTCACCACCAGCCACCAGAGCTCCAGTCACATGAATTCTGTCTGTTTCCCAGAGCATATAAAACTATGCCTGACACGTGCTGCAATCCCATAAGTGTGTAATCATATGATGAAGAAAAATGGAATTATTCTAAGAATGACCAAAATGGAACAGATACCTAAGTGCTGAGAGATATGCTCAGGGCAGCACGGCCACGGACTTTCCGTTTGTGAAAACTGCAGTATGTGTGCAGCTCAGGAGAGCAGAACGACTCGAGGTCTGCCCGTACGTGAGACAGAGTTGTGCAGCCACACGGTGGAGTCCTGAGTGTACAAACGCTCACCACGCTCGGCAAGCTACGCTCACGGCGGGGGCTCAGGTCCACCCAGAAGGGCCAGGGCAGAAAGGCCTGGCCGACTGTTTCTGAAATCTCAGCTATTACAGTCTTACAGAAAACAACTGTGTTTACTCATGTGCGGCCATCAGCAGTCAGAACTGTCTCAAAGGGATGTGGTGTATCCAGACAATGGAATATTATTCAGAAATAAAGAGGAAATGAAAAGCTGGTGGGTGGGTGCTTCCACACTGGCGAACTCGGAAGCATGATGAACCAGAGAAGCCAGTCACAAGGAGGTGCCCAAAATTCCATAGCCGTCAAACGTCCAGAAGTGGAAAATCCGCAAAGAAAGAAGGCAAAGCACTCGAATGCAACCCCAGAGGTGGACAGTGTGAGCCTCCCTCGCTCCGCGCCTGGCTGGCTGCCTCCCTAAGCTCTGCAGAAACTCATGGGGCAGTGAGTGCTCCCCTACCCTGCAGGCGCTCCAGGAGTCACAATGGACTCAAGAGCCGTGGGCACAAAGACCCGGGCACCAGGGTTGGAGGGGAAGGGACATGATGACAAAGAGTGTCAGGATTCCTTCAAAGGATGAGGATCATGTCCTAAGATGGTACCAACGATCGTGCAAATCTACAAATAGACTAAAAGCCTGAGTTTACACTCTAACTCACTGTATACCTGAATTCTGTCTCAATAAAGTTTTTTTTTTTAAAAAAAAGAAGAAAAATATCAGCTGAAAAAAGATGGGATGCCAGGGCTCCACCAGGCACCCCATTTCCAACCCCAGCCCCCGCAGCGGTTCCAGAGCCCTCTCTCACCAGGGCAGGGACTGCTGTTGGGAAAACCTGCTCTAGGCCTTCTCCGCCCCTTGAGTGTAACCAGGACGCGAGCCTGGGGCCTTTGCAGGCCCAGCTCCCTGGAGAGCCGGGCAGATGGGGGGCTGTCCCCCAAGCCTTACCATCCATGTCCAGGCGCTGCATGATGATGGCTAGCTCCACCTCGCTGGGCATGTACCCCAGCGAGCGCATGGCCATGCCCAGCTCCTGCTTGGAGATGAAGCCATTCCCGTCTCGGTCCAGAACGCGAAAGGCCTCTCGGATCTCTAGAGGAGAAAGCAGAGAAAGGGTGGTGGTCAGATGGCTGGGCTAGTCACTGCTGATGGGTGTCCCCGAGCGAGGTGAATGGTTAGCGAGGATTTACTTGGGAACGGAAAGATAGTAAATCTGAATCTACTCAGAGGACCACTGAAGACCTGCGATCCACATTTCAAAAATCAGCCCCTGAAAACCTTACGGAGCGCAGTTCTACTCAGACACACATGGGGGCGCCGTGAGTCACCAGCACCTGGACAGGAAATGCTTTTGGTTGAGCTACTGGGACAAACAGTGATGCATTAAAATGTCTCTAATAAGACAGGTGTCACCAGGCCTTTCTTCCACTGCACCTCCAGGTAGAGTCAAACCTTCAACTTTCTGGTTAATAGTTCATCATTCATGTCACACTCAAGCAGATTTTTTAAAAAATCACAGTTCTTGAACCCAATGTCCCTGGTAATACAGTTTCCATGTGCTTTTCTGTCTTTCTACTGTGACAGTGCAACCTAAGGAAACATCTTCATCCATTCCTTTGTTAATCTGACAAACATTTGTAGAATTTCAGTAGCTCTGTGGAGTGCAGAAGGAAAAACGGAGGAAAAATGAAAAAAGGAAAAGGCAGGGGTGGAAAGAGACAGTTAGGAAATGATCATGGCAAAGAGCTTAGCAAGGATCAGCTTCAACACGGCGGCAAACACCACTGGGCAGTGGGTGCAGCGGGCAACGGTGTGATCCCAGGATCCTTCCCAAGGATGGAGGCTGGGTCCCAGCTGTGAGGAGTAAACGGCCCCTTTGGAGCAAAAGAGGATCAATGTCCCCCCTTGCAGGTCCCTATTTCAGCTCCGGCTGCTGCAGAGGCCTTGCTGGCTGCGTCCAGGGCCCCCGGGAGGGCAGGAGCTGAGCAGCCCGCTGTTTTCATTTCAGCCCTCTCATTTATGGCTGTTTTATGGCTACAAACCACAGCAGATCAATAAGAACGTCCGCAAGGCCCAGGAGGCATCTTTAACGGCATTCTCTGCGGGCGGGCTGGCGGAGAAATTGACTTTGCCATCAGTCCAGTTCATCGCGCGGGGCAGTGTCCTCTGTCCTCACCTCAAACCAGAGCCCACGTGTGTGGGTGCCCTGGCTCTGTGAGGGGAGGTGGGGAGTCTGGAGAAGGGAGACTTGCTGTCCCCTCAAAGTCCCAGGGCTTGATGGGAGCTGACTTTTCAGCAATACCCTGAACTCAACGCAAACCCCGCTGTGGCAGCTGCCAGCGTGCATTGTGCCACTCAGCACGCATCAAGCACACGGCCACGCCTGGGAGACACTGCAGCTCAGCTCCAGACGCCCAGCTCCAAGACATCCATCGAGTGAGCCACACGTTATGTCCGGCTTCCCCGGGCACCTTAAGTCACATAACGCTGTAGTCTATCCAAGCAGTCCTGGAGGAACAGTACATTACATGCTAGGTTGGTAACTGAAAGGTTGGTGGTTCAAATCTCCCAACTGCTCTGCTCCAAAAGATCACCAGGGCCCCTGCTGTTTTCATATATAGTATAATGCTATTGAGTTCATATCACAGTTAAGTAAAATCTTGCTCAAGATTATCCCAAAATGACTCTCAGAATGTATCAATAGAGAACTTTCAGAAATTCCAGGTGGATTCAGAAAAGGTCGTGGCATTAGGAATATCATTGCTGATGTCAGATGGATCTTGGCTGAAAGCAGAGAATTCTAGAAGGATGCCTATTTGTGGTATATTGATGACACAAAGGCATTTGGCTGTGAGGATCATAACAAATTATGGCTAACGTTGAGAAGAACAGGAATTTAAAAAAAAAATAAAAAAAGAACAGGAATTCCAGAACACTCAGCTGTGCTCATGTGAAAACTAAACCTAGACCAAAAAGCTGTTACTTTGTCAGAACAAGGGAAGCCGGATGGTTTGAATCAAGAAAGCTGTGCATCTTGGTCATATCTTTTCTCCATACTTATCAAACTGCATGTTGAGCACGTCATTCAAGAAGCTGGACTTTATAAAGAAGAACGTGGCACCAGGATTCAAGAAAGAATCCACAATTACCTATGTTATGCACATTACACCACCTTGCTAGCTGAAAGCAAGGAGGACTTGAAATGTTTCCTCTAGAAGCTCAAGATAGATTACAGTCTTCAATATAGATATAGCTATATCAATATCAATATCAATAAATAACAATTCTTACTGCTGGCCCAATCGATATCATGATAGATAGAAGACTCAAGTTACCAGTGATTTCATCTTGCTTGGATCCACAATAATCATCTTTCCCATCAGCAGTCATGAAGTCAAAGTATGTGTTGCAATGGGAAAATCTGCTGTCAAGAACCTCTCCAAGGTGCTAAGGAGCAACAATGTCAGTTTAAAGACTAAGGTGCATCTGAGTCAAGCCATGGTCTTTCCCATCTAAAAACTGGACAATGAATGAGGATGACAGAACAAGGATGAAAACTTGATGCCTTTGAGATGCGGTACTGGAGAAGAGGAACAAATATCCTATGGACTGCCAAAAGCACAAACAAGTAAGTTAAACCAAGTGCGGCCCTGCCTTTGAAAAAAGACCTCCTGCATGGCTAGGTAGAGAGTCGGCAAAAGAGAAGACCCTTAAGAAACCAGACCAACACAGTGAGGATAACAATAGAGCTGAGTGTAGCAGAAATGATGAGGATGGCACAGAGTAGGACAGGGTTCAGATCTGTTGTTCATGGCATCACCACGGGTCACAGTTGACTCAACAGCACCTAAAACCAACAATGAATTCACAGTTAATATGAATTCAATGCAGTAGAGCTGGGAAATCTTCAGTATGATTTGTTGTTGTTGGTTGCCTTCGAGTCAGGAACGACTCATAGTGACCCTATGAACAAAAGGCTCCAAGACCCTCTACAACTATTGATTTGTTGTTTAGGAAGTGGATGCCACTCCTGCATCCAGCCAGCAGGACTTACTGCCCCTGGAACCTTCCACAGGGTGAGCTGTCTACGAGTTCCGACTCACAGGGTTCCAGTCGACGGCACACAACAGACCGCTCGGAGCAGATGACGGCTCCAGCCAGGGCGTCGGGCCCTCGGCTCTGGGCCAGGCGTCACAGCCAGGTAGCTTTGCAGCCTCAGTTTGCTCCTGTCAAATGAGCTGCTGTGGCCGCCAAGGCCCCCAAGCTCCATTCCCGGTTTCCCTTCTCAGATCTGCGGCTGCTGTTCTAGGGCGTCTGGGGGAGAACAGGAAACCCGTGCTTCCTTCCCACCCAGTTAATCTGTCATTCAAAACCCCCTTCTTTTCTTTCCACTGATTGTGCAGACACACACAGTCAGGCCAGCCGGGTGCTGAATCAAGGGATCTGTCTGCGATTTTTTTCCCTAAAGGGTTTGAAAAGTGCTGAGGCCACTGCGCAGGCATTAAGTGGAGGTGTACGAGGACGCTGGGGCAGAGACTGTGGCCTCACAGTGTGACCGTGGGGGCCCCAGGTGGAAGGGCAGGAGGGCAGTGCTAGGTCTCCTGAAGTAGAAATTAGCCCCTGAGGCTCTGTCTAAAGCCTGTGACCCTGGCAGGCTTCTCTCTCAGCCTCAACTTTCAAATCTGGAAAATGAGTTGAGCTGGCCCATTTAGCTTCTACAGTGCAGGGTTGCGTATGGTGGCTGCTCATATAATGCAACAGCAGAAAATGCTGGGTGATGCCAGGGGCCCCCTGGGTCAATGGTTGACAGCAAAAGGCTTAAGTGTTCAGTTGTTAACCAACAGGTTGGCAGTTTGAATCCACCAACACCTTTGAGGGAGAAAGGCTTGGCAACCTACACCTTAAGAATTAAAACCAGGGGAGCTCTGGTGGCCTAGTGGCAAGGAGCTGCAACTACAATCCCAGAAGCACACGGTTCAAATCCACCAGATGCTCTGCCGGGGAAGGAGGAACAATCTCCTCCTGTACCAGTCAGATCTGATTTGACGGTACACTCACACAAAAATAACAAAATAAAAAAAGAAAAAAAAGAATTAAAAACATTACCGTCAACACCAAGATTCACCCCAGCTAACTCTACAGGCAGATTGCTGGTGGCCTAGTGGTGAGGAATTGCATTGCCAATCCAGAGGCATGCAGTTTGGATCCAACCTTTGTTCTGCTGGAGAAAGATGGGCAGTTTGCCAACTCTGAAAGCCTGCTGGAGGATCAGCTATGAGCTGGTTCCAATGTGACAGCACACAACAGCATCTCCACCAGGACCGAGCAGCGCTGCTCCTCCGTGGAGTTTCCCAGGCAGGGAAAACAGCCGCTAACTGACAGGGCTGTGCTTTGAACAAACACAGTGTTCCACGGGAGAAAGACTTGGCAATCTACTTCCATAAAGTCTGATAGCCTGGAAAACCCTACTCTGTTATATTGGGTCAGAATCTACGGTGGTTCTCGAACAGCAGCTCCCAAGCAGAGAATTTGTCGTCCATATACACAGAAAAAAGACCAAGCTAGAAAACGTCATTTTCTTCCAAAACAGGAGATGGGGAGGGGAGGTGCAAAACGTGAAATCCGTAACAGGAGCCTCAGGAGACTTCGTCTTTTGAGGTTCAGGAAACCAGCAGCGCAGACGCTTATGAGGAGGAAACGGGTCCCGAAGTCTGCAGACACTGACGCCGGCTGAGCTGGATTTTTAACAGCAGCACAGGGTGTGAGAAACACGCCCATAAAGGCTGCAGAGACACTGCAGCAGGCACGGCTTGTCTGCTCCGGGCCACAGCGGCGGCTCCGGTGCCAGGGCCTCGGCTGGCTGCCCAGAGGATGGGGACCACAGGCCCCAGGTCAGAGGACCAGGGAGAAACTACACTGGGTGCTAGTAATCATACTGTGTCCCCCAAAATGTGTGCAGGAGCCCTGACCCCTATACAGTAGATGAGATCCTCTGTGGAAGTTGGTTTTTCTCTGCTGTGTTATAGCTCTAGTGACCCCAGATGCTGCAGGGTAAACTGAGTCCCACAGGGTTGTCTTAGCTGCTCTAACCTGTTTTCTGGGGAGCCCTGGTTACTCGTCAGCAGGGAGCTGGGCTGCCAACCCAAAGGCAGCTCCTCTCTGGAGCCCTGAATCCATCAGCTGCTTTGAGGAAGAAAGAAGAGAATCCTGACAAGTGTGATTTACAGCCTGCAAAACCCTGCTGGAAGGTCAGCCCTGAGTCTGTCTGACTCGATGACCATGACAGCAGGACCGGTTTTGTCCTGTAGTCCCGGAGGGAGCAGGGCCCCATGAGTGGGAATCAATTCAAACCTACCTAACAACAGCACTCTTAACGGAAGCAAGTGGTCAGTCTTTCATCCCAAGTACCACTGTCTGGGTGGGACCCGCCAGGCGTTAGGTCAGCAGTCCAGTGGGTGCACTTTGCACCACTTTTTCTTCTTGCTGTTAGGTGGGCTTGAGTCCACGCTGTCTAATAGCGACCCCTGTAGAATAGCTCAACACCCTGACTCATTCCATGCCATCCTCACAATCTCCCCTGTGCTGGAGCCCACTGTTGTTATCATCTCATCAATCTGCATCAATCATCACACTAAGGGTCTTCACTGACCCTATTTTTCCGAGATGTTGTCCTTCTCCAGGGCCTGGCCCCTCCTAACCCCATGCTCAAAGGATGAGAGATGATGTTTTGGCACCAAAGAACACCCTGGTTAAACTTCCTCCAAGACAAATTTGTTTGTGCTTTTTGACAGTCCATAGTATACTGAACACTCTTCATTAACACTGCAGTTCAAAGGCGTCTTCCTTATTCATTCAACTTTCATATGCACAGGGAGTAACTGGAAACACCATGTCTTGGACGTACCTTAGTCTTTAAACTGACATCCTTGCTCTTCAGCACTTTGACAGCAGACTTGCACAGAGCAACACATCTTTCTATTTCTTGACTGCTGCTCTCATGGGTGTTGGTGGGTGGTCTTGTGTTACGTTAATGAGGTCCTAAACCCAACCACTACTGGGTTATAGACAGAGTGATCAGAAACAGAAGGAAATACGAAGGCAGGACCACTGGGTTACAGAAGCTGAGAAGAATCTTCTTCCAGAGCCACAGAGAGACACCTTGCCCTAGAGCCAGTGCCCAAGAGACATTCCTGAGGTAGGAGGTCGGTGCTTAGGGACTTGATCTCCCTTCGAGGCACCTGAGGGGGTGAGGATGTGAACCAAGAGAGGACTGGAAGGCCTGGGGCTCTGGGGAGGGGGGAAGGGGAGTGGTGTGTGAGGGGCACGCAGGAGGGGAACAGCAGCATGCCCACCCAGGTGCCTGTGTGTATGAGCAGCACGGAGGGAGTTCGGAGAACAGACGCATCAGACGCACTGCTGAAATGGAGGGGTTGGGATAGAGAAGCTGTAACAGCAGAGAAAACGCTGCGCCAACCCCAGGCGGCTTTTGGTGTGAGCGCTGACTTAATTACAATCAATCAGTCCACAAATTTAATGATCTGTCTCAGTAATTAGGGAGCAGGGAGGTGAGAGCCCAGAGGACCCACAGCAGGAGGAGAAGGAGGAGATAAGGAAGAGGAGGAGGAGGAGGAGGAGGAGGAGAAGGAGAGAAGGAGAAGGGGAAGGAGAAGGAGGAGGAAGAGGAGAGAAGGAGGAGGAGGAGGAGGGAGTCGAACATCTAAAGGTGTCGGCTCCAGGACAGGTCCATGGATGGAGGTGCAGGTCCAAGGAACCTGCTCTGCTCAGAAAAGCTCACTGGGACCGACTCCTGGCTGACCCTCCCCTGTGTGTCTGAGGCTGTAAAGCTCGTGGGAGGAAACTGCCCAGCTTTGTCCTGAGTTGCTGCTGGTAGATTTGAATCTCCACAGAGGTGTGGTATTAGGGTTAGCAAAGCAACTACCTCCCTGCAGACTGTTGTGACTCATAGTGACCCTATGTACAACAGCCCCAAACCTGCTCTATCCTATGCCAATCTTACTGTCTCTGACACACAGAAGTCATATCTTCGTCCTGGGTGCATGTTTGAAAAGGTTAAGGCACCTTCACCAGCGGCAGTTTTAAACAGAGTGCGGCTGCTTTGTTTTTAAAATGCTCCTGTTTGTGCTTTCAGGAGAGGCTTACACTGATTAGGAAGATTGGCCCGGGGTCAAACCCAAACTACCCGGTGTCAGATAGGTCCTAACTCAGAGACCCTGCCAGATAGAGCCGAGTGCCATTGGAGCACAGCCACAGGAACTAGCCTGGACTGCTCACTGTGTGAGGAGCCCTGGTGGCCCGGTGCATTAGGTGTTTTGCTCCTAACTGAAAGGTCGGTAGTTTGAACCCACCAGGTAGTCAGCAGGAGAAAGATGAGGCATTTCCTTCCGTAAAGACTGTTGCTTCTGTTGTTTGTTGTGTGCCCTCGAGTGGATGATGATTCCTAACGACCTGTAAAGATTACGGCCTATAAACCCACTGGAGGGTCACCCTGCTTCAGACCCCACGGCAGTCGGTCTGGCTTTTCAGGAGTCTCTGTGTGGTCTTGAGTGCATGGAGTATCTGGATGATACAAAAAGGCTAAATGCTGAGCTCCTACGGAAAGGTTGGTGGTTCAGACTCACCCAGGAGCATCTCAGAAGTCAGGCCTGGCAATCTACAGAAAGGGCAGAGCCTTGAAAACTCTGTGGGGTGCACTTCTCCTCCGACAGGGATGGGGACGTCGTGAGTTGGCACCAATTCCATGACAATTGGTTTGGATGGGTTGGAAGCCACTATATATGGAATCTGTGAACAGAATCCAGTTAAGTCAGGCCAAATCTGAGGTTAAGCAGGGCTCCAGTAAATCCATAACCTCCTCGGTCTTCCAAGGCCTAAGGCTCTCTCCACGGCCAGTACACCATCTTGTTAATGAAGAGTGATAATGCTGCCCATTGCCAATAAGGCAATCATATGATGACCAG
>NW_006399830.1:7178417-7194955 GCF_000299155.1 Elephantulus edwardii | reverse complement strand
CAGGTGTTGCCCTCCCCTTGACCTCCCTCATTACCTGACAGTCTAAATAACATCTTTATGAATCAAGCCAACACCATCCCCAGCCAGGATCTGGCCTTTTGAAAGATGAACATGCCAGTAATTTATCAGGGGGCGAAATTATGCTGACAAAGGCTGAGGACGTATCCCAGGCTATGAAAAAAAAATATTTTCTTTCCCAAGCTAAGGAGATACAAAGACACTGGAAAGCTGGGGATATTTCCCAGAATCCAGGAGCTACAACAGAGTTAATCTGGCCCCAAATTTTATACACACAGATTAAGTAGACTTCATTTTAGTATGCCAGATAGATTAAAGCTAGTGGCAAAACCCTCAACTGGCAAAGAATAAAGCAAATTAGAACAGAGAGTATCACTGAAAGCCCATCTGGCCAGGGGTGCTGGTGGTTGGCTGGCTGCTTCAGAGGGCTGAAAGGAAAAGCAATAAGTGAAATATTTGAATATGAATGAAGATGAAGAGATTGTCTCCTCTGGGGGTGCTGACCTCTCTGGACAGATGGTGAGTAAAGAGAGAGAAAAAGTACACTGAGTTGCAGTGTTTTTTATCTCAAGGGCCAGGCCTGTCTTCCGAGGCACCTCTGAGTGGCCTGGAGTGGAGTGACAGTTGTGTCTACAGAGGGTGAGGAAGGGTCACCTATGTGAGATGATTTTTCACCATCCTTTTTTCTAAGGAACACTCTGGTTGTGCTTCTTCCAAGATTTCTTTGGCCCCATATAGTTCTTAAAAGATAATAATGTGCAAGGCAGATATCATTTACTAGCTAAGCTAAACTCGTCTGATTTTAAGAAAACATAGTTTTGGTTTAAGGATGGTCAGAGGGCAGTAGTCTTGAGGGTTAAATCATCCTCCAATAATATATAAAAACTAGATTTTGTAAAAATTTTAAATTTTGTTCTCAATTCACCCTCCTTTTGATGAAGATGCTTCTACAGAATCTTTGCTCAAAATTTTAAGAAGTGATCGCAGGGCACCATTCAGTTCTTCTGGTCTCATGGCAAAGGAGACAGTTAGTTGTTTGTGGGGACAATCAGTCACACGTTCCACGAGCAGAAACTATTAAAATTCATAGAGTAAGAATCACCAAGTTTTCCTCCTGCAAGTCAGGAGCATGATGACTGTCCTGCATGCGTCCCGCACAGAGGCCCAGAGTCCTGTGAGCGATAACCTTCATCCACATATCACTTAGCCTCTAGTTTCTAGAGTTCCAGATCCAGGTGAATTCACAAGGAAACCTATGATGTAGTTAGGCAATTTCACCTGTCTAATGAAGACCTCCATCAGCAGTGTGATGGGAGAAAGATGGGCAATCTCCTCCCGTGTGATTTACAGCTTCGGAACTCAGTGGAGGGTCAGCTATGAACCAGTTACGACCCAGCAGCAACGAGTGTGAGCTTGAGTGAAGACCTGCAGAAGGTTCACAAGGTAGGGAATGTTCCCGAGGGTGTACCAGGAACACCTCACGCCGCACACGGGTGAGTCCATCGGTGAAGGGAGGTGAGGAAGAAAGGTTTACGGAAGAGATTCCCCTAAAAATAGAGAAATTGGGGTTCCAGTGAAGAGTAAGCCGCTCTCCTGACTTCCAGGCCAGGGCCGTCTCCTTGGAAGAACCATGTACCTTTTGTCCTTGTTCTTTTTTTATTTATTTTTATTTTTTGCATGCGTACCATCAAATCAGATCTGACTGGTACAGGAGGAGGTTGCCCCTCCTTCTGCAGCAGAGCATCTGGTGGATTCAAACTGTGTACCTCTGGGATTGCAGTGCAGCTTCTTGCCACTAGGCCACCAGAGCTCCCTTGTCCTTGTTCTTTGAAATGAGTTGCCATGGAGCTGGTTCTGACTTTGCAACCCTGTGTCTTAGGAGAATTGAACTCCAGGGAGTAGTCAAGGCTACTGCCTTTGCGAAGCAGATTGGCAGGCTTATCTCCAGAAGCCCCCCCCACCCCCCCACCCCGGATAGATCTGAGCAACACGGTGATGGTGAGTGATGAGATCTAATATACTGTAATCACCTCCATGGTGAGATTTGCTATGAGCAACCAGTAAGTTGGGTTTCATCAGGGGTGTGGCCTACGTCAAATGTATGTGGCTATCTGGCAAAGCTCTCTTGATTTCTCTCTTTCTTAGGATCCTGCATCTGGCCTATCATAAGCTGACGCCAGTTCCCTGGACTTGAGCCAGCCGCCTGCCATATCACCTGCCCTTCCTGAGTTTACCAGTCCCTGTAACTACACACATTAGGAGAAGTCTATATCCTGATATCTGATTTGAAACTGGTCAGTTTCTACATGAGTATGAGACACTTGCTTGAAATTTCTCTGTGTGTCTCATATACGAAACATTCGTTAGTTTTTCTGAATAGAAAATTCAGCTTATGACAAATACCCAATAGTCTATTCTAAAATGAACCACCCCTTGTGGTTTATTAAGTGTAACAATATCACAGACAAACCTGTGTTGAGAAGTCTGGTGTCTCCCCAAATGGTAACCATTTCTCATATGGAAACCAACACCATTTCAGGGAAAATTGGGCAAATTGTCAAAGGAGGTAAGATGAAATCTTATCATTCAACACAGGAAGCAATACTGAGTGTGTACAAGCCCCAAATTGTGTGAAATTTGTTAACAGTCTGTCCTTAACAAATACAATTATTTTTCTGTTAAGTTGCACTACTGCTGAGGCTGAGCTGTAAACACTAATATCTTGAGATGAAGGACTGATTGGTATCTGAGAAAATAGTCATTGGGAGGAGTTAGAAGAATGGAATCCAAGTCCTAGAAATAAACCAGGGACTCTCTGATGACCTAGTAGTCAGGAGCTGCACTGCCGACCCTGGGGCAAGCGGCTTGAAGCCACTAATTGCTCCCATGGGAGAAAGGTGGGCAGCCTCCTCCCGTGCTATCTATGGCTTCTAAAACCTTGCTCAAGAGTCAGTTATGAGTCGGCTCTGAGGCACATAACAGCGTTAACATCCGAACTGAGGGGAGAAGAGGATTTCTCAGACGTGGCCTTCACCACCCTCTACTTCCCTGGAGTCTGGAGAATTCTCTCTTGGAGCTAAATTTCTTTTTCGATTATTCAATTCAACTCAGTTCAGTATTGCCTGGGAACCTACTATGAGCTAGGCCTCACTCAAGATGCTGAAAACAGAGCCAAGGGACACAAAAATATGCACACACTCAGCCTATTGTCTGGGCAGGATCAAGATGGACTGACCACCAGTGAGCCTGGATATAACTAGAGTCCAAGAATGAAGTGTAGCTTCTAGAGCTCAAGACAAACTGGGTGGCTGGGATGCAGATCCTTTTACCTCACAGAGGTTTATTCTGGAAACTCTTACGTGTTTTAAGGTGAGAGCTTTACAACCAATGTTCAACATATATTCAGTGCAGGTCACACACCCCAAGGCAACCACCTTTGTCTATCACCCACCTCTCAGGCTGTCCCACAACAGTGGCTGATGGGAGCTATGTCACCAGTGTTTCAAACACTAGAAAAACCACCCACGGTGGACATGTTTCAGCAGAGCTTCTTGACGAAGACAGACTAGGAAGGCAGACCTGGTGACTTGCTTGTGAAAACTGTGATTGTTGTGAGGTGCTGTTGTATCTAACTCGTAGCAGCCTTGTGTGCAACAGAACAAAACACTGCTCAGTCCTGCAAGGTCATTGCTAGATTTGATCCCATTATTTCAGCTAATGTGTCTATCCAACTCATGGGGGAGTGTTCTTCTCTTTCCTTTAGTCTGCACTTTGCCAAGCATGATGTCTTTCCAGGAATTGGTCTCTCCTGATAATATGTACAAAGTATGTGACATGATGTTCCATTTTCACTCCTAATGAGCACTGTGGCTATGCGTCAGAGAAAAAGAAGAAAACCTCTGAAAATCAGAATGAAAGCCTACCAATCACAAGAGTGCACTGTGAGATCGAAAGAGCTGGAAGACAAGTCCTCTGGGTTGGAAGGGATTCAAAATGCCCAAAGGCCACGTGATAAATGGTGCACTGCTGATTGTGAAGGACTGGGCAACATTTCTCTCTATTGTACACGGGGTCTCTATGTGTCAGGGTGGCCCCAGCGGTGCCCAACACCACCAGCATCTGTAGTAGATATTTTTATCATATTTCTCACACGCCTGGGCACACATAAACATGGACAGTGAGAGAGAGAAGGACCTTGGAGGGCATGGATTGACACAGTAATCGGGGCAATGGGGGTAGGTGTGCTGGAGACAGTGAGATTGGCTCAGGATAGGTCAAGGTGCAGAACTACCGTGCACAGGGTCGCTATGCGTCACAGGCAACTCGATGGCACATAACAACAACAACAACAACAACATCTTTCTATTCTTCTCACAAACAAACCAAAAAAGCCCTGAAATTGCTGCCCATGAAAAGGTTTATCAAATGCGACTGAGTCCGCTCGGATTCCTGGCAACCCCACGTATGTTGGAGGAGACGTGGACTCCAGGGTGCTTTCTGACGTTTCCGAGGCAAATCTCCAGGTCTTTCTTCTGAAGTATCTCTAGGTAGACTTGAACCTAGAAGCTCTTGGTCACTAGCTGAGCACATGAACTGTCTGCATCATTCAGGGTCAATAGAGAGGAATCCAGAAGAAACAGAAGCCAATGTGACCACCCCTCCCTTCAGTGGCATCCCTACTGCCCTCGGTCATGTGTTGGCAACACACACACACCAGCCGAAGAGGCCTCCGGGAGCTCAGGGGAACGGAGGAACTCCTTCCTTCTGTTCTCCAGAGTCCTGAACACCAGCCCCCACCCTTGTCCCTGCCATCTTCCCGCCTAGTCCGGTCTGCCTTCCCCGGCACTCGATAAAAGGCTGCCGGTGGAGGAAATTATTCTTCCCTGCGCGCTGCATAAATATCCCATTATCATAGGAAGCAATTTATTTTCTTACAATTGTCACCTCACTCATTTTGTTTTAACGTGCTGGTTCTGCAGTGAAATAAACTGGCACCTTTGAGAAGACCATTTTTAAAGCTTCTTACAGGCCCCAGCCTGGGGAATGAGACTGATTTCAGCTGAGGTGGACCTCACCCAGACCCTCTAATATTAGAAGGATGGCTGGCAAGGGATGGAAATTGCTTCAGAATTTATACACAGAAACATAATCTTAAGTAAGTCACAGGGAGCTGAGCATGTGAGGATGTGTATGTGTGTGTGTGTGTGTGTGTGTGTTTTCTCTCCTCTCCTCTCCTCCTCCCTCTCCCTCTTCCCTCCCCCCTCTCCCTCCCCTCCCCTCCCCTCCTCTCCTCTCCTCCCCTCCTCCTCCTCTCCTCTTCCTCTCCTCTCTTGCTCCTCCTCCTCCCTCTCCTCTCCTCTCTTCCCCTCCCCTCCTCTCCTCTTCCCTCCTCCTCCTCCTCCTCTTTCTCCTCCTCCTCTCCCTTCCCTTCCCTTCCCTTCCCTTCCCTTCTCTCCTTCCCTCCCTCCTTCCCTGCTCTTTCTCTCTCCAGATTTCCGCTACACAGATATGTGGGGCTGTGCCTGGATGAGCACTGAGGGAAACGCTGAGTGTCATACTTGTTCCTGTGGACTTTGTGATTATGGAGATGAGCATGTGAGAGAGGTAGCATTTCAGCCCATTAAATGGGCAGCTGTTCTCCTTAGCTGCCACCTAGGCAAACCAAAACCAAATTCACTGCTTTCAAGATGATTTCTACTCATAGCGACCCTTCAGCAGGGTTCTGAGGCTCTAAATCTTTACAGGAGGAAAATGCTCATCTTTCAGAGAAGTGGCTGGCAAAGTCAAACCCTCAACCTTTGGGTTAACAGCCCAGCATGCAGTGCACTAAGCCACCAGAGTGTCTCTGTGCCATCAATAGGGTATTAATGCTGGCTGTGCACAAGGTGCCTAGGTTCAAAGACCCGGTCTCCAGCATGAAGGGTAAAAACTCTCCCACTGAGCCACCACTGCTCCTCACTAAATACATATACCAAACCCAGATACCTCAAGTTCATTGCCAATGAGCAAATTCTGATCCACAGGGACCCTACAGAACAGAGTAGAACTGCCCCTGAGGAGTTCCAGTGCTGCGTATGGTATGAAGACCTTCAAGGAGATGGACAGACACAGTAACGGCTGCAATGGGCTCAAGACTGTCAGAAATCACGAAGATGGCTTAGGAGAGGGCAGGGTTCAGGTCTTTGTTCACAGGGTTGCTATGAGATGTACTGGACTCCAAGGCACCTCACAACAACAGTACACTGTATGGAAGTAGACTGCTAGGCCTTTCTTCGGAGGAGTGGCTAGTGGATTAGACTGCTGACCTTCAGGGTAGCATCTCAGACTAACCCTTGAGATCTCAGGGTTCCTTCACTGAGCCCGCTTGTTGTTATGTAACCTCTAGTTTCCCATGGCAGACAGTGTTTTGTTGAGCTCCCAGTTGTAAAACGGGTTTGGAAGCAGGAGTGGCATCCACTTCCTATACCACATTCATCCAGAAACTCTATGAACTTGGAGAAACAGCGACAGCTATGGAAAGGCATGAGATCTTTTGTTCATAGAGTCACTATGTGTCAACCTTGATTCAACGGCAATCACAACAATAAACAACAAGAGTTGAGGACAACTCACAGCAACAGACGAAACCGCAGATGGAAACCTCCTCCAGCACCACGCTCCCCGAACAATCTCCGCCATGGTCAAGCTCAGTCCTGCGGGCCCTGTGTCCATCTGTCTCCCTGAGGGGCTGCTCTTTCACTGGCCCTCTACTTCCCCAAGCATGGCTAGAATACCCAGTTACGAACTTGGAAAACAATTAAGGTAAAAGTGGACATCGCACTATACAACAAAATAAATTATTGAGATGAAAAAGAAAAGACAATTAGAATAAGAATTAGACAGCCAAAGAGGAGGGGCTTTCTAAACAGGCGCTGAGAGAGAGGTGGTAAGAAGACAATCATGACAAAGACGGTGTGGGGGACCAAAGGATGGATCTTAACATCCAATATACAATCATTTTTATCTAAATACTCCAAGAGAAAAGTGACAAAAGCATTCCATAAAAAGGTGGGGAGTCACGTTGAAAGGAACTCCACCTCACCACCTTTTCTCTCTCCTGGTATTGTTGACTATAAGTCTTCTGGTGTAAGTGAACATAATCCTAACACACCACGCTCTGTCTATCAGACTCGTGGCTATCACTTGGGTATGTGCTAATTCCCACTCCTGTGTCAGGTCCTGTGGGAGACGTCAAGGTACGAAACCAGGTCCCTGGCTGTGGACCAGCAATCCAGTGGGGAAGACACACCACAAACAAGAGGCATTTCACTGAGTGGATAACACGCTACCGTCAGACAAGCGAGCCACCACCCGCCTGTCACTTTGTTGTCCTGTGGTGACTTGCGTGTTGCTGTGACACTAGAAACTATGCCACTGGGATTTCAGGTATCTGCCAGGTCATCCATGGTGGACAGGTTTCTTCCCATAGAGGTTCTAGATTAAGACAGACTAAGAAGGCGACCCTGGCACTCTACTTCTGAGAATTAGCCAGTGCAACTGCTTTGCGTCCATCATGAGGGATGAGGTGCTGAAGGGGACATCATGTGTGGTAACACAGAGGGTTAGCGAGGGCGACAGACGCTTGGCGAGATGAACGGACGAGACACAGCCACAAAGATGAACGTGCACTTGCTGGGATTCTAGGCACAGGGCGGGACTGGGAAACTCTTTGTCCTGTTGTGTATAAGACATCACAAGGTGGAGGCAGCTAGATGGCAAGTATGAGCAACGGGAAGCTAATACGTGCTAAGAGAAAAGAGAAAACAGAGAGGCAGGGAAGGTAGGTGGGCAGGGCCTGGGGAGGCGGACAGGGGCAGGGGAGGCAGGTGGGCAGGGCTGGGGGAGGCGGGCAGGGGCAGGCTACAACAGATGCAGTGCAAAGGAGATACCTGAGGAGAGACTTGAACAGAAGGTATTAGAGGAAGATGGCTCCGGAAGGAATAGGCAGTTGTGCTTCATTTCTGAGTGGACATGTGCCTGGTGTATTGGACAAGTAATAAAGAGGCCAGAGTGACTGGAGAGAGAAATAGGCAAGAAAACCAGGGACGGCACATCATGTAGGACTTCGAGGGGAGGAGGAGCCGTGGCAGGTTGTTGAGCTGAGGAGTGCAATGAGCTGGGCTGGTTTTCAATGGATGCCTCGAGGTGCTGAGTTCAGAGTCAACTACAGGGTAAAAGGAGAGATGTGTCTGCAGTGGCCTTGGAGAGGCGAAGACAGCAACAGAGAAGGGAAAGGGGTCAGATTCTTGGTGGATCTGAAGACGGAGTCAGCAAGATTTCCTGGAAGACCAGATATGGGCTGTCAGGAGAGGGCTGCAACTTCCAGCATGAGAACCAGAAGGACGGTGAGAGGCAAGGTTCCGAACGACGGCACAGACAGGTGGACAGGTACCATCCAGAACATACGGTAAAATTAGGTCTTCACACTTCCAAGGGGAGCATGGATTGCTAAAGTCTTTCTGCAGTACCATAAGCATAACTGGGCAGAATCTTTCTTTGGATTAAATTAGGATCTCCCTAAGATTAAAGGTGATATTGAAAAGGAAGTTTTGAAACAATCACAAAAATTAAAAAGAAAATTTAAAAAGCTAATTTCATTAGCGGTATTGTGGTTGTACTAGAACAAAGCAGCCCTTGTTAGAAAGACACACTGATGTGATTATGGATGAAATGTTATGGTTTCTGGGTTTGCTTTAAAATACATTGGGGGGGGAAATGCATGCTCCATTACACACCTGCATAACAAAAGCAGTAAGAAACACTTCCGGATATAAGCCATCTGGCAGCAAAAGAGGATTGGTAGTATGTTGAAAATCACTGAAGCTTAGTGGTAGGAATGAGGCTAAGTGTAGTTGGGCTGCTGACTGAAAAGTTGGCAGTTCAAATCCACCAGCCACTCCAAGGGAGAAAGAGAAGCAATTTCCTCTCATGCAGATTTACAGCCCCCCGAAGGAAGGTTCCCCTGAGTCAGAAGATATTTCACAGGAATGGGTTTGGCTCTGGGGTTTCCCTGTTTTGGGGTATATTTAATAACTTATATATGTTTTTTTAAAATTGGTGTGCACATCCTTTGCCCTAGTAATTCTATTTACGAGAATATCTTCTCCAAAAGAAGAAGGGTGTACAAAGATTTACTTCCCACTGTATTTATCACAGCATTAGTTGAAATAAAAACGGGAAACTATAAACAACAGGTTATCATCTGAAGAAACGACAAGGAGCCATTCAGTGGAAAACAGAAAAATTTAGCAATGGGACTGGATACAAGAGTGACACTTCAAATAACGGAGAAAGATGGCTCCGGACTTTATGGCAGAACAATGTAGTTGATCTCTGGAGAAAAAAAAATTAAATTCTAACCCACACTTTTCACTAAAATAAATTCTAGAAGAATCAAAGATTAAATATAAAGGCAAACTAAAAAAAATCCCACTGTCATGAGGTCAACTCCCACTCACAGTAACGAGTAACGTGGTAGAGAGAACTGAACTGCCCCTAAGGTTCCCAAGGCTTGTAATCTTTACAGAAACACACGGCCCCATTTTTCTCCCACAGAGCAGCTGGGAGATGAGAACCATGGGCCTTTTGGTTAGCAGTCCATTTCTCTAACCACCACACCACCAAGGAGTAGAAGTCTCCTGTAGAGAATATATACACTCAAAACTGCTAGCTCCCTCCATCAGATTTCTGAGGCTATAAATTGAGAAGGAAGGAGACCACCCAGGTCTCTCCCAAAGAACAGCTGGCCGGAAAGGGCAGCCTGTGGGTTAGACGTACAACCCCTACAGACTACACCACAGAGCTCCCTACAGAGGACAAGGCTTCCAACTACGTAATGCAAACAAAACGTCATCAAATACAAGACCGAAAATTTCTACATAAAACACAGGAGCTTTTTCATGGCAAAAATCACAGTAAGTTAAGTCAAAACAGAAGTACAAAAAAAAAGAAAAACATTTGCAACACACTCAGTTTTCAAAGCCCCTCTTTCACAGGCCATTTCCAGAATCCTGCACCTTTCCTTGTGAATGAACATGAATCCCTTCTCATCTAAATCCCTGGAAGCCCGAAAGTCTTCCATCCAATGAGTCATGCGTTCCCCCCGCCCCAATTTCCCCTAATAAACATCTTTCTTTGCTTGAATAGAAAAAAAATTAAATAAACTGAGCTCCTGATTCTCTATTCTTATTTAGAAGGAAGAAGAATTCAAATTTAGGGAATACATTGGAAATAATGCCTTGGCTACCACATTGAAGGGATATTCTGACAACAATTTCCCTACTATCTACAAAGTTTCTCTAATTCAGTAAGAGAAAAGACCAACAAAACGATGGAAAAATCTCAGTGAATAGGAGTATACAGTTACCAGAAAAAGCCTTAAAAGTAGCTCTTAATCAAATGCTAGCCCTGATCAATATGAGTAACACAATGTAAACCGTGTTTGTACCTACGAGGCAGGAAAAGATCTAGGCATTTGTCTTGCAAACTCTAGTGATTAATTTACAAACTTCCTAGAGAGGTGATTTAAACCAGCATAAGGTAGCTAATTTCTTTGAAGGAGCCCTGGGGTGTTACAGGTCCGGCCGCCTAACCAAGAAGTCCAAAGGACTTTTAAAGTCCGGATTTCAAGTTCGAAGATACATGTCCAGTGGGGGAATGCCAGGAAGGGAACACAAGCAAACACGGAGGTGAGTTCTATTAGAATGGTGATTTATGACAGGGCTGTGGGCAGCCGCTGGTGGTCATGATTTTCTGAATTGGCAATGTTTCCACAGGTATAAGGAGCCCTGGGTGGGGAAAGTGAAAGAGCTCAGCCACTCACCAAAGCCTGGGGCTGGGACCCTCCCAAAGTCACGGTGGACGAAAGGCCACAGATAGGAGCAACCGCAGGGGAGCAGTTCTGTTCTGCACACGTGGGGTCAGCGAGCCAGTGGCCATCGGCCCCCTTGTACTCCCGTGGCTGTGACTCGGGCTCATGGTGACTGAAGGGGAACAGAACTGAGTGTCGCCCAGTCCTGTGGCGTCTTCATGGACACAGGTAAATCTGCGACCCTTGTAACAGCCATTGGGTCGACCCGTCTCACTCGTTTTGCCTCACTTTCAACCTCCTACTTTAACCAAACTTGATTTTTTTTTTATCATGTTGCGGAAAAGGCAGCTGCACAGTTTTCACAAGAGCAAAGCTCTGTTCTCTGAGCAAAACACAGGCGCGCAGACTGGACCGCAGCAGTCACCTCCTCCACCCAGCACTCCTGAGACCATCCGAAGCCTCAGGTGAAAGTCCTGCTCCACAAAGCTTGAAGCTTCTGTTCTTAATCCCATTTTAAAACAAACAAACAAACAAAACAAAACAAAAAAACAACACCTTGAGTTCAGATCAGGATGAATCAGCTCAGCTCCGAGAAGCCAGCCGGTCGCAGACACGGCCCTTCAACAAGCTGATGAGACGCACGCTTCAGTCCAGGCTGAGATGCGACTCAGCTTGTCCTCCGTGGGACGCCCGCCTCCCAGCCCAACAACACAAAGAGCTGTCTGTCTGGGAGCAGAAAAGCCATTTCAACATGGAAATTGGCTTCACGACATCGAGCTTGATACAAATGACACTGAACGGTGCTGTCGCCAGCCCACCCCACTGGCCTCTGCCCTCCTGCCCTCCCCCTCATCGCTGCCCTTTTTCTCAGGTAAGTCGCTGGGATGGAAAACTAGGTTTTCTCACTGGAAAAAAGAACAACAACAACAACAAACAAACCTGGGACATTTTTCACAATGAAGCAAGGAACCAAGACTGTTCATACTGTCTATGGAAGAAAAAAAAACCCTCAAAACATTTAGCCATTCTGCTCTTTCTACCTAAACGCATTACATATTTCCATGGTATCTCAGTTCACTCTAGAAAATTCTCCTGCAACTCCTCCCCTTTCCTGTTGATTTACCTCCAAACCCCAAGGTTGTGAGCCTAAAACAGCAGAGCTGGTCCCATCCCCTCAGCGTCACATCCCTCACTGGTTTCTACTGCTCATCAATTCAGCAAGCACTCGCATATAAAGCTATTCAAGGCCAAGTTTCCTGGTTGTGTGAAGGCTAAACTTTAGGCTCACCAAGAGGTGAGAGGCTGGCGGTTGAGAGGCACTCGCTTTTGCTCTGGGAGAAGGACTACTTCCACAAGGATTTAAGCTAGGTAACCCCACAGGGCAGGCAGTTCTACCAGGCCCCCAGAGGTCGCTGAGTTGGAATTAACTCGACAGCACTCAACAACAATAGCAAATGCCAGGCTAGTGCCTGCAGCTCTGCAGAAAGGCTACCTGGGGATACAAGATGCTTTCCTAATGGGTTCCTGCCCACCTTCTTAGCACAGCGAGCCGTGCCCACCATAAACACACATTCTGTTTATTGTGTCTGTGATGGTTAATTTTATGTGTCATATTGGCTAGACTAAGATTCCCATTACGTTGCCCAAATAACATTCTACTTGCATGTGATTACACACGAGGAATTAAAGCAGCAGCACTTGGGGAGAGATCACCTTCTGTGACGTGATATATTGTAATGTAATAACAATCACCTTCCATAAGGTGATGGGATGAAATCACTTCTGGGCAATGCAGAGTAATTACTTTCTATGATGTAATGTAATGTAATGTAATGTAATGTAATGTAATGTAATGTAATGTAATGTAATGTATGTGATATGGGATCGCATATCACATGTATGGAAATTACCTTCCATAACGTAATGTATAATGGACTATAATGTGCCCACATTTTATAATGTGATGTAATCACTTTCTGTCTGTGATATGACTGACTGCCTTCTATAATGTAACATAATGCATGAAATGCGATCTATTTTCCATCTGCAATCAAGTATAATATAATCCATCAATCAATCATGAACATACTACTATAGGATGAATTCTACCCCTAATTACTTCTGAGTTAGGAAGCAACCAGGCACAGGTACCCTCAAAAGGAGAAAGAGATATAACTGTTGAATATGGTCTACAAGCACAGAAATGTGAAAGAACCAACCCAACGCCTCTAACATGAGATAAACTAACACGGCGAAGACTCTTATGGGGACTTTTATCCTCCACAACTGTGAGAAAATATATTCTGTCCCGTAAAGCTACCCCCTTGTGGTATTTCTGTTACAGAAGCTCTAGGCGTTTGAGGATATCTTGTAGGTAGAGAATGACTGTTGCTCAGCCATGATAACTACATACGCGTCCTCAAGAAATCAGGAGATCCCCAGGAAAACGCTGACCCTCAGTACTCAGTATCCTTGACACCAGCCAAGGGAGGTGAACTGGGGAGGGCACATGTCTCACCAACTTTTCTAGACGGGATGGAAAGTTCTTCCAGCCATAGACAAGCTGCCCAGGCTGGGTACAGATGGACTTGGGTGTCCTCAGGTAGGGAAGGCTATGTGAGGTCACTTCGTAGAGAGAGGTAGAGAGAAAATAAACAACTCCAAATAAGACATTGGTTATCCCCAAGCTGTCCCTGGTCACTTGGACAGAGACCCAAATACACTGAAAAGTGCCAGAAGCGATGGCCCTTCAGAGCTGTGTATAAATCAAAACTCCCATCATAATAAGACAAACACACAGGCTCAGACTGGGCTCCCTACACAGGCTGGCAAACTGGAGTCACTTCCCGTATAAACCATTCTCACAAGGGGAATTGTGAAGAGTGACACTTCCAACTTGCAGAGTCAGACTCTGCTCCAAGAAGGGTACTTAAGGGTGTTTGTAATGCCTCCCAAAAGTGTGGTAGGAATACTACTGGCAGGAGAAGCTTCCGGAAGTAGATTAATGACTGCCAAGGCCTGGAAGGGAGAGTGACTGCTAGTGGGCAGGAGTATTTTGTGGGGTGACATGGGTGATGAAATTTCCTACCACTGATGCCATGGATGTTTGCACAACTCTGGGACACATTAAGCATCAGTGAATTGTGCACTCTGAGCAATTTGTATGCTATGTGAGTTATAGCTCAGTCAAGTTGTTTATGATAGATTAAACAGGGGTAGATAGATAAATGGAAAGATGGATGGATGGATGGATGACGGACAGATAATAATGGAGAGAGACAGAGAGAGAGAGAAGGAGAAATCCTGGTGCCAGAGAAATACAAGAGAAGTAGTCACAAGAGTTTGTGATGACTTCTATGATGAACATTGCCAGGGAAGGTGTCAGAGTTCCAGCAGCACCAAGTGGGCGACAGGATGGGGATGGAAGCCTTCCAGGAGGAGGTGACATTTAAACTGAAATTTGTTTCCCAAGAAGGAGCTGGGTAGGAGACTGTGACACTACAACAGTTCCAGGCAGACTGGGGAAGTGGGCTGAAGGAAGAGAACACACAGCATGTTTGAAGAAAGTTCCAGAAAGCTGGAGAAAAGGGGAGGAGGAGTGGAGGGCTTCATGAATATCCTTTTGGACTATTTCCAGAAATTGTGGCACCATCTCAGGGACAAAAGAATTCGTTTGAAGAAGGCACGACCAAACCAGACTTGCTTTTGGTGAATTAGTTGAGGCAGTCAATAGATATTTCATGAATAGCTTTGAAAAGGCGACCTTATGAAATTAAAGCATGTGGGGGTATTACCAAAAGGTCAGCAGTTCAAACTCAGCAGTCACCCCAAGGGAGAAGTATGGAGGAGTCCGCTTCCAGAAAGCTTACAGCTGTGGAAATTCAATGGAGACTCCCTGGGTCTAACAAGGTCACTATGAATTGGAGTCAACTTGATGACAATGGATTTGGTCTTCATTTATTTTTGTGTGTTTGTTTTGTTGTTGTTTTTTTCCTGCTATGCAAGGACTTGCACTTGAGTCTAAAATCACAAGAAATAGAAAGCTCTTCCCTCATTCAGTTATTAACATTATTGTAATAAATACAGACAATAAACAAATAATCAAATAAATTAATGAGATCCTTACACACTGCTGGAAAAATCACCATGGCAGCAGTAACGGCAGGAAGAACTGAAGGAGAGTCAACACAGTGAATAAAAATCCTGGTGGCATCAAGGGTTTATTGTTCAAGGTGGCTTTCTGAGCTGCTAGCTTTGACTCTGTCCCGTGGATAGGCAGTATCATACAAACAGGGCCCATTAGTCTAATCATAAGAACATTGGCTAGTCTCACCATCCACTACTGAAACCAATTTAGGTTTAAATCCATTTCAGCAGCAGAAATTGGGAATCTAGACATAATCAAGAAAGAGGAGGCTGCAAGTGTCCTTTGGGGCTATTGATTCTTGCTCCAGTCAGACAAGGCTCAACACAAGAGCAACGGCAGCCTCAGCAGAGAACCAGAGACCAATCTGAGACAGCTGCCTTGGGACTGCTGCCCCATGAAGCCAGAATCAGAAGTTCGCTCAAGCTTGCTTGAGGGCTGAGGGAAGGCAGGACTAAGAGAACCTTGCAACACTGGCCTAAGCCATGAAGCTGAAGGTCAAAAGGTCTGAGACCACACTTGAGAAACGGTCTGGACTGAGGGATTGTATATCCTGCTGATAATTTGAATTATAACCTATTACCTTCTCTAATAAAGCTCATAAACATGAGTTTACTCTTCTGTAAAGTCCGTGTGGTCACTGCAATGGATTTCGGACCCAGGAGAGCAGGAAGATTGGTGCTGGAATTAGTGGCAGTAGGTGCAGGAGCACCACAGACAATGTCTGATCTTATAGGAATTAATTTTATACAGTGGATGTTGTTGATGGGGACAGTTTCCCTTTAGCAGAAGATAAACTCACTTGTCCTCATTGTTACCAACACTCATTGTATAGCCCAGTTAGCATAGTTCCTTATAGGTTGAGCTGTTAATCAAAGAGTCAGCAGTTCAAATCTACCAAGTGCTCTTCAGGAGAAAAATGAGCAGTCTCCTGCCATAAGATTTACAGCCTCAGAAACCCAATGGAGGAAAGAGGGTCACCATGAGTCATATCTACTTGATGGCAGTGAAAGTGTTTTTGTTCTTGTGGTTTTTAAAATCACAAACAGGGTGGAAGGATAGGAAGTTCTAGAGCAGCAGATCTGTCCAATGCTCCCCCAAAAGACTTCCCCTCTCCCTTCAACTTGCATCCATGCCTCCCTCCTAGACAGAAAAACCTGTTTTCTGAGATCCCAAAAGAAAGTTCCAGAAACCTTTCCCAACTTTCTTTAGCTAGAGAACAAGTGACCCAATGGCAGCCACTGAGACTTGAGATTCAAGTTGCAAAGGGATTTCTTGGGGAAGTTCTCCCTCATGAAAAGAGACAGCAGGGCATGCTCCCGCTTCTTTGTCGAATCTGACTGTATCCCCACGTGGTGCTTTGAACAACTGCAGGATCTTCTGGCCATAAGGGATGAATGGCACTGCTGACACATGACGGACAGCAGAGTGGAAGGTCTGGAAGCACCTGAGTCCCTGATGACACAGCTAACTTATATAATCTATAGTCGCTTCTCTTCCCTTCCCTTCCCTTCCCTTCCCTTCCCT
>NW_006399830.1:7165186-7178147 GCF_000299155.1 Elephantulus edwardii | reverse complement strand
AGAGAGAGAGAAGGAAGAGGCAAGAAAGGAGTACTAGGAGGGGAAGGAGGAGGAGGGGAAGAGAGAAGACGAGGAGGAGAAAGAGGAAGGGGAGGAAGGAGAGGAAAGGGCAAAGGAAGAGGGAAGGGAGAGAAAAATGCCAAGGGTGACAGAACAGGAGAGACACGGCACTCAGCTGAGTGCAGGAGCTGAGCCTACATTACTAAATTTCTACACTTGTCAGGGAAGAGAACTCTAGCTCCTTTCTTTAGGACACCAGTGCCTGGTAACTTTTAGCTAACCCAGAACCCAAGCAGACACCATCAAGTGGAATCCAATCACAACGGCCCCACGTGGGTCAGTGTAGAGCGATCCTCCAGAGGGTTCAGTGGCTCTGCCCTTTTGGAAACAGACCCCAGAGGCTTTCTTGCAAGGTGCTTCTCAGGAGATTTCAACTTCCAACCTTTCAGTTAGCAGCCAAGTATTTAAGCATTTGTGCCACCAGGGATTCCACTTACAGCCAACCATATTCTCAACTATCTCAAGTTCTGTACTTGGAATAGTGGCTGTGGGCCCTCTGCCTGTGGAACTGCCGACGGAGGTGGACTGCTGGGCAGCAATGGCTCAATTATTCTACACTAAGGAGCTGGTCGCCCTCACAGTGTGGTGCAGACAAGCACAGACTGACTGTCTATCGGCGGGGGGGAGGACCAGGATGTTGGAATGCACTGGTGTTGTCTTGATACTTTCACCAAATTTGTATATGAGAGATGCAAACTTGGACTAGAGTGGTTGATGTAAAAGATGAGAGAGAACAGAATCCAACCCTGCCACTGAAGTCTCTGTGTCTTACGTACTCTGAGCAGGTTATCAAGAGGGAACCACCTTTGGGAAAAGACATCACACCTGGTAAGACGGAAGGTCAGGGAAGGAGAGGAAGACCCTCAACATGACAGAGTGGCACAGGGCTGCAGTGACGGGCTCAAGCACAGCGGAGAACACGAGGAGGGCACAGGATCGGGCGGAGCTGCCTTCTGTGCACACAGGTCACCACGAGTCAGAGGCAGCTTGACAGCGCTTCACTAGAACAACCAGGCCTGATGTGATTACCTGCACTCACCGTTAACACAGAGGCCGTTACCACGGTGCTGTCCAGTAAGCACGTTAGGGTCAGCCAAGCAAGTCTAGGCTGTGACCCAAACTGCTTCATTAATAGTGAATAGTGTAATTTAAAAAAGAGAGAAATATTAGACTGATAATCAGTAGGCCAGCAGCCTGGTTTTGACACATTATCCATGGGCTATTTCAGTGTGGGGAGTCACTCAAAACCACTTTTGTTGTTTTTTTCTAGGAGAACGTTTTGGAGGAAATTACCCATAGAGGCCGCTTGAG
The DNA here is from genome assembly GCF_000299155.1 of Elephantulus edwardii. Lineage (NCBI taxonomy): Eukaryota > Metazoa > Chordata > Mammalia > Macroscelidea > Macroscelididae > Elephantulus > Elephantulus edwardii. Next base: position 7,176,776 of record NW_006399830.1, on the reverse strand, counting down.
TTGTGTCATACTCTACCCCAGCTGCTCTGTTCTGTCTCCAGGCATCTGGCTGGTCCTATAATAGTTCATGAAACATGAAGGAGACCTCACGGGCCCATCAAAGGCACTGTAGCGACTGATTATCCAGGTTTCAAGTGGTCAGGGCAAGTAGTAGAGGACAGGACATGGCTAACAAGTACAATACCTCCCTAAGTGGTCTCCACTATTAAATAGAGTAACTGTGGCCTAGGATCTCTGGTGATGGGGATGTGAAGTAGCAGGCTGTGAGCCAGGAGGTCAGTGGATTGGATCCATCAGCAGCTCCACGGGAGAATGATGGTCAGTTTTTTCCTACAAAGATGTACAGCTTCAAGACTCAATGGATGCAAATCAAAACCACAATGAGATACCATCTTACACCAGTAGCAGTGGCAAAGTTTAGCTCGGCAGCAAATAAAAAATGTTGGAGAGGATGTGAAGAGATAGGAACTCTTACACATTGTTGGTGGGAGGATTGTAAAATGGGAGGATTGTAAAATGGTACAACCACTCTGGAAGGTAGTCTGGTGTTTCATAAAAAAAAAAGTTGAACAAGAAATTCTCTATGACCCAGTTATTCCACTGCTAGGAATATACCCTGAGAAAACTAGAACTGAGGCACAAACTGAGATTCCTACACCAAATGTTCATAGCAGCGTTATTCATCAGAGCAAGAACATGGAAACAGCTCAAATGCCCAACCACAGTGGAATGGATAGAAAAATTACAGTACATTCACGTGTGGAATACTACGCAGCACTCAGGAGCAATGATTTTGTAGATGACTACCTAGCATAGGAGGGTCTGGAGAGCATTATGCTGAGTGAACTAACTCAGTCTCATAAAGACAAATACTATATAACACCATTATTATAGAACAAGTACTAGGACTGGGGGGGGGGCCTTAATCATAAGGTCACACAATTTGATGGGTGGAAGGTGGGATGGGTAAAGGAAAGGGGAAATATCTTGTGTAAAAAACAATGTATATGATCTTTGTATGTAAACCAGTATTTAAAAAAAGCACAAAACCTCAATGGAGGGTCACTATGAGTTAAAAGTAACTTGAGGACAGTAGGTAAGCTATGGAATTAAAAAGGGAAATATTCCTAAATTACACCTGGCATTTTGGTGGGTTTTCCCCCCCATATCTATACAATCTATGCTAATAATAATGAAATAAAATCCAAACCCTGTCACTGAGTTGGTTTCTATTCATGGTAACCCTCTATCCTTTATTTCCAAGGCTATAAATCTTAATGAGAACAGATAGTCTCATTTTTCTTCCTTGCAGTGTCTATAGGGGGTTGAACTGATGACCTTTCAGTTAGCAGTCCAACACTTAATCCACTCCACTACCAGAGTACCATTTATATTTAATTTGGGGATGCAAATGAAATGCCTTTTCAAAAGCAAATTTTCCCTAAAAGACAAAACAAACAAAAAACGTCCATTATAGTTAACTTCCATTTTCTCAATACACACAGTTTTGTTTTGTGTTTTTTTTAAAAAAAAAACAACAACAACAACAACTGGTGAGCCGGATATGAATTGTGGAAGGAAAGTCTGGGTTGAAATATTCACATAGACAATGCTCAAAGTCTGTAATCTTCAGGGCGGAGAAGCAAAAGTGGATTCTTTGTGAAACAGACTAAGAATGATTTTGAAAAAACGAAAGTGATTCAAAGTGCAGGAAATTACAAAAATGCGCATTTATGTTCGGCATCAGTAGTAAAACGACATTTTCTGGTGAGCCTCCAGCTCAGGGCTTTACAATACAGGTCTTTTTTAAATGCACAAAGCAAAAAGCCCAAAGATTACAAGGAATGTTTTATTTATAGTGTTTGTGTGAAGTAAGACATTGTCCCCATCTGTCTCTCCCAATGTTTTCAATGATTTACAGACTGCAACCAGCCAAGTAAAAGAGACAGTGTCCCGTTAGCTCCTTCTCCCATAGAGCTGCTGGGGGGTTTTGAACGTCTGACTTCCTTCTCAGACTAATTCAATCTATGCTAATGTTCGCTTAAAACAGCCAATACGATTTACCACATTTTTACTGTGCTTGGCCGAGTTGATTTCAACCCATAGCAATGGTACAGGACAGGGTGGCACAGCCCCCCAGGGCCCCCAGGGCTGCCATCTTTATGACATACCTGGCGGTACAGGGTGGCACAGCCCCCCAGGGCCCCCAGGGCTGCCATCTTTATGACATACCTGGCGGTACAGGGTGGCACAGCCCCCCAGGGCCCCCAGGGCCACCATCTTTATGACATGTCTGGCAGCACAGTTGTTAAATTGCTTGGTGACTAAAGTCAGTGGTTCGAACTTGACAGCTGCTGGTAGAGGAAGATGAAGCCATCTGGCTCTCTGGACTCACAGCCTTGGGAGGCCTGTGGGGGCTGGACTCTGTCTTTCCAAGGCCACTGGGAGCAGGAACAGACTGGGCAGCAGTGGGGTTTAGTGTTCTGTTTTGTTTCATCTTCACAGGTGCAAACAGGCAGGCAAGGGACAATCCTGTTCTTCATTTGCTGGTTTCATGGCGGTGAGTTCCACGTTCTTTTTAAAATAACTTCAAAGATGCAGAGAGCAATGTCTTCCTTACCAACCCCCTTCACGCACCACAAACTTGGCGATGGGAGAGAGAGGAGGATTGAGTGAAGGGCCAGGAGTCTCATTATACCGTGCTTTCTAGGAAAAAGGACTAACAATGGAAAAGGCCTGGAAGGTCAGCACGTCCTGCTGGTGGCCTTTCCCACCCACTCTGCAGCCCGGCCCTCGGCCTTCGGCCCTTGCCTGCCTCTTGTTCACACCTGCCTGTCTCTCTAACACTCTCTTGTGCTCTCACTTCATGCACTTCCCTTGCCTCTCCCTGGCCTCCACGGCTATGAAGCTCGTGAAGAAGGCATCCCACATTTCTTCAGCACAGTCTTCAATGACAAGGTCCACGTTAAGGCAACCAGATTGCTGCTGTTGCTACCACTCGCAGGAAAACCGAACCAAAGAGCAAAACCTCCCATCCCTGCTGTCCAGCTGACTCTGACACACAGCTGCCCTGCAGGTCAGAGGAGACCTGCCCGTGGAGTTCCCAACATCGGGCGTCTTCATCTGGTCAGTGCCTCATTTTTCTAATGCAGAGCTGCTGGTGAATTCCAACTGCCAACCAACCTTCAGGTTAGTATCCGAATGATATGAACATTAAACCACTAGGCATCCTTAACAATGACCAAAAGAAAATGATATTCACAGTGTGCAGACATAAGGGAACCCCAAGCACCAAGATTGGGGCCTGAGCAATTCTCAGCTCGTTTTAGGTCACCTGACACCACCGAAGGAAGATCTGGGTACGGTAAAAGGTCTGCTTAGCTACTAACCAAAATGAGTGCCGCATTTGTCCCCATTCCCAAGAAAGGCGATCCAAGCAAATGTGGAAATTACCACACATTTTTATCACATGCTTGCTGAAGACCAATCATCCAGGGAAGACTGGAACAGTACAGCAACTGAGAACTGCCAGATATACATATTTGTGCTTTATTGACTAAGCAAAGGCATTTGACTGTGTAGATCATAACAAGTTGTGGCTAACACTGAGAAGAATGGGAATCCCAGATCAGTTAATTGTGCTCATGCAAAACCTATACCTAGACCAAGGGGCTGTTGTATGAACAGAGCAAGGGAATACTACAGGGTTTAAAGTTTTTTAAAGTGTGCATCAGGGTTTATTCTGTCTCCATACCTATTCAATCTGAGCAAATTTGTTTGAGAAGCTGGATTCTATAAAGAAGAATATGACACTAGAATTGGAGGAAGGCTCATCAACAACCCGCAGTACAGAGATGACACAACTCCACCTGCCCAAAGCAAGGAGGACTTGAGGTACTTACTGCAGAAAGTCAGAGACTATAGCCTTCAGCATGGATTACACCTCCACACAAAGATGGCCTTGAGTTACGGTGTTGGAAAAGAACACTGAGTAGCCCAGGGACTTCCAAAACACAAACAAATATATCCTGGGCAAGGTACAGCCAAGGTGTTCCTTAGAGGGAAGGATGTCAAAACTCTTGAGTACTTTGAGCACGCTGCTAGGACAGGCCAGTTTTTGGAGAAGGAGATCATGCTTGGAAGTGTAGAAAGGAAGTGAAAGAGAGGTTGACTCTCAATGACATGGACTGAAATGGTGGCTGAAGCAACGGACACAAGTACCACAGATGGGGAGACTGGTGCAAGGTGGGGCAGGGTTCAGTTGTGCTGTTCATAGAGCCACTATAAGCACGATCCGATTGACAGCACCTAAAGGCTGTAGGTTCAAATTCACCTAGAGGTGTTTTGAAAGAAGGTCCCATGGCCAACTTGCAAAACAATGACCCAAACCCAATGAAGCCCACTGCTGCTGCGTTGTTTCCGACCTGTGAGGATGCTCCCCTGGGTTCACAAGGTGGAGGTTTTTAGGAGAGGAGATTGCCTCGCCTTTCTCTCTTGGAGTAGCTAGAAGAATGAACTCAATAACTTTTCACTAAGCAGTCCAACACATAACACGGTATGTCCACAGACCTCCTTCCAGAAGACCACAGTCATGGGAACGTCTATAGAGCTCAGTTGTGCTCTGACAAGTTCAAGGTCACCATGAAGTCAGAATCAGCCCAATGCAAACAGCTGGTTTGGCTTCTTTTATTGCTTTGGGGCGGAGGGGGTCACAATCATGCCTTTATCATGGATTTTCAAAAACTACGATATCGAAACACCTCTTATTATTTTTGATGCAGCTCGTTCAGAGAAAGAATATATTGCATCATAGCTTTGAGACAGATGGAACAACTGTATCAAGAATAATATAGTGGAAACTCATCCCTACGGGAAAATCCAGACAGAACGAGGAACAATGAGGATGATTTTGCATAGCCAGGATTAGATATTAACTGGCTTAGACTTGTCAGTCAACCCCCTGGAAGTCGAATTTCCTTATATGCAGATACAACAAGCATGCCAAGACTCCAGATCTTAAACCTGCAGAAAAGTAGCTTCTTAAGAGCATACAGTGACATAAATGAAAAAATAAATCAGAGAGTGAAAAGCATATGGGACCTTTTTTTTTGTTAAGCCTAGTATGCTCAGCTGTTAACTGAAAGGTTAGAAGTTCGAGTCCACCCAGAGGTGCCCTGGAAGAAAGGCCTGGTGATCTACCTACGGAAAAATCAGCTGCTGAAAACCATATGGAGCAGAGATCTACTCTGACACACATGGGGTTCACATCACCTTGACAGCAACTGGTTGTTCATCAGACTCTTAATACAAATATGTTGACCTAATTTTTTTTAAAAAAAGAGACCTTTTTAGGTAGAAATGAGAGAAGAGAATGAGGTTTTGAGTGTCCATCATGTATGAAGCTATTTCCTTTCCACTTCAAAATAACAGAGTAGGATCACTGCTATTTTATACACTATACACTATCAGGTTTGCTTTACACAAGACTAAACTGAAGTTTGGGAGAGTTAAAGTCCTGAGTAGCAATAATAGTTACTGTTAATAAAAATATTCTTATTCATTCTCTCTCTCTGAATCCCAGAGCCTTATAAGGAATGTATTTTCCCATCTTATAGGCAAAGCAACTGAAATCTTGGAGGAATAAAAAGCATGTATAAATAAAAAGTTGCAGGGATATCAATGCTAATGTCAAATAGATTCTGGCTGAAAGTAAAGAATACCAGATAAATGTCTATTTATGCTTTCTTGACTATGCAAAGGCATTTGACTGTGTGGATCATAACAAGCTATGGCTAACACTGAGATGAATGGGAATTCCAGAGCATTTGTTATGTTCATGTGAAACCCGTACCTAGACCACAAGTTTTGCACAACTTTGGTTGTGCAAAAAGAGCAAGGGAACAAACACGACATGGTTTAAAATGAAGAAGGGAGAGTGTCACCATTGTATTATCTCTCCATACCTATTCAATCTGCATCCTGTGCAAATTATTCAACAATCTGAACTCTCTGAAGAGGAATGTGGCATCAGGATTGGAAGGAGATTCATCAATAACCTGTGATATGCAGATGACTCGACCTTACTTGTTGAAAGTGAGGACTTGAAGCCCTTGGTGTGAAGATCAAAGAATACAGCCTTCAATATGGATTACACATCACCGTCAAGAAAGCAAAAATTCTTACCACTGGACTGACAAGCAACATCATGGGGGATGGAAAAAAGACTGAAACTGTCAACAACTTCATCTTACTTGGATCTACAATCAGCACCCGTGGTACCAGCAGTCAGGAGACCAGGGAGCTACATTGCACCGGGAAAGTCTGTAGTCAGGAGCCTCTCCAAATTATTGAGGAGTAATGATGTCAGTTTGAGGCCTAAAGTATGTATGATTCAGGCCATGGTCTTTCCTATCACTTGCTACGTATCTGAGAGTTCGACAATGAATAAGGATGACAGAAGAAGAACTGATGTCTTTGCACTGTGGTGTTGGAGAAGAGTTCTTTGGGGCTGCAAAAGAACAAATAAACATATGTTAAAGAAAGTGCAGCCAGAATGCTTTTGGAGGCAAAGGTGATAAAGCTTCGCCCCACCTACTTCGAGCATGTGCTAGGAGGGGCTATTCCTTGGAGAAGGACATGATGCGCAGAAAACCAGAGGGTCGGTGAATAAGAGGAAGACGTTCAACCAGGTGGACTGACACGGTGACTGCCGCAATAGGCAGAGAGATTAGGACAGGGTTCAGGTCTGTATTTATAGGGACACTATGGGTCATACTCGACTCGAGGGCACCTAACAACAGCAACAACCAGCACATGCCAGAATGATCCATAATCAGGATCAGAAACAGCTCTACAGCATTCCCTTTACCAAGCTTCCCTTCCTCTCCTAATATTTTCACAAATATATTCAACTGCAAAAGGGCAATCAATGTGGGAGAGGGAGCTGTCTCACAGAACGAAGCCTGCCTGACCAGTAGGTGGACAAGACTCTGGTAGAAGGCTGACCCAAGGAGTCTGGGTTTGAAACAGATGCTCATTTCTCAGCTTTTGAAGGGTTTCACTGGGGACCATCCTTGCCTGAGAAGGAAGCCACAGAGAACTAAGAGAATACTGCCAGGAACGTGCGTTCACATGTCCCACTCAGACTATCTGGGTCTTCCTTTTAAGTACAGATTGTGAAGAAGAGCCAGAGGTTCCAAGTGCCTAGCAGCCCAATCTATACGGCTTTGGGGTTTTGTGTTCAATCATAAGTAAATCATAAGCAATTACAAGTAAAGAAAATCACAGACCATTAGCTCTAATAAATACAAATTCTTAACACAAACCAATTCCAGTGAGATACACACACACACACACACACACACAGAGGCTAATACATCATGACTAAAGAGAGTTTATCCCAGGAATTCAAGGCTAGTTTAAGATTTTAAAAAATCAGGGTCATTCACTGCTGCAACAAAATTAATTAAAAAAATCCATATAATGATTTCAGTAGTTGTAGGAAAAGCCTTTACAAAATTCAACAACCATTCATGACTGAACCTCCCAGTCAATTAGGAATAGGAGATGACTTCTTTAATATGATAAAATCTAACACACATGGCTTCCCAAGAGTTGTCATCACCCAGTGGGATAACTCTTGGGGTTACTCTCCACCTCAGACCAGCTTTCGTGCCAGACTATATGCATTTCTTAAAAATGCTTACTATCAGGTTTAATCAGAGCCATATGGAATAAATAAAGCTTTTGATGTCTTCACTGGAATATTTCTTAGATTATATGACCATCTGGTTCAGAAAGTCAAAGACTGTGCTCTTCAATATGGATTGAAGCTCAATATCAAGAAAACAAAGATTCTCACCTCTGGACCAACTGGCAGCGCCATGATAAATGAAGAAGAGATTGAGATTGTTAATTTCAGCTTGCTTGGGACCCCAATTAACACTCTTGGAACCAGCAGCCAGGAAATCAAAAGACAAATTGGATTAGAAAAATCTTCTGTCAGGGACTTCTGTAAAGTGCTGAAGTGCAAAGATGGCAGTCTAGAGACTAAGGTGCACCTGATTCAGTCCATGGTCTTTGCAAGTACTTCCTAAACATCAGAGAGCTGGACAATGAGTAAGGATGACAGAACAAGAATTGATGCCTTTGATTTGTGGTGCTAGAGAAGAGTATTGAACATATCATGGACTGCCAGAAGTATAAACAGGTCTGTCCTGGAGAAAGTAAAACCAAGCTTCTCCCTGGAGGTAAGGATTCTGACGCTCTATCTCACACATTTTGGGCATGTTGCCAGAAGGGACCAGTCCTGGCGAAGGACATCATTCTTGGATGGGTGGAGGGACAGCACAGGAGGGAAAGACTCTGGATGAAATGGATTGACACAGTGACTTGAGTAATAGGAGCAGGTATGTCAGAGACAGTGAAATTGATTCAGGATAAGACAGGGTTCAGAGCTATTGTACAAAGAGTTGCTATGAGTCGCAGGCAACTCAAGAGCACATAACAGCAACAATGGTGGGTCATCTCCTCCTTTGTAATTTATAGCCTCTAGAAACTGCCAGTAGGTCAGCTATGAATGGGTTCTCACTCAAGGGCACATTAACAACAAAATTCCCCCCAATCTTTTCCCATTGAATTACAACATAAGCTACACTTTTAGATAGAAAAGTCCTTTTCTTAATTTTTCTCCTTTTAAGTGTTGCTGCATTCTAAAAACAGCATTTTTAAATGAAAACAATGTTTGAAAACACCAGAAAATTCTACAAAATCAGCAACTTAAAACTATAGCGTTTTATTTTTAAAATAATAAATTTCTGCAAAACATTGTACAAAAGTTTGGTCACTTAGCACCACCTTCTCTAACAGTGTCACCTGGTACGTCTACACCCTACACATCCCCTGATGACATTACTGCTGCTTCTCTGAGAAGCCTACAACTAACTCGACACTTAAAGGTAAAAGACTAAACACTATATCCCTGATCTCAGAACAAAACAAGACGGCCTGCTCTCTCTGATTCTACTCCTCATTGCACCCCAGGGCTCAGTCATTATAATAAAAGAAAAGGAAGAGGAAAAAACCACAAACCATAGAGATCTGAAAGGAAGAGGTAAAACTGCCAGTGTACAAGGAAAACCTTAAGGAATCTGAAAAAAACAAGTCCTAGGACTCAGAAGTGAGTTCAGAAAGGTCACAAGATTAAAGGTTCATACAGGAAAAACATTCACTGTATAGAAGTAAGTAAACAGAAAATAAAATTCAAGAAACCAACTCCATTTACAGTCATGTCCCAAAAATACATAGGCATAAATCTACCAAAAGATGTGCGAGACTGTGAAACTGAAAATGACAAAAATCTGCTGAGTGAAATGGAAAACCTAAAATAAATGGTATTATACATCATTTTTATGGAATAATCAATACTGTTAAGAGGCTAATTCTCCCTAAATTGATCTATTGATTTAATGCAATCCTTAGCAAAACTCCCACAGCCTTTACTGCAGAAATGGAAAAGCTGATCTTCAAATTCAAATGGGATTGTACGGGACCTTGAGTAGCCAAAGAAAATCAGTGTTGGTAGATTCACATTACCCAATTTCAAAACTTACCACAAAGCCACCAACATTAAAACAGTGTGGTACTGGCCTACAGACAAACATAAAGACCAACAGAAGACAGCTGAGAGTAAAAAAAGTACCTACCTGAATATCTACGTGTAAAAATATAAATGTCAGGATAGACGTGAGAAGGAATACCTCTATCTCTATGTGGTGGACGAATGAGCAACATCCTGATAAAGGGGGAAAGGATTGAATCGTCGAGGATTCCATTTAGTTGATTTCATACACAACTCCCAGGGAAGCAGCAAAGAAAATTGATGAATTGCATTGGGTGATCTACGGCAAAGACTCGGTTCACTCTTAAAGAACAAAGACGTCATTTGCAGGACAAAATAAAAACGTCAATGTCATTGTGGTCAGGTCAGAATCGACTCAGAACCAAGCCTCCAGAGGATTTTTGGAGGCTGGCAATGTCACGGAAGGAGACTGTCCTTTTTTTTTTTTCTAAGCTGATCATGAATTCAAATGCCCAGAGAGCCATGGCCTCTCAGCTAATTGGCATAGCTTGAATGTTGGAAAACGTGTTGTTGTTGTTAAGTGCTGTCGAGTTGCAGGTAACTCATAGTGACCCTATGAAAGAGAGTTCTCAATGTTTGGGTGTCTCTCATCCTCTCTCCAGGTTCATAGGGTTTCCAGAGGCAAGCTATTATGGAAGTGGATGCCACTCCTCCTTCCAAGCTTGTTTTAATCGGGGAGCTCCACACTCATCTGTCCACATTGGGTAACCAGCCATTAACACATTTGACACATCAGTGTCATAGTGTTCAGCCTCATAGCAACCACAAGTTACCGCTGTACGGCAACTTGTACACCAGGGCTATATGACCTAGAGGAATGTCTGAACAAAAACAATGAAAGATAGGCCCGAGGGCCGCAAGCCCGAGGGCCCTTCAGGGTCTAACCAACCAGGCACAACCAAATGCTGGCAAAGTCCTTCCGCCAGTCCCCTAGTTCATCTGGAATGTCCGTTCTGCCAACCCCTACAAGGGGCTCAAAGAACACCAAAATTGCCCTGAGGCCTCAAGAAGCCTCCGTGCCTCAAGAAGCCAGAGTTTGGATTCAGCTGACATTAAATCTTCCCTCTGGAAAACTAGAAATTGTAAAAATGAAATGGAATGCATGAACATTGAGATACTAGGCATTAGTGAGATGAGATGGACTGGCTTTGGCCACTTTGAATCAGATAATCATGTGGTATGCTCTTCTGGGAATTAAAAACAGAAGAATGATGTTGTGTTCATAATCAGAAAATCAATTTCCGGTTCTATCCTGAAATACAATGTTGTAAGTGATAGGGTATTATTCATATGCATACAAGGAAGACTCATTAAAATGACTATTCAAATAGATGCTCCTCTATCTACAGGCAAAGAGAAAGAAACTGAGAACAGTTACCAAATCTTGCAGTCCAAAACTGATCAAACATGTGAGCAAGATCAGTTAATTATAACTGGTGATTGGAATGCAAAAGTTGGAAACACTGAAGAAGGAATAGTAGTTGGAAAATAGTTGCTGGTGATAGAGAGGAGGTTGGAAATAAAATTTTGTATTTTCAATGATTTATTCACTGCAAAAAATGGTTTTTTTTCTTTTTAAAAAATTGTGATTTTAATGAAAGTTTACAGAAAAGTTGGATTTTCCTTCATTCATTGTTGCACATTTCCCTCCCTCCCCTGCCAGTTCACTTTTTTAAAAAAGAATATTCATTTACTGCCACATAATTTCCTCCTTCCCCCAATCTCAGCCCACTGTGCTGTGCACCTCTTATTCTGGACTATTGTCATACAAATAATGCCTAATCATATATTCCTTTGAAACAGTTCTTTCCTTCATCTGTTCCAATGTGTTGTTGTTATGTTGTTGTTATGTGCCGTCGAGTCACCTGCGACTCATAGTGACCCTATGTACAACAGCCCTAAACTCCACTCTGTCCTGTGCCAATCGCACTGTCTCTGACACTCCCATCC
>NW_006399830.1:7149131-7164466 GCF_000299155.1 Elephantulus edwardii | reverse complement strand
CTGTTTTAGAACAGTGGTATTATGCAATATTTGTCCTTTGGTGACTGAGACAGTTCACTCAGCATACTGTCCTCCAGGGTCACCCATGTTGCATAATATTTTATGAATTCCTTATTTTTCAGTGTTCTGTGGTATTCCATTGTGTGAATGCACCATAGTTTTTCTATCCGTACATTTGTTGATGCAAGTACCTTTTTAAAAAGACACATTTGATGACTTTACACATGAACCTCACCTGATGGGCTGCATAGGAATCAGACTGACTCCATCTGTGGAAGGAATCATTAGAGAAGCTCATTGTCAGCAGTCAAAACTAGCCAAGGGGCAGACTGCAGGGTCAGACCATCAGTTACTCATGTGCAAGTTCAAACTGAGGCCAAATAACATTAGAATAAGTCCATGAGAACCAAGATATGATTCTTAATTTTTTTAATTAAATTTTTTAAAAATTTTATTATTTTTCATGTGTACCATCAAATCAGATCTGACGGGTCCAGGAAGAGATTGCCCCTCCTTTTCCAGCAGAGCATCTGGTGGATTCGAACCGTGCACCTCTGGGATTGCAGTGCAGCTTCCTGCCAACAGGCCACCAGAGCTCCCTGAGAACCAAGATATGATTCTTGAATTTATTCCATCTGAATTTCAAGAACATCTTAAGAATAGGTTGGAAGTACTGAACACCAGTGATCGAAGTCCAGATGAGCTATGGGATGGTATCAATGATATCCTCCCTGAAGGAAGCAAAGTCTTTGAAATAGCCCGATTTGGTTGTTTCAGTAGGGTAATATTTTGCACCCTAATTCTTAAGGCATGCTCTTCAAATCTACCAGTTATTCTGTGGGAGGAAGATGGGTACTCTCTCATGGGATTTACTGCTTCTGAAAACCCACCAGCGGTTCAGTTTTGACTTGACAGTACCCAACAACAGATAAGCATTTTAATGGAAAGAAGCCCTGGTAGGAAAGGATGTAACATCTCTCTCACTGCTGCGGAGTCTGAACTGACTCACGGTTGACCTCTACTGGGTTTCTGAGGCTGTAATCACACAGGCAGAGACTGCCTACATATTTCCTTCAAAGCTACTGGTAGATGCAAACCACCGGGAAGGGGCTGTGTTTGGTTACCAAAGCAAGTGCCTACTGAGTATGCCACCAAGGCTTAACATACTGGGCTAGTAACAGAAGGTCAGCAGTTCAAATCCACTTGCCACTCCCAGAAAGAAAGAGGAGTAGACTCCTCTCATTAAGACTGACAGCCTCAGAGACCCAATGGAGGGTCTCTGAGAGTTAGAACCCAAGCTGACAGCAGTGGGCTTCATTTCAGTTATTCAATTAAGGAGTTGTGGTGCAGTGTTGAAGTGGAAGAAAGGCCTGGCAACCTAATCCCATAAAGATTACAGCCTCGGAAACTCTATGTAAGGCTGTTCTCTTTCCTATAGGATCGCTAAGAGTCAGGATCAGAATCAACCCAACAGCACACAACAGAGTGTTTCAATTAAGAACTGCTGTCATTTTGTCAAATTTAGCATGCACTGGAAAACAAGATAGTAAACTCTGGAATGCTTTATTTCTTTTAAAATGTTTTCCCTTTAGGCTTCCTGGCTTACTTTAAAAAGACACCAACATCTGGTTTCCCTTGCAGCACACAAAATTCTAAGTGAAAACTGATGGGGTTTTATTCCCTTTATTTCATTGTTGTGAAAACCTAGACAATTCTGTATCTGCCAATTCAATACATGTCATGTGTATGATTCAGTAGGACTAACCGTACCAGCCATGGTGTACAGCCACCCCAACAGCTGTTGCCATATTTTCCCCAAAATAAATTCTATTTTGTAAAGAGTGAAATGTCGATGTTTTCTCAAGGACAAGTAGGTCGTTAGGTCACAATGATGGCCCCACCAGACTGCTCTTGTTGTTGGGTGCTGTCACATACACCCCAAATGATAATGACCCCACACACAGATCAGAGCCCCGCCGGATCCCGCACCGTTCCTGCCAGGCACAAGTCCGTTCTCGCAGCCACTGTGCCAACCCACCTCCTTGAGGATTGGCCCTCCTGAGCTGGCCCTTCACTTTTCCCGGTGTGATGCCCTTTCCCAAGGACAGCACCCTCCTGACATGTCCAAATTCTGTGAGACAAAGTCAAACCATCTTCGCTTATTTATTCACCTCTAAGGCTCACTCTGCCTACACTTCTTCCAAGAAAGATACGTAAGTTCTTTTGGCAACTCAGGGTATATCCAATAGTCTCTGCCAATACCACAATTCATCTCAGCTGGGTGAAGAGTTGATCTGGATTACAGAGCTTTTAAATTCAGTATTGTGACTATCCCAATCTCTGAGAGACACAAATGGCTTGTGCTGGACTGCAATAATAGCAATGATTTTTGAGCTGGTTAACATCATGAATTACATTTTGTGCTGCTAACCAAAAGGTTGGTGGTTCAAATCCACAAGCAGCTGCAAAGTAGAAACATAAGCAGTCTCCTGCCATAAAGATTTACAGCCTCAGAAACCCAACGCAGGGTCACCATGAGTTAGAACTCACTTGGCGGAGGTGGGTTTGATTTGGTTCTGGAAAGGTTGGTGATCTGACCCTCTCAGCCACTTTCTTCAAGGAAGAAGCACCTGGTGAGTTGCTTTCACACAGGTTACAGCTGCGAAAGGCTATGGAGCAGTCCTAGTCTGTAAGCTGCGGGGCCACCACCAGTCAAAATCAATCTGATGGCAGCGGGGTCCACATCCTTGCTATGACTTTCAAGGGCATTCAATTAACAAACCGAAAGAAATAAAAGAAATAGTCTATTTATATGTTTAACTAGGACAGCTTTGAAAATTAAATAAGTGTCATGGGTAATTAATATCACTTGCATGAAGATTAATAGGAATGAGATTAAAAGTTCTTGCGTTAATGTCACACAGTTTTCTTGAGAAGCGGAAGAGTGCCATAAGGTGCTTACTGGGACCAAGAGTCAGAGCTGGTCCTGACGAGCACCTCTGCCTCCGAAATGGGTCAGCCGCCCTTCCTCCAGACCCACGCTCCGTCCCCAGGAAGCAGCAGTCTCTCTTCACAGTACGGCTGTTCAGACTATTTAACTTCCCACCACAGAAACGAAAATAGGCACTGACTGGTTTGACGTGCACTTGTAATTTCAGACATGAGCAAAATGATAGAGCATAATATGGACTCTCACATCCTCCCAATTCAGCAATTATCAAGACGCCGTCACATTTGCTGCTTCTAGCCTTTTCATTTATTTATTGGTGAAGTGTTTTAAAGTGCATCTCGAACGTCATCACGCCATCTTACCCCTACGTGCTTCAGTGTATGTACAGCATTTAATCATTCTTTATCTGTATATATTTTTTTCTAACGTAACTACTTATTATCACACTAAAGACATTGACAACAATTCTTCAGTTGCATCATAGTGCTCTGCTTACTGGGCTGTTAATCCAGGCAGTGGATTAGCAATCCTGTTGCTCTGGGGGAGAAAGATGGGCAGTCCCTCCTGGAAAGGCTGACAGCCTTGGAAACCGAGGAATGGGAACGGACTCCACGGTGGTGAGTTCCCACCTATGGTGGTGAGTGATCGATCTAACCCTCAGTCCCTCACCGTCTCACAAGCGTCGCTTTTCATGGGACCTGCCTGCAGCCAGAGACAAGCAAGTTCCCATCCTTCTTGGATCCTTACATCTAGAATGAGGCCTGAGGTGTCACCGTCAGCTTGCATGGTATGATGGTCTAGTGAGTAAAGAGCTGCGCTGCCTGCCCAAAGACAGGTGGATTGAATCCTCCAGTTGCTCCGAGGGAGAAAGATGGGCAATCCTCTCCCATGTGCTTTACAGCCTCTGAAAACCACTGACGGATCAGCTATGAGCTCGTTCCAGCGAGACGGCAATGGGAGAGAATACTGACGGCTGGCCATCCAGTCAAACACATTCAGTGGGTTCATGAAAGATCCGGCAATCTGCTCCCGTAAAGATGACAGCCAAGCCATGCCTGCAGGGAAGCTCGACTCTGTCACACAAGGGTTCACCAAGAGCTAGAACTGATTCATCAGAGGCAATGGGCTTGGCTTAAGGTGTAGGTTCCTTGGGCAGCAGCCCGCCTTCTCCCCACCTCGCTCATGTTCCAGGTCCCTGCCATGCGGTGGGAACCGAGTCTGCTGTCCTGTGCACTGGCCACATCTCACAGGGTCTGTCTCGGTCCTTCATGGAGCCAGACAGTGAAGGTTGGTCCTCGACCTCTGATTAGACTCGTACAAAACATCCGGGGGAGGCAAGTTCCTATTCAGTGGTATGAGTTTATGATATGATGCTTTTCCACAGAGCCTCCGACATTACCTGGTCAGAATGATGCCAAGAAGAGGGCCCCCACCCACTCTTCTTGTGCTGATGACTCAAGATGAATACAAAGGTTTTCTTTTTGATGGCAAATAATTATTTCCAAATTCAAACATCTCATCCATATTATTACCTGGAATGAAAGCATCTATAAACATTTCTTCTTTATCAACTTGGACTAGTTACCCACCGTCACCAGTCAGTTCACACTCCGAACTGCCCTGTGGGGTTTCCAAGTCCATCTGTTTACAGAAGCAGACTACACACGTGTCTCCCTCCCGTCAGCTGATGGGCTCGATAACGACTTCTTGTTAGCAGAAAATGCCTTACCCCCAGTGCCACCAGAGTTCCCTTTGGACTGCATGGTCTTTCTGAAACCCTGCTTTAGGTTTTGAGTGGCATCACCAGTCAAAGTAAAGATTTGGGAGTAATTTCCCTTACCACCTTGTAATATCATTGTGAAGCAACACAAGTATCACCACTGGCGGAGACTTGCATACAGACCCAAACAGACAGTTACGAAGATGGTATCGGATCAGGACATACTTCATTCTCTTACACCAAAAGTCTTCACGAATTACTACCAATGTGATGGCAATTAATAACTATTTATGAAGGAGCTCTGGTGGCCTATTGTTAAGGAGCTGTACTGCCAATCCCATGGCAGGCAGTTCGAATCCACCAGCTGCTCCACAGGAGGCAGAGGGGCCATCTCCTCCTGTGCAATTAACTGCCTCTGAAAGCCCACTGGAGGGTCTGATATGAGGCTGCTCCTTGCCCACTAGGCCACCAGAACCCCCTGGTATCGTATGTTGCTGTTAGGTGCTGTCGAATCGAGTCTGACTCACAACGACCCTAAGAATAACAGATCAGAAGCCCTATCCTTCCTGTGCCATCCGCTAGAGCGTAGCACAGTCCGGCTGAAAATGAGGAGGAGAAACAGTCCTCATACAAGCCAGGTAGAGAGAAGGGGACAGACATTGATTCTGGAAGATTTTTTAGCATGAAACTGACACTTTGTAACTGACAAATTACAGGAAGTCACTCAGGTTTCCGAGTGTAAACACAAAGTAGCTGAAATGTAATTCCATTTACTAACTAACCAAATAAAGAGTGTAAACTGATTATAAATTAATAGCAAATAGAATTTACAAATGGGGGAGAGTTCTCAAAGAGATAAACTAATCAGGGTGTGTGTGTGTGTGTGGTGTTGTGTACCGTTGAGTGGGACTCGACCCATAGCTGACGTACTGGCAGGGTTTTCAGAGGCACTTAATTGCTCGGGAGAAGACTGCCCATCCTTCTCCCATAGAGCAGCTGGTGGATTTGAACTGCGTCCCTTTGGGATTGCAGCACAGATTCTTGTCCCTCAGCCACCAGAGCTCATGTGTGTATGCACGTGTGTGTGTGTGTGTGTGTGTGTACGTGTGTACACACGCACACGCACTTAGCATTTACAGTCTTGTTTTTTTACATTTTAAATGTCCCATTTGTACTGAATCATGACTGACTGCTGTACCTTCCTCAGAGTGGAGGAAGGCTCCCCAATCTGAGCTGTAGGTTGCCTAGCAACCAGAGTCCCCATGAGAGAGGAAAACTCACATTCCTCACCCACCCCAGTCAAGAATTCCATGGATCTAATGCAGAAGTGAGGGGAAACGACTGTGAACACAGATCTTCTGACACAGGTGCAGTTAGAGAAAAGTGAATTTGCTCCACCAACAGGGGGCATCGCACCTTCTCTGTCACCCTTTTCTCAAATCACCAACATATTCAGTACCTCCATTCCATCCTTTACTAATCCCACCGCTATGAAATGAATTGAGGACCAAAAAAGTGTATATTGGCACCCTGTATCAAAACGTGCTGCTGTCTGGAAACAGCCTTCTTTATTTCTATCATGAAGGAAGCTTCCTGGGTGGAACTGTTTGCTCTTAACTCAAATCCAAAGGTGGTGGTTCTAACACCCGAGCAGTGACAAGGAATCTGGCAATCTGCTTCCCAGGAAAACTCAGGGGAGCTTGGTTCTAATCTGTAAAACATCAATATGAGAGGTTGATACTAGTCAGAATGGACTCAATGACAATGGATGTGGTTTGGGGGTTTAGATCAATGAAGGGGTCAGACTGGAACAGGATGGACCCTAAAGCTAAGCCTTTATGAACCACTGTCTTATAAAAGGGGGCACAAAGACAAGCACCCCAAGTGTTGGGGGGGAATCATAAACAGAGTGTCTACAAATGAATGAACACCAAGGAATGTCCATGGATCCACGAGACCAGAAGAACGAGCCCAGTCACCATTACCAAGGGCTCGGAAAGGGATCACGAAAGGTTCTGGGAGCAGAATTCAAAAACATCTTTAAAAAGACTAGGCTTACATAGAGCTCTCACGGAGGCCCTGAGACCACAGGTCTAAGTCACCCATCAGGTCGCGGATGGAACTCACTCCCTTGTTTTCAACAGACAATAGGGTGAACACTAACATTAGGGAGATACACACTCCTCTGAGTGGACAAGCAGCCACTCAAGATCAAAAGGGCAGCATTTGCCCAAGGACAAAGTTCAGAAGGCAGATTAGAGTTGGGAAAGGAGGAAGGGAAAGGGAAACACAGGCAGGAAGTCAGATGTCCGATGCTGCGTTGCAATCAATGACATGAAATAAATATGTACAGATTGTTGAAGGTAAAACTGACCTTCCAAGACCAAGTCACAATGTTGTTGTTGTTACATGCCATTAAGTCACTTATGACTCATAGCAAGCCTATGTACAAGAGCCCTAAACCCTGCTCTATCGTGTGCCAATCTTGTTGTCTCCAACACACCTATCCCTATTATCCCTATTACCCCAGCCACTGAAACAATCCATCTCATCGAGGCTCTTCCTCTCTTTCTCTGTCCCTCCACCCCTCCCAAGAATGATGTCTCTCTCCAAGGACTGGTCCCTCCTTGCAACATGTCCAAAGTCTGTCAGACGGAGCTTCAGAATCCTTGCCTCCAAGGAGCCACCCGGTTTAACCCTCTCCAGGACAAATCTATTTGTTTTCCTAGCAGTCCATGGTATTCTCAGTACTCTTCTCCAGCACCACAGCTCAAAGGCATCAATTCTCCTTCAATCATCCCTAGTCATTGTCCAGATTTCTGATGCCTAGCAAGTAATTACAAAGACTATATGGCCCGAATAAGTTAAAATAATAAGGGAAAATAAAATCTATTTCTAGGCTTTAAAGCCATCTACTTCCCCCGCCCCCTTGAGAACAGAACGTACACACTCCCCCACTACCACAAATGATGCAGTCGAGTTTCCCACATGTGGGGGAACTGCAGGGGTCAGCACGTCTAGAGTGCAGTGGATACGCCTCACACTGGGAAACCAACTCCCTGATCATGCAGATCTACTGCTTTTTTTTTCTCACATATGATATGCTGCTGTTGTTGAATAACGTCGAGTTGGAACCAACCCATAGCTTACCCCTTTGGCAGGTTTTCAAGGGCATTTGTTGGTCCCCTCGAACCATGTGCCTTCAGGATTGCCGTGCCACTAGGCCCCCCAGGGATCCCTTATATATGACATACAATTTTTTTAAAGTCTTTTTTAAAATTTTTATTTATTTTCTTATTAGTGTGTGTGTGTGTGTGTACCGTCAAATCGGATCTGACTGGTACAGAAGGAGATTGTCCCTCCTTCCCCAGCAGAGAATCTGGTGGATTTGAACAGTGTGCCTCTGGAATTGCAGTGCAGCTTCTTGCCAATAGGCCACCAGAGCTCCGACATAAAATTTTTAAATACATGCTCCGGGGCCAGAATCTTGGCTCTAGTCCTTGCTAATGGTGTGAGCTTGAGCAATTAATTGTTTCAAACCTTCAGCTTCCTCAACTTTAAAATGGACACAACGATAGTTCATGTCTTCACTGCAGTGAGCATGAAACAAGCTGATTTAACTAAAAAGTCTGCCACATCGCTGTACAACGAAGCACTCGATAACTCGGGCTATTTCTCAGCACAGAGGTCTCGGCTGGTACAATGGCTTAAATGTTCAACTTCTAAGCACAAGCCGGATGGGCCACAGCGGGCGAAGACCCCTGACCTTGAGAACTCTAAGACAGTAAGAGGGTGCTGTTCTTAAGCCTCCACATTTGTGATCATTTGTTAGGACAGCACTAAGAAGCTAAGGTGGCGAGAAGGACGTGATTAAGCACTCAGCTGTGAGTCAAAAAGTCTACAGGTCCTTCTTTTGGGAGTCCACGGTGCAGCCACAACTCTGCTACAGCAGAGTCCAAAGACGCCAATTCTTGTTCAGTCTTCTTTAGTCGCTGTCTAGACTTTAGTTTATATTGTCTATTAAAGTGGAAAGTGTGACTAATAAAGTGTGTGTGTGTGTGTGTGTGTGTGTGTGTGTGTGTGTATGTCTAAGAGAGAGAGAGAGAGATGACTTTTAAGCCTGGTCTGAAACTTCCCCATGACTCAATTATCAAGCAAACAATAGGCCAAAAGGTGATCAAGATTCTCTAGAAGAGTTATCATACGCGATCAAAAGGCACCATTTCCCCAGGGATAAAACTTGGGAGGCAAGAAGGACAAAGGGAAGCAGTAAACACAGGGAGGATGTGGTAAGAGGCCACCACACTGTGGGGACTGCAACTAACACCACACAATGACACTGAAAACCAATTCACCCTGTAAACTTTCACTCGATTCAAAGTAGGGGGGTGGGAGGGACACAGCGTCATAAACCCTACCAGGCAGCTCTGCTCTATCACACGGGGCGGCGATGAGTTAAAATCAACACAGCAGTACCTCATGATATTAAAATTAGGATGATGCTGTGTAGGTGGGAGTAAATGTCAGACTTTAATGTAAATTCTTTCCATGTGTATCAAGATTGTTTCTCATTTCTTAGATGATTAATAAGATACATTGTGTTAGCACCCCTCTTGGTAACATGGCCAAAATATGCAAGGCAAGTCTTGCCATCTTCGCTTCCAAGAAGGGCACACTAGTTACGAAGATGAGCAGGTCCCTGGAGCTGGCCAAGGAAAGGGTCAGCAAACACAGGAGACCCTTGGGAAGATGGAGCGACAGATCCAGAGCTGCACCAGCGGCTCGAGTGCAGCAGAGACGGCGAGGCTGCTCAGAGCCGGGAAGGTTTCCTTCCGTTGTGCCTGGGATCCCTGTGGCCAGAACTAACTGACCAAGGCATCTACAGACAGCACCAACGGGGAGCAAATGACCCCCTACTGACTCGCTCTCGCATTCCTAACACGGCTTCCCATTGGGCATGAGACGGGCCACTTGCAATGGGCACAATAGAATTCTGTCCACTAGCAAATTCCTTAGGCTCTGTGCCCACACCAGCACTTTCTAAAGCATTCAGCAAGATGTTATTAAACATCCAATGACTTTTTTAAAACATTTTTTTTGCCAGGTCTTTACTGCAACAATGCACAGAAGCTCCAATATGCTGACATGTGCTGTGAATCTCAAAATGGGAGTGTATGCATTCCCCAAACAGATCCGATGAGGGAACTGCCTTCCCAGCAGAGTTATTGACATTTTCCAGAATGATGACAGTCTGCAGGACACAAGTTCTCCAAACTGTGGGTCATTAAAGAGTAGAGGACATGATACAGCCACAGTAACCAAAACAGCATGGTATTAGTACAATGACAGACACACTGACCAATGATGTAGAATCAAGAACCTGGAATTAACCCAGCTACCTATGGTTAACTGGTACTTGACAAGGAATCAAAACCTATAAAATGGGGAAGTGACAACCTCGTCAACAAATGATGCTAGCAAACCAGACTTACCTGCAGAAAACTGAGTCAAGATGCGCATTTTACACTATACATAAAAATCAACTCAAGGTGGATCAGAGAGCTAGGGGTAAAACCCCAAACCATGAGGATCATGAGTGACAAAATGAGGCCAAACTCAGAAGCCCTAGTCTAGTCTACGGCATAAATGGGCTTGCTAATAAAGCCAGAAATGCACAACCAGTAAAGGATAAAATCGACAAATGGGACCTTCATAAAATTAAGGCCCTGTGTGCATCAATTCCACCCCCTACTCCATAGGGTAAAAGAAAGCCTACATACCTGCTGTTAGGGACCTCTCCAAAGTACTGAAGAGCAATGGTGTCTCTCTGGAGACTAAGGTGGGTCTGATACAGGCTATGGTCTTCGCAATCACTTGTTATGCATCAGAGAGTTGGACAATGATCAAGGAGGATAGAAGGAGAATTGATGCCTTTGAGCTGTGGTGCTGGAGAAGAGTATTGAGAATACTATGGACGGCTAGGAAAACAAACAGATTTGTCCTGGAAAGGGATAAACCGGGTGGCTCCTGGGAGGCAAGGATTCTGAGGCTCCGTCTAACATACTTTGGACATGTTGTGAGGAGAGACCAGTCCTTGGAGAGGGACATCATGATTGGGAGGGTGGAGGGACAGCGCAGGAGAGGAAGGCCCTCTATGAGATGGATTGATTCAGTGACTGGGATAATTGGGATGGGAGCGTCAGAGACAGTGCGATTGGCACAGGACAGCGCGGAGTTTAGGGTTGTCGCTATGAGTCGCAAGCGACTCGACGGCACATAACAACAACATACCAAGAAAACACATTTAGCAATAATATTTTAGACAAGGGTCTCATTATGAATGTTTACAGAATACTACAGGGTCTCCACACTATAAAGTTTAATCACCCAATAATAAAATGGGCAAAAGAGATGGAAATACTTTTCATAAAAGAAGACATGAGGATGGCCCACAGACACATGAAGAGGCATTCTAATTCACTGGCAATCAAATAGACACAAATAAAAACAATAATGAGATATCATCTCACCCCAGAAGCAGTAGCTGAACAGTAGAAGTTCATCAGGACAGCAGGCAATAAGTGTTGGAGAAAATGTGGCGAGATTGAAATTCTCATGCTTTGCTAAGTGGGACTGTAAAATGGTATAACAACTCTAGAAGGCAGTTTGGCATTTTCTCAAAAAGTTAAACACAGAAATCCCAAAGGACCCAGCTATTCCACTGCAAGGAATATACCCCAAGGAAAACAGAACAGAGAAACAAATGGGCATTTGTACACCTATGTTCATAGCAGTGTTATTCACAATAGCAAGGAAATGAAAAACAGCCCAAATGTCCATCAACAAACAGATTGAGAAACTGTGGTACATTCACACAATGGAATGTACACAGCACTCAGGAATAATGATTTAATAAAATACTACATAACATGGGAGGCTCTAGAGAGCATTATGCTGAGTGAACTATCTCAGTCTCCTAAGGACAAATACTGCTTAAGACCATTATTGTAAAAATAGAAGGATAACTCATAAGATGTGTATGAAAGTTTAAAGGGGAAAGAAAAAGGAAGGAAGGGAGTGGAAAAAGGGGAAGGGTGGAAAAATCACTAGGATAGCAGAGTTTAGTGGGCAGATGGGGAGTGAAGGAATAGGAAAAGATCCAACGGGAACTTGAAACAATGGGGTAATAAAAGGCATAGTTCAATAGCAATTAATTAAATAAAATACAATGTATATGAGTTTTTATATGAAAAACAATATAAATGAAAGATTATCTAAAATCCAATATACAAGAGTGAAACACAGCATAAACAATAAAATAATAGAGGGCACTGGTGGCTCAGTGGTAGAGACGTCATCTCCCATGTAAGAGACCTGGGTTTGATTTCAGCTAGAGCATCTCATGCACAGTCACCGTCTATCTGTCAGTGGAGTCTTGTGTGCAGCTGTGATGCTGACCAGGTTCAGCTGAGCTTCCAGACTAGGACAGAGTAGGAAGGAAGGCCTAGTGACCCACTTCAGAACATTAGCCAGTGAAAATTCTACAGATCACAAATGGGACATCATGAGTCAAAGGCCAAGTTGATGGCAGCTAACAGGAACAACAAGGAGCAAGGCTGGTTCCCGCTTTTTGCAACATTTTAAGGTACTGGATTCATATTCACCTCACAGAGCAAACTTAATATGGCCATTACTCATGTTTCTGGGTGAGGAGTGAGATAGAGAGTGTGACAGAGACCAAGAGTGAGACAAAGAGAGAGAGCAAGAAAGAGACAGAGCAAGAAAGGGAAGCAAGAGAGCGAAGGGAAAGAATGAGAGAGAGAGAGAGAGAGAGAGAGAGAGAGAGAGAGAGGAGAGAAAGATAGCAGTCTCGCCCTACTTGGATTCAGAGCCTCAGAAACCCCACGAAAGGTAATTATGAGTTAGATTAAATGAAACTGAGTTTGAGATTCTGTTTGTGCGTGCGCGCACGGGCACACACACACACGATTCTGCCTGATTCTGGCCATGGTCTTCTCAGTCACCTTCTATGCATCCGATTGCTGGACAATGAAGGCTCACAGAAGTGATGCCTTGAAGTTGTGGTGTGGAGAAGAGTGCCAACTATCCCACGCACTGCCGACACAATGAAGTTGTGTCTTGGAGAACGGACAGCCAAGGTGCTCTCTGGAGGCAAAGCTGTCAAAGCTCTCTCTCTTGTACTGTGAACATATGGTTCGGTGAGTTTATTCCTTGGAAAGTAATATCATACTCAGAAAGATGATAGGTGAGTGAAGGAGAGGAAAAGCCTGCCAATGAGATGAACAAGACAGTGACTCCATGGGCCCTAGTGTGTCAGAGATGATGAGGACGGCACAGGATAGGGTAGTTCAGGGTCACTAGGAGTTGTACTTGACTTGATGGTGCCTAACAATAACTTAACAACTATATATGTTGTTGTTGTTGTTAGGTGCCATCATGTCACACGCAACTTATAGTGACCCTATGCACAAAAGCCCTGAACTCTGTCCTATTTTGAGCTAGTCTCACTGTCTGTGAGATACCTATCCTCATTACCCCAGTTACTGTGTCAATACATCTCATCCAGGCTCTTCCTCTCTTGCGCTGTCCCTCCATCCTTCTGAGCATGATGTCCTTCTCCAAGGACTGGTCCTTCCTGGCAACTGGCCCAAAGTATGCCAGACAAATAGCTTCAAAATCCTTGCCTTCAAGGAGTAACTTGGTTTTCTCCAAGACAGACCTGTTTGTTCTCTTGGCAGTCCATGGAATGTTCAATAGTCTTCTCCAGCACCACAACACAAAGGGATCAATTCTTCTTCTGCCATCCTTAGTCACTGCTCAGTTCTCAGATGTACAGCAAGTAACTGTGAAGACCATGACCTGGATTGGGCACACCTTAGTCTCTAGACTGACACCATTGCTCTTTAGCACTCTCCAGAGGTTCCTGACAGGAGTCATCTATCTGCATCTTGAGAGATTTAAAGAACTCATTGTAATTCCATGAGCTGTCTCATGGGGAAAGGCCAACACGCGGACGACTTCTGTGAATTCTTACCCAATCTTTCCTTACGCAACTCTTTTTAAGTATCTTAGTTTCTATACATTTAAATTCTTTTCAGTTAAAAAATGTGTTCCTTTATTTAAAGATCAAAAACGTGATCAACATTCCAACCGTGGGCTCTCGTGTAGAAACATTCTTTATAGCAGTTGTCTCACACACACTCTCTTGTTTCTAATTTGGTTATCGCTCCTGTGTTCATTCATTGAACAAAGAACTCCAACTGACTGTTGGAGGGCAGGAAGCAAGCATGAAGAATGGCTTAGATGGAGTTACTGCTTCTGTAAAGCTTGGGTCTCGTTTGAGACAGACACATAAACAAATAATTACAATGCACTGTAATAAGGTGTGTACAAAGTCATGTAAATGGCTGTAAGTACAGTGACCAAGTAATTAGCAGCTTGCGGGAGCAGGTGACAGCTTCAAAGACAGACTTCAGGTCTTCAAGGATGACTAGGAAGGTGCATGCTCTAAGAGGCTTTGATGTCAAGAGAGGCTTGAGGAGGGTCCTTGAGCAGAGAGGAAGGAAGGGCGTGGAGGGGTGGGGCAGAAGGCAGGCGATGAGAAGGTTCGAGCCACAAGGCTAAGTTGGAGTAAAATACCACAAACTGCGCAGCTTAAAGCAAATTTACTACCTGAAAATTCTACAGGTCTGAGAGAGAGTTCAAAAATCCACTGTAGATTCCAATGCATATTACTCCTGAAGGACACAGGACTGCCCCAGAGAGATCAAAACTGCCTTTTAAAAAACTTCTCTTGTGATCAAAGTGAAAGGTTAGAAAACAAATTGGTTTTCCATTTGACACTTTGTTTTATGACAGTAATTACGATGTAACCACAGGATGGGGTTAGACAGGACAGGATAGGGCAGGGGTCAGATAAGCTGTTCACAGGGTTGCTGTGGACTCCAGGGCCCCTCACAATGATGTAAATATAACCAACGTTTTCCTGCTTCTTCCCTGTGATTCTTGTTTCCACCCCCCTTTCTGTCCTACTCCTTTCTGCCTTCTGAGTTTTGTCCTTGGCAAGTGCTGCTGCCATTTCGATCTTTTTTTAAATTTTTTTATTATTTTTGTGTGAGTGTACCATCAAATCAGATCTGACTGGTACAGGAGGAGAATGTCCCTCCTTCCCCGGCAGAGCATCTGGTGGATTCGAACCGTGCACCTCTGGGATTGTAATTGCAGCTCCTTGCCACTAGGCCACCAGAGCTCCCCTGCCATTTCGATCTTGTATGATTAACTGTTCTGGAAAGTGTCTCCTTGGTGTTTGTCTGCAAACTGAGCTGCAGAAGAATGTTCAGCTTCACGTTCAAGGGCTGTGGCCTCAGGGTTCTACCAGTCTCTATGAGATCAGCAAACATGACCATGTTCATGATTTTGAGCTTTCCTTGACATTTTTCTCACACTCACGGCAGTGAATCTTTATGGGAGCAAAGGAAAGATGAGAACCACTCGCCTTTCACTTAGCAGTGTGTTTACGGAGTCAGAATGATTCCTCTACACTGTCGGGGTGCCTGAATGTCTTCACGGAGTCAGAATGAATCCTCTACACCATCGGGGTGCCTGAATGTCTTCACGGAGTCAGAATGAATCCTCTACACCGTC
>NW_006399830.1:7113345-7149031 GCF_000299155.1 Elephantulus edwardii | reverse complement strand
GGGTGCCTGAATGTCTTCACGGAGTCAGAATGAATCCTCTACACCGTCGGGGTGCCTGAATGTCTTCACAGAGTCAGAAAGAAGGCGAGGGCAGAGCTTCATGCCCCCACTGGGCTTCTGAGGCTGTAACTTTGTACAGGAGAAGAATGGTCATCTCTTTCCCACCAAGGGGCTGGTGACTATGAACCAAAAAGCTTCTGGTTAGCAGTCCAACACGTAACACACTATGTCATCAGAGATCTTTATTATCTCAACAAAGTGGGGGAAATGACATCACATATAGAGTCAAATGTCATTCATTATTGCAACAAGAAGGTCAGGGGGTCCCGCGAGAAGGACTCAGTGATGGTGGATATTCACCCACTTCCGGTTAGGAAGCGCGGCGGGCAAGTGAGGAGCTGAGTATACATCCATCTTTGTGCCTGACAAGGTGCTCTGGGGACTGAGTGGTACACACCCTGCTGCGGTCCCCAAGGCTTACACCCACCAGAGGCTCTGCGGGGGAAGGTGGGCAGTCTCCCCTGTGGTTTACTGCCTCTGAAAACCCACTGGAGGGTCAGCTACAGGTCGGTGCCAACTTGAAGGCACACACAGCAACAACAACAACAATAACAACAACAACAACGTGCCTGACGAGGAGCACTGATGACACAAGGAGTTAAGCCACTGGGCTGCTAGTAGAAAGGTCAGTGGTTCAAACCCACCCAGAGGCGACATGGGAGAAAGACCCAACACTCCACTTCCATAAAGCTCGCAGCCTGGGGAATGCCATCGGGCAGTTCTACTCTCTCACATGAGGTCACTACTGGGCGAAAATCAGCTCAACCACACCTAACAACACACATCTTTTCTCTTTCAATCCCCACGAGCCGGGTCTCCTCATGACTATTGACAGGTGAGAAAACTGAGACGCAGGAAACTTGAACCATCAGCCCAAGAGCACAGTTCAGAGAAGGCGGAGCCAAGGTCTGAACTCAAGTGACTGACTGGCTGATGCCTGCCCCACGCAGCCTTTCACTCTGTCTCCTGATGTGGAGAGCATGTCTTTGTCTTGTTTCCTTTTGCTTTCGTCTTCCTCCTCCCTTTCTGGGGAGCAGAGAGGAAGCAAGGTAATCTTCTTCACGTTCTTCCCTTGAATGAATTATGTTCTTTAATAACAAAAGCATTGATACCTATGGCATTCTCTCTGGGTAATGTCTGTGTAAACCCTGGCCATATGGCATTTGGTCTGACCTCGTTATTTCATGAGCTAAATGGTTAATTGCCCAATATTTCATTTTTTGTTTCTTGTTTCCTTCCTGTTCTAAGATGGCATGTTTGCCTCTTTGAACTTTGGCGACATGAGGACCGCAGAAGAGGGCCTCCAGTTTTCACATGTCAAGATAGAACAGATTTGCGATCATTCCCTCGTGGAAAATGGCACTTCGGTAGAAAATTCACAGCCTCCTGAAAAGAAGGTGCAGTCCCACAGATGGAGGGGGTGCTCACAGTGCCCTGGGATCTTAAATAGATTTTCTCTGTTTAAGGACTTTCGGGAAGAAAAGGAAATTCCAATTTCTTCCTAAGTGACGCTTAAAATAGCAGTGGCCTTCTCAATAATGCATTCTTCACAGAATCAATATGGAGGAGCTGAGAGAGGAGGCATGTCTCTGAGTGATTCAAAAGCCGGGAAGTCATTTGTAATCAGATATTTTAATACTTACAAGGCCTTTTGCTTCCTCCTGATGAATGGCCATAAAAAGATATGAAACTTTATGTAAAAGTCTTGGCTCCTTCTGTTTTCTACATAATCAATTTGACATTTGAATTCTGGCAAAGGATCACAGGTACCTTAGTTTATTTATTCCCCGAGATAAGATAAAACATTATTGTTATCAAGCCCTACCAGGTTTTTTCTTAAAATAATGTACAGTTTTTCCAAGCAAAGATCACTTTGTCCTGATGTCAAAGTCTCTGAACTTCCAAGGATATTTGAAGCGACCTCCTGTGACTCCCCAAATCCCTCCTCTCTCCCTCCTGCCTGTTATCCATCCAGCCCCTCCAAGAACCCACTCCACCCAAGTCGCCTTCCACCAGCCATTACAGTACAGAACCGAATTAACAAAAAAGATTCTGAACAATACCCACTCCACCCAGTTGGCCTTCTACCAGCCAGTACAGAATAATACCAAATTTAAAAAAAGAAAAAGATTGATAACAATAACCACTGTTCTTGAGTTAATCTGCCTCACAAGTGTCCCTGCAGGGCAGGACAGACTGCTCCAGGGGGTTCCCAAGAACATAAATCTTTACAGAAGCTTTCGGCCACATCCCTCTCATGAAGTGGCTGGTGGATTCAAACTGCTGCTCTTCCAGTTAGCAGTCAAATATCGACACTACAGTATTGCTGGGGCACATAATCACAATATGGAATCACAGAAGTACCCATCATGAGAAGTGGGCCAGAAAATAAAGGGGAGGGGAGGAGAAGTCACCTGGAAATGTAAAAGATGTCACACCAGCAATAAGCATCCAGGTCGCCAAGCCCTCCCCAGTCCCTACAGTGGGGTCCCTTAGAAGCACACCCACAGAATGCTCCTTTTAGACGCATCTGAAAATGAGAACTACCACTGCCACTAGTACTCAGTGCTGTCTGGTGGCTGTGGACTGGCAGCACGAGTCCTTGACCCAGGAGGCCATGAGAGCCTTTATATCACAATCAACAATGGAAGTTCTCAACTATTTCATGCTACCTCGCTCCGTAATCAACATCTACAAAAGTCAGCAGGTCAGATAATGGACTGGACTAGGTCAAGACTGTTTTAAAGTTCTGAAAAACAAAGATGTTCAAGTTCAACATAAAAGCAAAAATATTTTCAACAGTTCCACTGTTCCAGTTAAAACAAACCATTACCAACAGCATGAAAACACTGTCAGCTACCCAGAAGTAAATCATAGAAAAGATTATCCTGCAACCAGGTCCATTCACCCTGAATTACAGATTCAATACAATTCAAATAAAAATCCCAGCAGTCTTAATAGCCATGGACCAGCTCTGAAATTTAGAAGGAAATAAAAAGAGCCCAAAATAGTAAAGGCAATGATCACGATCAGGGGAAGAGATTTGCACTAATGGGTGTCAGTTTATTTTAAACATAAGGGGAGCTCTGGTGGCCTAGTGGCAAGGAGCTGCAACTACAATCCCAGAGGCGAGCGGTTCAAATCCACCAGATGCTTTGCCGGGGAAGGAGGGACAGTCTCCTCCTGTACCAGTCAGATCTGATTTGACGGTACATGCACACAAAAATAAGAAAATAAAAAAACAATTTAAAAAAACCATACAAAGATACATGAACACCACCAACAAAAAAGAGTGTGATATTGACATTTCTGTTATTGACTGCCCTCGAGTTGAGCACGACTCATAGCGACCCTATGAACAAAAAGCCTGAAGCACCTCTACAACGATCGCCATTTATCAAAGTTCATAGAGTTTCCGGAGGCAAGTTGTTTAGGAAGTGGATGCCACTCCGGCTTCCAATATATTCACATGGTAACCCAAAGGCATGAGCTTTGAATCTACCAGCTGTTCTGTAAGAGGAAGACAGATGGCCAATCTTCTCCTGTGCAGTTTACAGCCTCTGAAAACCCACCAGGGGACGGAGAGGGGTGTGTCAGCTCTGAGTCACCTCTGACTTGATGGCACACCACAATATACCAAAGACTGAAACACTGCCTGATCCCACATCACCCTCACAGGCATTGACCCCACTGTTGGTGTAGCCTCTTGTCTATTTGAGGGAAACAGAGAGTAACACTACTTAATGTTAATGTCTATAAATCTATGTGATAAAAATATTAAAAATGGACTAAACCAATACCAGAGCAAAAACATGTCACTTTGAAGACTAATGAGTATCCAACCCAAACCCTGGTTGGTCTTTTAATCACTTCACATGCCCGTGAATGCGGAACAATGGGGAAGGAAGACCCAAGAAAGGAGCCGTCAGAGCTGTGGTCTCAGTGAAGGACAGTGAATACCTCATGCCCCATCACAGGAATGAGCAAAGAAAGCACCAGCCGGCGCAGGATGCTGTGACGACAGTGGGGTGTGTGTGTGTGTGTGTGTGTGTGTGTGTGTGTGTGTGTGTGTGTTCCCAAAGGTCTCATTGATTTAAACAGGACAGAACAAGACAGGAATGTCATGGATTGAATTGTGTTTCTCCCATATGCATGAGCTCTCGGGTACCTTAATCCTTAAACTAATATCCCTCCCCTTGAATTTGGACTCTTCACCTCCACAAGGTGAGAGAATACATTGCTGTTTGGTAAAGCCATCCACTGAGGGTATCTTTCTTACTGCAGCAAGAGAGAACAAGACAGTGGAGGCAGAACAAGACATAACTATACTGAAACCCTGGCTCCAGTGGGCGAAATTCGGGTGTTGGAATCTGAGACCTAAAGTCATCAAACTTCCCTCCAGTCCTAAAAGGTTTGCTGACCATCACCAGTGGACAGAAGGCACAGCCTGGAGCAATCCACATACCTGTCTGCTGAGAAGAATGACAGACGAACAGACCCTGCTTCAAACTAATGAGTAAAATCTGGCTTGAAGATCTATAAATACTTCAGAGCCCTCTCCTGAAGTCCCAGGTGGGGAGCAGGGCACAAGAGAATTCAAGGACACGCAGAGATTCGTGAAACAGGAGCAAAAAGCTGTAGTGAGCAGGCCAGGCGAGAGAGATGAAAGGGGATGTGGGTAACACAGCACTCACTGCAAGAAATCAAACAGCACTGAAATATTCACAGGGAGGAGAAGCAAAGCTTACATGGCATAAAAATCAAACCAGCGATGTTCGGAATACACATAATGGAGATATAGACAGATAGACGAGAGGAACAGGAACAGGCAGGTACGAGGGACTATACCTAAGATCACACATAGTTTCGAAAGATGGTATTTCCACACTTGTAATAGAACATGCTGTAAATATATCCACACAGATGGCAGAGTAAACAAAGGGCAAAGCCATGTGAGCTCCTTAATCACAGCCAAGCATCCTGAGGGAATGAGCTGGTCTGAGAGCCTCAGGACCACAGTCTCAGTGAACATCAAGGTCAACTGGCGGACATCAAGGTCAACTGGCATAGCACAGTCCACAAAGGCAATGCACTGCATCCTAGCCATGGTGAGAAGGGACAGGGGTCTTAAAAGCTTACAAGTGGTCTTCAAAGACGCCACTATTGGTCCCTACCTCTCTGGAACAAGGAAGAGAGATGAAGAGCACATATATAATGAAACAACTAGTCTAAAGGATTAATGGACCACTTTCACGTCCATCTCCACAACCCGGAGACCAGAAGAACTAGACGGTGCCCAGTGACCACTGTTATCTCTCGAAAGTGATCCCTATAGATGACCCTGGATAGAGCTGGGAGAAAGCTACAGCATATGCCTCATATGTGCTACCCATTAGCATCGAGTGGATCCCAATTCATAGCGACCCTCCGCTGGGCTTCCAAGGTTATAAATCTTTATGGAAGAGACTGCTCACATTTCTCCCAAGGAGCAGCTGGTGGATTCAAACCACCAACCTTTCAGGTGGCAGCCCCACACATCCCACAGGACACTACCAGGGGTCCTTTGTGGATTAGGGATAAGCACTGATACTCTACATTGGAAGTACATACTTCCGTTTTTACCCTAGGTTTTGTAAGCTCATCTCTGTCATAGTTTCCCTTTATTTTACAACGTGTGACTTTGCCATCACAGTGGGGAAAGGATGCCCAAACCTTAGCACATCTGCTACGCTGCTGTCGCCAATAGTCCTTTATAACTTCATAACTTTGCATTTAATTCTTGAATCCAAACTCAATTTACCTTCTGCATCAGCATGAGGAAAGAATACAAATTCATTTTCCTCTCAGATATTCATAATTTCTCAACAATATTTACTAAACTATTTCCTCACCATTTTGTAGGCTTTGGGGTTTTGTTGCAGGAGACCCTTACTTCGTCCTCCAGGGCTGCAGGAGCAGACACCACGAGCACGCGTTTTGACAGAGAGGACTGCGCTGCCGCACTGTGTAGGAGGCTAGCACCCCAAGTCCATGCCTGTGCCCCGGGTCCAGGCCCGTGCCCCGGGGAGGCCTGGCCCCGGAAGGCCGTCTCTCTCTCTCTGTGGCTTGGAGGAAGGTCCTCTTCCCTTCACTATCAGCAGCGACGATAAGAGGCTTCCTACCCACCTTACGGTTCACTGCCTTGGAAACTCGATGCAGGTCGTCTTAAGTCAGAACGGATTGGGTGGCTGTGCGTTCAGCTTTGCTGAGTATTATAAACAAGGCCCTGGTGGCACGGTGGATAAAGTATTTGAGGGCTGAATTAAGGGTGGGGAGGTGGTTAGAACCCACGGGCTGCTCTTCAGGAGAGAGAGGAGGTGATGGGCTTCCGTAGAGATTCCCAGCATTGGAGACTCCAAGGGGCAGTTCTGCTCTGTCCTGCAGGTGCTGTGAGTCGGGACGGACCAGATGGCAGATCCGGCTGCTTTATTACAAGCAACCACTTTTCTACCCGTTTCTGCTACTGTGGCGGCCAGTGCATTGCTGCAATGCTGAAAGCTACACCACTGGGATTTCAGATACCCTCAGGGCCACCCGAAGTGGATATGGTTTTCAGTGGAGCTTCCAGACTAAGGCCGACTAGGAAGAAAGGCCTGGCGATCTGCTTCCAAACACAGCCGATTACAACAGTATATTGTTCAACACGCTGCTGGAAGATGAGTCCCCTGCGGTGGATACAAAGCGGCTGTACAGAGGAGTTGACCATGCTGTGACTGAAGACAGCACACGGTGCAGGGCCAGCACGATTTGGTTCTGCTGTGCATGGGGTCGCGCTGCGTGGGAGCAGACCCAGCGGTCACTAACCAGGGGACGTCACGGTGTGCGCTCCTCTTCACGCCTCCCGCCCTGTGTGTGGGGTCGCGCTGCGTGGGAGCAGACCCAGCGGTCACTAACCAGGGGACGTCACCGTGTGCGCTCCTCTTCAGCCTCCCGCCCTGCACGTGCAGCTCCAGTCAGAAGAGGCTGGACACCAGGGGATTTGGTTTGGACGTGCCTCCTTTCATACATTTACTTTTTAAAAGCCTATTATTTCACTTCTTTTTCAAAATGTTATTACAATCTGAGTGAAAGTTTGCAAGGCAAATTCAGATTCCATTCAATCGTTTCTATTCATTCTGTTCTATAACTTTAATTTCAGTACCCACACTTTCCCCAGTCCCTCCCTGTAGTTCTGATTTCCACTTATCCTTCTAGACCTCATGTGTCTTCCCTATCTTTAGTGATTGCAGACGATCATCCCTTTACTGGACATTGCCTTTGCCTTCGACCATCATAACATGTGGTGAGTTGTTCTGTTAACCGAAAGGCTGAGTGTCTCCAGTAGTTCAAATCCACCAGCAGCTCTGAGGGACAAAGATGGACAGTTTCCTCTTTCATGACTTACAGCCTCAGAAACCTGATGGAGGGTTCACCATGAGTCAGAATCCGCTCGAGGGCAGTACACTGACTACTTGTTTACAGATTACTTACTCTCCTCTCTCCCCCTGCACATCCTTGGTCACCATCTGAGAATCATCCCATGTCTAACTTTTCAGCTGTTTGTTTTGTTTGTCTGTTATTATTATTATTCATTTAAATAAAAATTTACAGAGACTTTGGATTTCCAATCATTCATTGTTACACTTTTCTCCCTCCCCCCCAGTTCACTCTTCTCTTTGAAAAGTAAAAGAAAAATTCTTTCATTGTTTTACAATCCCTCCCCCCAAGTCCATTCCACTATGCAGCCTTTGCTCTGGACTCCTGTCGTGACAATAATTCCTAATCATATATCCCTCTTAAACAGTTCTTTCCCTCCTTCAGTTGTTTATTACAGCGTTCTTACACAGTATTTGTCCTCAGTTTGGCTTCTGAAACATGTAACCTCTCTTGAGCACAGAAATACAAGCAACTCCCTAGTCAAAAGCTGGCTTAGAGCTGATGATGTGACAGCCTGTGACGTTCCCACACCCCCACTGCAATGCAGACCTAGGTGTGGATTAACACCTGAGCACTTAGGAGCTGGACCAGCCTCCACATGTCAAAAATGGAAATATGAACATGCTGTTAAGAGGTTTAAAAGAGATAACGGTGGGAAGCACTGGGCACAGCTTCCAGACCACATTAAAGACACAATAAATTGCTTTATATATAATTTTATGACCTGACTCATAATAGATGTGAGATAAACAACCCATTTTATGGTCCCCAGACACCTTATAGTGTAAGACTTGGGAATCTTTTGTTTGTTTTTTTTAACATCCCAGGGGGCCAGCGTGACTTGTACAGAGCCGTGGGCTAAGAAGCAACCTTTTCCACACCCTGCCTGTGATGATGGTTACTGTCAACTGGGGGGAACAGTCAGCCCCGCTCTTAGGATGTTCTGGCATGTGGTCCCATCCACTGACCTTGAGTTAAGCAGATGACCTTCACCACGTGCTTAGTCTCCTTAATGTCGCATGTTATGTGTTGTGCTACTAAGTGAAAGGCTGGTGGTGTGACCCACAGGCACCCCGAGGAGAGGAGAAAGACAGCATTCACCGGAACACCACTGCAGGGTCGCCATATGTCAGAATCACCCTGCGGGCAGGGCGTTGGGTTTTTAATGAGATAGTTTTCATCTACTTGAAAATAAAGGGCGCTCTGGTGGTGCAGCCAGCAGGGAGCTGTGTGGTTAACGCTCTGCCAGTTCAAATCTCCCAGAGAGAAAGATGGCCAAGCTCCTCTGTGCGATTTACAGTCTTAGAAACCCAACGCAGGGTCAGCTTTGAGTGGGTTCCTTCTCAGTGGCAATGAGTTACGGGTTTTGAAAGCCTTAAGAGCAAAAAGTCTCCCGGGTGGTGCTCTGCCTCCGAGTGATGAAGGGATATTTAACAGAACTCCCTCCCCCGCCCCTCTCGCTGGCCCCCGACCTACAGATCTGGGGACACAAGCCTGAAGGAGCCTCCTGTCTGTCCTCTACCCTGTCGATTTTAGACTTGCTGGTCCTCTGAGTCCATGAGCTAATTCCTTGAAACAGATCCTTCTCTCTCTGACCCTACTAACCAAAAGGCTGGCAGTTCAAACGCATCCAGAGGCATCTAGGAAGAAAGATCCGGTGATCTGCTTCTGAAAGATGCTAGCTGTGAAATCCTACAGAGCAGTTCTACTCCAGCAGCAAGTGTACGTGTGCACATGCATGTACATGTGTACACAGATGTAAACTGGCCCAGCTTCCCTGCTGTCAGGGTGCTCTGAGCTGACGCCACCGAACCGCGCCTGATTCAGTGCCATCCTCACAATGCCGGCCATAACTGTGTCAAAGCATCGCACTCAGCATCTTTCCTTCACTGACCCTCTTTTTTTTTAAAAAAAAAAATTTTATTTTATTTTTGTGTGCGTGTACTGTCAAATCAGATCTGACTGGTACAGGAGAAGATTGTCCCTCCTTCTCCGGCAGAGCATCTGCTGGATTCAAACCGTGCACCTTTGGGATTGTAGTTGCAGCTTCTTGCCACTAGGCCACCAGAGCTCCCCTTCACTGACCCTCTTCTTCTTCAAGCAGGATGTCTTTCTCCAAGGACTCGCCCAAAGTATAGGTATGTGTTGCAGACCGAGGGTAAAGTATTTTTATATTTATTAATAAGGAGACAGACTACCAGGAATGAGATAGAACAGAGAGTGTGAAAAACAGGGGGCCAGCAGTTCCCATGACTGAAGGCCTCAAACCATGCCTCTCTGAGGATTTACTGAAAATCATAGGGAAGGTAAACAAAGGGAGTACAAAACAAAAATAAGGGATCATGGGGAAGTCTTTTGCAGATACGGCCAAGTTCCTTTCTGTTTACTTTATTCTTATCTCAGGGAGGGATTCAGTAAATACAAACTAAGAACAATGTTGACTCTTAGGGAATGCCTTAGTGCCACAGGGTGAATTCTAGCTTGTATTAAGCCTCCCTCATGTCCTGATTTATTATTATTTGGTTTTATTATTAGCATTTGGTTTATTATTAATATTAAGTTTGATTTTCGGCTTCCCACCGGTATGAAGGCCAAAACCTACTACCGTTCACTCCTTTCCAACTCACAGTGACTCTCCATCAGGTTTCCAAGGGAGGACGCTGCCCACCATTCTATCGTGGAACTACTGGTGGGCTCCAAGGGAAAACCATCCAGCTAGTCAGCCAACACTTAACCTGCTGCGCAACCTGCTATCTCTAGACAGAAAGAGATAGAGATGGAGGAACAGCTACACAGACACATAAAGACAGATATGTAACAGAGACAAATAGGTCACACAGAGACAGATACATACTATAGAGACAGATCTGTACCACAGAGACAGATACGTACCATAAAGACAGATAGGTAACAGATATGTAACAGAGATAGATACGTACCATAGACCAATAGGTACCATAAAGACAAATAGGTAACACAGAGACAGATACATATTATAGAGACAGATCCGTACCACAGAGATAGATATGTACCATAAAGACAGATAGGTAACAGATAGATATGTAACAGAGACAAACAGGTAACACAGAGACAGATATGTACCATAGAGACAGATATGTACCATAAAGACAGATAGGTAACAGATAGGTACCATAAAGACAAATAGGTAACAGAGACAGATAAGTAGCATAGAGACAGACAGGTAGCATAGAGACAGATAGGTAACATGGAGACAGACATGTAACACAGAGACAGACATGTAATAGAGAGAGAGATACGTAACATAGAGAGATATGTAACATGGAGACAGACATGTAAGTGTCAGACACATAAGGAGGTGATTCTTCCATGCTGTCAAGTAGGAACCAGCTCATAACCGACCCTCCGGTGGGTTTTCAGAGCTGATGCATCACCTGGGAGAAGACTGCCCATCCTTTGGAGCACCTGGTAGATTCAAACAACCTGCCCCCTGCCCGGCCACTGAGCTCCTTGACACAGGAATGGGGCTGCATAGAGAGATGCAGTTGTGGCAGCCTGCAATTTGCCCTGCGGGAAAGATGAGTTACTCTACTTCCATGAAGATTTACAGCCGCGGAAGCTGGGGAGGTGGGCACTTCTACTCCATCTGAGGGGGTCACAAGGAGTTAGAACGGGCTGGGCAGGATTCTGCTGTTTTGCCTTTTCAGTAGTCAGAGCGTGTGTTGTTCCTGTTTCCCTAGAGAACACGGAGATGTCCAATCTTCCACACGCTCTTCCTCATCTTCACTCATTAATTGGGGTCAAGATGGTGAAGACCTCTCTTGTTATGAAGCTCTGCTTCC
Source organism: Elephantulus edwardii (assembly GCF_000299155.1). Lineage (NCBI taxonomy): Eukaryota > Metazoa > Chordata > Mammalia > Macroscelidea > Macroscelididae > Elephantulus > Elephantulus edwardii. The sequence goes on along the minus strand of NW_006399830.1, from coordinate 7,137,695 downwards.
CTAATTAAGCAGACAATTCTTACGGTGTAAGGCAGCCTCACAGAAAACTGTGGGAACCCACCTGAGCACAAGAAGAACCTGAGGGGTGCTTCTGATTGCAAAGACCCAACAGAACAACCCAGAAAGCCCCCATGCCCTCAGGCTCCTCACGCACACCATACTGCCGCTGAAAAGCACACTTCAAGAACAGAAGCTGATAAACCAGTCAATCAACTTGAAGCCACACTCAGGAAATTAAGTGATTTAGACTGAAGCCTTTTTACCACTAAGTCATATCTTATCATGCCTCATTATTATCCCTGTCAATGCAGCTCACATTCAGATTTTAAAAACTAACTGATAAGACTTAAGGTTTCCTGTTCTCCACTCCTCACAGGGGCCTAGGATGGTCAGGGGAGGTCACAGGGCAGTCTGGAGGGAGGAATTTCTCTGGATCTGTGCTATGCCTTAGCCTGGGGCTTCTAAACCACAGAGCCTGAGGCAAAAGCTTATGGGTCAGAAGAGGCAATTCTATGGTGACTCTACAGAGTGGATTTGTGGTTGCCTGGGGCTTGGGGTCAGACCCAGCAATGACTGCAAAGAGGCTGAGGGGTCCTTTGAGGGTGGGAATGTTCCAGAATTGGATGTTGTTGATGGTTCCTCAACAGTGCAAATTTGCTGTCACTGAATTACAGAAGTAAAACAGGTGAATTTGGTGGGATGCCAATTAGCCGAAAAAACCTCAGGACAATAAAGCTCAGAGCAAAGACCTCACTGGGAAAGCAAGAGCGGAGAAAAGGGTGCAGAAGGCAGGCAGTGGGCAAGGCTACTCCGAGAGGAAGTGGGGCCATGCTGGACAAGTGTCCAATCGGCTGGCAGCTTTGTGGAGGGGTGCTGCCTCGGGTCTGTCTGTCCCTGGCAGAGCAGAAGGGCATGCGCACCAGTCCCAGGCCTCCCTCCCTTCTGGGGAACACAGGAGCACAATTGGGGTCCAGCTTCTCCTCCACCACCACCTGCTAATCTTTCTTTTCCTCCTCCTCTCCCTCCCTGACACTTAGGTGAGGTTTAGGGAAAGCTCACAGATCAGCTCATTTCCCACTCAAACACTGATCTGCATTTGGTTGTGCGACATTCACTGCACCCCATTCATCAGCAGCACTCTTCCCCACTTCCTCCCTGGGCTCCCCATTTCCAGTCGGCCTTCTTCTCTGCCCCTCCTCGGTCCTGTGAGCTTTGGTTTTGGGGAAATGCTGCCACGGATCAGGAGGATTTTTTAGTTAGGGCTGCGTGTTCTGAGGAGAGCGTCCCTCAGGAGTGTAAGCATCTGTTGTTTGACCACACGTGGATCCCTGGGGAGGGGTGGGTGCCAGGCTTGGGTATCCAAGGGCCGCAGCCTTGGGTGTCTGCTCTCTGTGCATCAAGGACAAGGGACTGGGTAAGAGACTGGGGAGAGGGGTAAGGGCACTGTTGGGCCTATGCTCAGCGAGTGGGGGGGTCTAGAAATGGCACCCAGGGAGTGCTGGCCTGGAGGTTCTGGGCAGTAACATGCCCGGGAGCCCCAGACGCCTCTCTGCAAAGGCCCCCCGGCTGCTGGTTTCGTCACAGCAAGCTGGGGCTCATTAGCCCAGAAAGCTCCATGCCACCAAACTCAAAGCTGACACATCAATTGTTGTAAAAATAGCCCAAATGAACATGTTGGTAGCTATTTAGGGGCAGCTTGCTTCGTGTGCCCTATGGAACTGCATCCAGCATCTGCAAGCCAGAGATGGTGAACCCTGCCATCACAGGGCCCCAGGATGTCGCTGCTGTGCTCAGGTCTGAGCCTCAGAGTGATGCCCCACCCCCACCCTGTGACTGGGGAGACATGCCCGAAACACACAGGTAAGGGCCACCTCCTCTCCTCCTCCACAGAGACAGTGAAGCCTGCAGTCACAGGGCCCCACACTGCTGCTGCAGACCAGGACTCCCCACCCAGGGACACACACACACACACACACACACACACACACACACACACGCCCTGCCTACTGCCCTCCCTACCCAGGCAGCACTCTGCCTGCTTCCCTTTCGAAGGCTTCCCACACCACTGACCTCTGGGAGGTGTCCAGTTACAAACTACTGCTCCCTGATTTATGGCACAATGAAGAAATAAATATGCAATCTAAAGGCCAAGCGGAGTCTTGGTGGTTTAGTGTGAAATGTGTTGGGCTGTTAACTCCAGGGCCAGCAGTTCAAATCCACTAGGGCTTCAGCGGAGAAAGATGGAAGCAAGTTGCCTCCTGTAAACAAAACATGGATCAGTGTTTGAATGGAAAATTAGTTGGTCAGTGAGTTTACACCCAAACGCCGACAAAATGTTAAGGAGGGAGAGAGGAAGAGGAAGGAAGAGAAAGGAGAGTCAGTGGAGGAGGAGAAGCTGGAGCCCATTTGTGCTCCTGTGTCACCCAGAAGGGAGGGAAGACCAGGGCTGGTAGGCATGTCCTTCTGCTCTGCCAGGGACAGACAGATCTGACTCCTGCAGCCTCCAAAATGCACTGCAGGGTCCCCCTGAGTCAGGACAGGCATGACAACATGGGGAAAGGGAGGACCTAGCAGTCACATCTTAAAACAAGCAAAACTTACAAATATGATCTCAGTGAGTTTGCAAAGCAACCATACACACTCACGTTGGTTTAAGGCATTAACTTCAGTCCCATATTGTAGCAGCACTCTTCCTGATTCCTCGCTGTGATTCTCATTCTCACTGATCCACCCACGCTCCCCTTTTCTGCTTTCTGAACTTTATTCCTAGTGAGATCCCCACCTCCACCCCACCTTGATCAGCTCAGCTGACAAAACAGAAGTAAAAACAAAGAAAAATCCATGCTGTTGGGTCAAAGTCAGTCCCTCAAGTGTAACAGAGAAGGGATGAGCCCCAAAAGGTTTCCCTGCCTGTGACCTTTTGAAAAGATCACCAAGCCTTTCTTTCTTGGTGTTGCTGGCTGGGTTCTAATAGCTCCTCTCAATTAGCAGTCTAGCGCTTGACATTTGTGTCATCCAGGAACATTTAAGCACCTCTTAGAGCCCCTAGATTTGCTACATGGAGGTGGCAGCAACCCCATGCCACATTCACAGGAGTAGCACAGGGCGCTGCTCAGAAGTTAGGGTGCACGCAGGTCTGAGGCTGCACCTCTGAGTCCTGGTGGTGGGAGGTCTAGGATCAGTTCTATCCCATTGCTGCTATGTGACTAACCCCCAAACATCTCCACAGAAAACAACTCTAGAAAATGCGTGTCCACGCCAATCAAGGTCTCTCTGCCCCCCCTTTCCTCCCTGCCATCACCGTTTCTATGGCAACCAGCACTTGACAAAGGCAAACGTGGGAGTCGATAAAACAGATCAAAACCAGAGGCGCCAAGTCCTGCAGATGAGCGCCTCACCAGGAGAGCCACGTGGAGGTCCAGCGGTCACTGCGGGGACAGTCTGTGGCCGGAGAGAAGTAACATACTTCTCCAACATCCCTAGTATCCAAACCAGCATCTCAGAGCCTCCAGCACAGCACCAAAGCCTCAGCACAGAGGTTCGTTTGGGGCTGCCGTCTGCGGGTTTCCTGGTTTACAGGATGGAGCTCTAGGTGGGAATTGCTGTCTTGAGCATCTAAAGAACAGCACCCTGGATGCCACCAAACCAGATGAAACCTTCGAGCCAATGCTGACCCCCAGCAGTCCCAGAGGACACGGGAAAGCTGCACTCATGACTTTCCAGGCTACCAGATGACCTCATCTTTCCTCCTCAGGGCAACAAGTGGGATTGAACTACCAACCTTCCAGTTAGTAACTGCACGCTTTAACCACTGCCCCATCAGGGCATCGTGTGCTGGACAGAGATGCTTCAAGGACAGTAGGCATCATTTTGACCATGGTGCCCAAGCAATCCTAACTTTCCTTGAGGGATGAGAAAAGCATTCACCTCGTCAGGAGAGCGTTGGGAAGAACTGGAGGAACCTGGTCGTGGACATTGATGGGTGTGATGGCCAGTAAGCCACGAGGCCTGTCCTTTTCTCTCCCTCTCTGGGGGACAGAGAAAAAGGAAAGTGCTTTCTTACTCCATTCAGTAAGTGCTTTGGCTAAACTCCACTGGTCCATCCTAGACCGTAGATGAGAAGGCAGGAGGAAGAAGCAGCAGTTTGTGCTGTTCCTTGGAAGAACCAAACTATGCAAGGTCCAAGGTGCAGCATTTGTTCAAGGATGAAACCCTGAAGGCAGGAAGGGTCAGGATACTGAAGGGATCATGGAAATGAGGATAAAGAATAAGAGAGAATAAAGGGATGAAGTTGGGTTTTGCTCTGTAAACTTGAACTCAAATCACAAGTGAAAGGACAATGTGGGCAGGCACAGGAACTGTGGATGGCACCTCACCTTGGTCCCCCGACGAGCTGATGATGTGCTTTGTTGACAGTGTTCAACAAGGGCTCAGCTGGTCCATGTCCACATGGAGTCACGGCAAGATCCATGAGGACGGAACGTGGACATTCCTCTCCAGTGACATCTCGTAGCAATCCATGATTTAGTGAAGCAGGTAACAAGGGCTCCTTTCTCCCAATGAAAGTCTCATGGTAAGGACTTGTGTTCTCAACCCAAAGGCAAGTGGTTCAAATCTATCGGCCACTCTGAAGAAAAAAAGATGGACAATCTCCTCTCGTGGGATTTACAGGCTCTGAAAACCCAGTAGAGGGTCAGCTGTGAGTCTGTTCCTACTCGACGCACTTAACAACAACAACTGCCATCAAGTGGATCCTGACGTAGAGCCCTGCGGGACAGGGTGGAACTGCTGTGTAGTACTCCCAAGGCTGTGAGCTTTATGAAAACAGTCTCCTCTTCCTCTACAGAATGAGTTCAAACCACGGTCCCTCCCATCAGTTAACAGTTGGACGACTGACCATCGCACCATGAGGGCGGCCCTGGAATTAAGACAACTGAACCTCAAAATAAACATGTGACTCACACGAAGAGGAGGTACACACACTTTCTGACCAGCTTGCCCTTAAAATACACACACACGGCCTGCCTGCCATTTGGATCCTTTTTGCATGCCATGCACCTGAGTGTCTGGGTGGTGTCTGGGTGTCTGGGTGGCGTCCCTCTCAGATGGTACAATAAAGGCCTGTTTATTTAAAAAAAAAATACACACACACACACACACTCACATGAGCATACTATCACTGTACTGTTAGCTGATCAGAGAGACAGACACACATACACACACAGAACAATAAAAGAGAGAGTGAGCCTTCCCTGAGAGTCGGGTCCTTGGAGTGGACTCCTCGCTTCCTGACCTGGAAGAGAAGAAATGTCTGTCCCACAGAGCCACCCTCTTTTGGATGCAGTGGGACGAATGAGAGCACTAAGACAGAAGGAAAGGGCAATTAGCTTGTGTATCCCAGAGAGTTCTACCCATTGAGACGTGCCATGAACCTGTACCGGCTGTGCCAGGAAGAGTCTGACCCTAATCAGCCGCCTCTGCGCAGGGCCACACAGGGTCTAAGGAAGGCAGGGGTGCTTATTTTCTGAATCTGATCTGAATTACGTAAACAGGAGCAGAACACCCAGCAGAGGCAAATACATCGAGGGGACCATGAGACTGCAGGACATGGAGGCGCCAGTGAATCTCACCCATTACGACTTGACTCAAGCACTCTCCTAAAAGGGGCCCTGGTATACTGCATAGTGTACTTGCCCGCTAACCGAAAGGCTGATGGTTCAAATCCACACAGTGCTCCAAGGGAGAAAGACAGGTAATCTCCTCCCTTAAAGACTTACAGCTTCCGAAAAGAGAGTTTTCATGAGCGGAACTCGACCTAACAACAGTGGGTTTGATTTTTTTCATTTTAAAGACTGAAAACATTTGGTTTTCCTTGTCAAACTCAACTCGCAAAAAAAGGAGAGGGGAGAACAATTGGAAGTAAGACTAGAAATGGGGGAGAGAAGATAGATGGGCGGGAAGTGCACTGCCACTGGACTGCAAGGCGTGGTGTCGTTATTACAGGGACCCACATTCAGCGCTGTCATTCCTGACAATTTCAGCAGAACCGTTAACACTGAGGAAACAGGCTTCTTACTGTCTGACGACAAAGCGGAGAGAGAGTGTGAGAGGGCGAGAGAGAGTCAGACAGACAGCTGGATAACAGTAACACTGGGGAGGTCAGTTATTATCAAGTACTGAAACAGTCATTTCCACACCTCCTTTAAATGAGACTTTCTACAAACGAGCGTGAGGACTTGACTGGCTGAAGCTCTCCCGTGACCTGAGCAACCAACACCACCTCTGTTCACACGTCCCCCCCATGTCTCTCAATCTGGACACAAACTGTCCATGCACTTCCTGCCTCATGGTCACTGAATACTGTCGATCTGCAACTGATCCATAGCTGACCCTCCAGGAAGTTTTCAGAGACAGTGAGCTGCATGGGAGGAGACTGCCTGTCTTCTTCTGTCAGAGCAACTGGTGGAGTAAAACCACGTGCTTTTGCGTTGACAGGACAGCTCTTTGGCAACTAAGCCACCAGAGATCCCTTCCTGTCTCCTTAACATGTAAGCTCTGGTGGCCTCGTGGTAAGGAGTTGCACTGCCAACCCAAAGGCAGATGGTTCAAATTTACCAGCTGCTCCACGGGAGACCGATGGGCCATCTCCTCTTGCGTGATTTACTGCTTCTGAAAACCTGCTAGAGGGTCAGATATGAGTCTGCTCTGACTTTACCGCAAACAGCAACAGACACTGAGGTTGTCACCTGCCTCTGAGTTGCCCCCAGCACACGCCAACCTCATATATAAGGCAAGAAAAAGCCACAAGGCCCTTCACATCTTCATGACCGGTTGTGGATCAAATCGTTGTGACCCAAGGATCCATGGCTGATTTTCTGAAACAAAGCTCCAGCCTTACTTCCCAGCCTGTCTGAGTCTGGAGGCTTCACTGAAACCTATTTGGCAACCCAGCACCGCCCAAGCCTCCAGAGACAGAGAGTGTTTGCACATGAGCTGCACTGACCATGGATACTTGAACTGTATTTCCAAAAGTTATATGTTGGAATACGATGCAGCACTGAAAAACAAGGAACTCAGGAAATAGTATACAAAATAGGTGACCCTAGAGAACGTTATGCTGAGTGAAATATCTCAGTCACAAAAGGACAAACACTGCATAATGCCACTGTTATAAAACAGGACTGACATGGGGGTTGGGGGGGGAACTAAGAAAAGAGGGGATAAATAATGTACACTGCATTGAAACAGATGAGGGAGAGAACTGTTTAAAAGGAATACGTGATTAGGTATTATTTGCATGACAACAGTCCAGAATAAGAGCTGCATCGCAAAATGGACTAGGAGGATGGGAAATTGTACAACAATGAAATAATTTTTTTCAAAAAGAAAAGTGAATTAGGGAGGTGGGTAGGGAGAAAAACGTGCAACAATGAATGAACGGCAATCTAAGTTCTCTATAAACTTTCATTAAAATCTCATTTAAAAAGAAAAATTAAAAAAAAAAACAAAAGTTACATGTTGTAAATCTTGACCCCTATGGCTATGCATGGTGGTCCGTGTGTGCAAGTAATCGCAAATTTTTGGGGTCCTACACTTTTTCGGGCTTTGGTTTGACATGCAGGACTGCTCTTACCCCCAGGAAAGAGGCCCTTGAGGCTTGGGGCTAGGGGTTAAGGTGGACAGTGGCTTAAAGCCCCAAAGGGCCCTCAGGCCTGGTTCAAATTGTTTTCCGGTCAAACATTCTTCTAAGCGGTATAGCACTGGTCTGTCCATTTGCTGTACAGAGGTAACTCATGGCTGCTATGAAGCTGAACACTGTGACACTGATGTGCCAAATATGATAACGGTTTCCCATGGCGGACAGTGTTTCGTGGAGCTTCCTGATTAAAACAAGCCTAGAAGCAGGAGTGGCATCCGCTTCTGAAATGGCTTGCCTCTGGCAACTCTATGAATAGTGCTCAGGCCTTTCATTCATAGGGTCGTCTATGAGTCGTCTATGACTCGATGACACCTAACAACAACATGCCTATGTTTCGGGAACCCAGGTGGCTTCATAGTAAAGAGTGGCTATGCCAACCCAAAGGAACACAGTTCGCATCCACCAGCTGCTCCAAGGGAGAAAGGTGGGCCTTCTCCTCCCATCAAGATTCACAGCGTCAGATGCCCCATGGAGGTATGAGAACAGACTCCGCGGCCGTGGGTACACAGTACAGACAACCCATGGAATGGCTTGTCCTTGTTACGTGGATGAAGCAGGACTGGCCTAAGGTATATCTTGACTCAATCGCTTCTGAGACCTGAAGGGGATTAAACAAGCCAGCAGAGCAGAGATGGGGAAGAGAGATGCCACATGGGGATCTTCATGGAACTGGGAAGCAAGCTGATGAGAAAAAGGTCCCTCAAAGTCAACAGAGACAGCGGAAGGCTCCCCGTGCAGCTGGCGCCCTGAATTCAGAAACCAAGCCTCCTAAACTGTGAAAGAACACGTTGCTGTTTGTTAGCACCATCCCCTTGTGGCATCTCTGTTCTAGCAGAACTTGGTAACCGAGACAACTCTAAATCAGAGTAGGTAAATAGCAGTGAAGGATCATCTGTCCATCTAAAACAAGGACACGCGAGCCAGCACAGAGAAGCAGTGCCCCCGCAGCACACAGGCACGAGGGAGCTTGGCTGGGTTTCTGATATATCCAAGACTTGAAAGGAAACAAGTATTTCCTGCTTAGAAGTCAAGTCCAATCAGACGAAGGAAGACTCCATTCTGCTGCTTAGAAAGAAGGGTAGATTCAGACTTTTCCTTAAACTTGCTCTTAACAAAGAGCCCCAGATGACATCATGGTTTATGTGCCAGGCTGCCAACCAAAAGATCAGAGGTTCAAATTCACTAGCCACTCCAAGTCGGAGAAAGATGAAGTAGTCTGCCTCTTGCTTCAGAAACAATCCCACAGAAGCGGGCTCTTCTTATTTTTTTTAAAACATGATATCTATCAGCCATGGTGGCTTAGCGGATCAAGTATTGAGCTGCAAATCCAGAACCCAATGGTTTGAAGCTACCAGCTGCTTCACAGGGCAGTCGGGTTGCATGGAGATTTAGTCTCAGAAAGTCCATGTGCAGGTGTACTCGGTCCTGCAGTCACTGAGTGAGACTCAGTTCAAGGGCTCTGTGTGTGTGTGTGTGTGTGTGTGTGTGTGTGTGAGTGAGTGTATATATATATGGGGAGGTGTATATATGTATATATATTTTTTATTGTGCGTGTTATATATATAAGGGGTGTGTATACATATGATGTATATGTGTGTGTATATATATGATATAGAGATAGAGATAATTACTCATTGTTGCTGTGTACCATAGAGTTGGAACTGACCCACAGCTGACTCTCCAGTGGGTTTTCAGAGGCTGTTAATTGTACGGGAGGAGACTGTCCATCCTTCTTCCGTGGAGCAGCTGATGGCCTCAAACCACATGTCTTTGGGATTGCAGTGCAGCTTCTTGCCTCTAGGCCACCAGAGCTATAGTCTACGTGTGTGTGTGTGTGTGTGTGTGTGTGTGTGTGTGTGTGTGTAGTTCGTTCAATCACTCAGCTGTCAGTCGGCTGTCCTCGGGTGGCTTGTGTGCTGCCGAACTGCCTGAAGCTCTGCTGTAGTATTTAAACAATAGCAGCACTATCCAGATGGGACGGGTTTCAGCAGGAAAAAGCCCCCAGGGGTCTGGTTCCAACAATCAGCCAATGAAAACCCAACGGACACAGCAGAACACTGCCTGGCACGCTGCCAGAAGATGAACCTCCTGGATTGGAAGGTATCAAAACACAGTGGTCACAACATTGGACTTGAACTTAGTAAAGGTCACGAAGCTGGCCCATGACCAGGCAGAGTTACATTCTGTTGAGCATGAAGACATCTTGACTTTGAGCCAACTCAATAGCAACCAACAACAACAACGTGTGGTCGGCTCACAGACCCCCTGAGTGAATTTGACATCTAAAGCAGCAGAGCTAAGACTCTGGCAATGCCCACCTCTTACTCCCAGAAGCTCCTATACTGGGCACCATGGTTTCTCTCCCAGCAGCAGGGCAAAGTGGGCGGCAATCAGTCCAGGCAATACATACACACCCCACCTGCCCTTGGCCTTGGCTCCTGCCTCACCTGAATTTCTCTTCCGTGCCAATTACCAGGAATTGCAACAAGAGTAAGAAAGAGGCCCCCAAAAAAGCAGTGAGCTGGGGTCATCTTTCACCTTCAAAAGGGGCAACCAGTCAACAGAAGAGGTCATTCCCCACTGTCTGTGCCAGAGGCAAGTGGGTCCCCAGGAGAATAACACAGAAGCCCAACCTCTAAGGCAGGCAATTCCGTTTGCAGATAATTCTATTTTAAAGTGGAGTCCTCTCTGCCACCTTGATCATTTTTGTAGAATTCATACTGAAAGGGCATAAAATGTCACACCATCTTGTGTGTTCCTCACTTCCATGTGTTCTTTGCGAGGAAATTGGGCCTGGCTGTCTCTGAACTCATCGCCAGCGCCCACGATGTCAAGGGCCTACCATTTCAACAGGGCGTACATCGGCAGTGGGCTAGACACCAGCGTGGAAAGCCATAGCGGTGGGAAACACTGTGTGAAGCCGACATTTGGCTCCCAGCTATGAGTTCCTGGCTGCAGGGTAGAGTCAGACCACCTCGCTCACAAGGGAGTTTCACTGACTCAAAGACATCAATGCCCTGGAACAGCGTCGGCACACCTGGAGGTCTCTTCTTTCTCTCCTGGACTGACAGGTGTCTTCCCAAACACGCCTATGACGACGTGGGTAGGTCGTGATTCTCAGTGTTAGATGATCCTCCTCCGTTCTGTGGGCTGATAGCATCATTCTATGTGTTGAAAACCCTCACGTAGTGGCATAGTGTAATGTGTCAGGGCTGCTAACTGAAAGGCTGGCTGTTCAAATTCACCAGCGGCCCCACGGCAGCATGATGGGCAGTCTCCTGTACAAGATTTACAGCCTCAGAAACTCAGCAGAGAGTTACTATGAGTCATTAGCAGTGGATATGATTTTTTTGGTAAAATGATTATAGGCAGTTATGTTAATGAGGAAGGTGACATCTACACAATCAGGTTGTTGTTTGAGACAATCTCTTAAGATATAAAAGAGAGTAAACAAATGAGCAAACATGAGAGGGGACCCCTCCTACCACCAAGAGAGAAGGGAAAGGTGTAGAGTGAGTCTTTTGGACCCAGGGTCCATGCACTGAGAACCTCCTATACCCAGGGGACTGATGCCAAGACAGCCAGAGCTCCCATGGATGCGAGGCCCACCGACACTGGCAGGAAACAAGGCCCTTTCTCCAAAACTGTGAGCCAATGAGAAAGCCTTTCCCTGGAGCAGGCACCTTCACTTGGACTTCTAGCTTCCTAAACAGTTACAGTATAAGCCTTTATTTGTTGAAGCCATCCATCTGGGCTCAGTCAGGGTGCACTATACACTCCCTTTCTGGGCATTAGTATATATCCTTACCTGTAAAATTGCAAGGAAGTGGCCAGGAAGGAGACAGTGACACCTGAAGATTGCAGTCTAACAGTCTGTATTTCCCGGATTATATCTGGATGACTCATGAAGGCCAAACCCCACTGCCAAGTATTGTGACGGTTCACACACTGACAGGAGACCCGTCCTGTCCAGGTCAGAGTGACTGAAAAGCAAGGTAAGCACAGGCTTACTGGTGCTTATTAATCTGTGGTGAGTGTTTCACCACAAGCCCACGTAAACTCGTGTGAAACTGGTTACTACATAGGTTAGAGAGTAAGCACCAGTACACCACGCCTACCTCGCATCCTGGACACTGTCCTCGTCAGGGGCTGTCACCTTCCCCAGGTGCTGGGAGGCTGGGAGGGAGACAGATGCCCGCTGGATCAAGAAGCAGAATCTTTGATGTGGTGAAAAAAAAATGCAAAACGGTCCACCACAGATTAGGAAGTAAATACAAGGAAGCTTTGCTTATTGGGTCATCCCAGTACTGGCTGTACCCTAGAGAAACAAGAACCTCAAATCAACCCACCGCTCTCAAGCAGATTCCAACTCCTGGCCACCCTCCCAGGCGGTTTCCTGAGGCCGTAAATCTCACAGGAGATCGGCTCATCTTGCTCCCTTGGAGACTCTGGTGGATTCGTGCTGTTGACCTGCCAGGTAAGACCTAACTCACTGTGCCACCAAGGCCCAACAGAGATGGGCGGGAGGGCAGAAAGTCCCCGTGCCATCCTGAAGAGGAGATGCACGGCAGCCGGACATTGGACAGCACCAACAGGCCACGCAGTGATCTTGGGTCAGCCTGCAGGCTCTTCGTCCAGAACCGTGTCCACTCTGAGAGACCCTGCTTCCCAGGGCCCCCGGTCTCGTTGTCCCAGAGCTCCTCTGATGTCAGAGAGGAGATTTCAGGTTCATAGGAAATATCAACAGTTTAGCGTATGCTCTGGAATAATGGTGCTGCAGCCGATGTCCGTCCACGCCCCTGGGCACTCCCCCCTTGTCACAGGGGCATCTATCAATGCCAACGCATCCTCAGTGCAGAATGTGCATCACTGTGACATCTGTGGTCCTGATGGTCATTCCTCTCTTCTAGTGAGATTACCCAAAGGAAGTAAAATGGCATTTCCAAGACTAGGAAACTCCCCTGAACCTTTGCTCCTGCCGACTCTCTGACCGCTGTACACCCAGAATGCGCAGTGGCACTAACTGTGGTCACATCTACTCTGACCCACGCTGACGATAAGCACAACAGGATAACCTGTCGCCTGGCTCTGCGTCACTCCAACAATTGCCAGGACGTCTGACTCCATCAGGGCTGCTACGGTAACAAGCAGGGTCTCCCACCCCCTCGCCAGGCCTCTACTTCACCAAGTTGCATCATTTCTTCTTGCACTGAGGTGTCCACAGCAAGTGAGCTTGTCTATTTAAATTCACGCTGACACCATTTATACTGGCTCATTTTCAGTACTAGATTGCCAGGCCTTTCTTCCTAGTCTGTCTTAGTCTGGAAACTCCACCGAAACAGGTCCACATATGAGTGTGACCCTACTGCTGTGTGACTCACCAGAGGCAACTTCCAGAATGACAGCCTCAGATGAGGCACTACGGTGCAACACACCAAGAGACTGTGATCGCTGGCAAGCATAAGTAACTCCATTCCTGAGCCCAACACTTCTGGTCATAACCTCCAGGCTGGCCAAATATCCAGCCTCTACTGGACTGACATTCCCCCTTTGGAATTTCTCCGGGGTAACAGAAATATAAGACCGAGTTGTGGTTTTGCTTGCACAAACCTCTAATTTTAAAGAGCACTGGGTTATTCTCTTGGAACACATGGCTTTTACAGGAGGTGAATGTACACTGCACCTCAATAAAGCAAATTCCCTTTAAGCTCCACTGCATTTGAGCAAGCTTCCTCACCTCTCTGGACTTCAGACGCCTCATCTGTAAAGCAGGACAACAATAAATGATGTCCTATCCCCTGGGAGGCCTGAAGGCAATGTGCTGAGCTGCCTGCGGGCCGCTGTGTTTTACTACTTTTGCCTTGATTGTGCTGTGCAGACACTGTGTCTTTCACTAACTGAAGGTCTGTGACAGCCCTGCATCAAGTAAGTCTGTCTGTCAGTGTCACTGCTCCAAGAGTTTATGCTCATTAAACATCTCTGGGTCACATTTCAGCCATCCACACAATATGTCAATCTTCTTTATAATATAACTGCAAAAAATATAATAGTGCAAACATAACTTCTACACGGCAAGGAAAAAGGCTAGGGAACACAGGGTGGGGAGAGCAGAGGGGAAAGAAAGCTCTGCTTTGGGTCCCAACCTGAGGAGAGGGAACCTCTTGACAGCCCATTCAAGATCAGACCCTCCCTGGCTGCCCCCGGAGCGGCATAGCTATAATGCCTCGGCTCCTCAGAGAAAGATAGGCTTTCTCTGCGATCAACAGCTGATGGCAGGTCGCCACGAGGTGGGGCCAACCTGACAGCCATGGGGAGCTGAGACCAGAGGCACAGTGGTGACCCAGCGGCAGAATTCTCGCCGTCCATGGCTCCTGACCTGTGGCCCTCACCCCAGCCCCCATGGTCTGTCTCTGAAGGCCAGTGTGCTGCTGTGATACAGGTCAAGCTTCCACAGGCCTTCCAGGCTGACACAGACAAGGAAGAAAGGCCAGGAGAGCTGCTTCCAAACCCCAGACGTGCAAGTCGGTGAGCACAGTGGTCCAGCCTGCACGTCTTGTTCTGCAGTGCACGGGGTCTCCAGGAGTAGCTTTGAACCAATGACCTTTGGATTAGCAACCTGACACATTATTCTCTATGCCCACAGACCTCTCTCAGTACATTATAAAAAAAAGATTATTTCCTAGAAATCCACTGTGAAAACCATTTTTAAAGAGACAGCTCCTGAGTGTAAAACGAGTTAGCACCAGCATGGAGGAGTGTGCAAGTGGAACCCGCGATGCCCGCAGAGACCCACAGGCTGCACGCTGGAGCCGAGAAGGGTTTTTAATCAGCCTTACTCTCCACTGGCCACGGCGCTTGGCACTCCGCTCAGGGGATGAGGCACATCGCCGAGAGCGCAGGGACACGCTCCGGCTCACCCTGCACACCTCTGTGGCATCTCTCCTCTGCTGTCTTAGCCTGTTACTAAATCTGTCAGTCACACCTCTGCCTTGGCTCCCCTCCTCAGCCAGAGTCTGATGGGCCAAGCTACAATGAATGCTGCCTGCCCCTGGGAGCCCAAATTTCTCCCCCTAGACTCGCTGTGTTTGTCTGCATCACCTGCAAGAGCAACTCAAGGTAGGGCCTGTCGTGATGGAGGCCAAGGTCCGAGGTCCAGGCGCTCTGACGTGTCAGCCTGGTCCCACCCTAACTGCTGTGTGCTGTCACGGTGATTCCGACTCGCAGTAACACCACGTGACAGAGAACTGGCTGACGGAGCTTCCGAAGCTGTAACGTTCCGGGGCACTTCGCCGGATGTTCCCTTCCATGAGTGGCTAGTGGGTTCAAATCATCAATCTTTTGGGTACCAGCCAAGTGCTTAACTGCTGGGCCACCAGGGGTCCTGACCCCATCCTCCAAACCCGCACTGTCACCTAGTGGATTCTGACTCCCAGCGGCCCTGTGGGAGGAGCAGGGCGGCCCGAGGGTTCCCAAGGTTGTAAATACTTAGGGAGCAGACTGTCTCATTTTTCTCTTGATAAGAACAACTGGTGGGTTTGAACTGCTGGCTGTTTGGTTAGCAGATGAGCAATTAACCATTATGCCACCAGGCTTGCGAGCCTCTCTTACTAGTAGAAAAACCTTAGGCAAATCATCTAGACTCTGAAAAATGGGGCCGTGGCCAAACCAGCCTCCAAGGGTCGTTAGGCATATTAAACACTCAAGATCTGGTATCAGTAAGTGCTCAGTGAGCAAAGAACTGTCTATGGAGCGAAAGAGAATACCTCAGTACAGATGGCTATGCTGGGGTCCTAACTGAAAAGCTGGCATTTGAACCCACCCAGAAGCACCTAGGGGGAAAGACCTGGCAGTCTGCTTCCCAAAAACCCAGCCATGAAAATCCAAGCGGGCAGTTTGACCCTGCAAGCACAAGATTGCCATGAGGCAGAACTGAAGCAGGCCATGGGATGGCCTCGTTGAGGTTTAGAAAGAAAAGAGAATATATGGAATACAGAGTCAAAACAGTATTCCGATTTCTCCACTGGGCCTGTAAGAGTGAACAAGTAACACCCACCAGGAACGTGCTTCTCAAGAAAGTCAACCGTAAGATAACGAAAGGGCAGTCTGCTTCCACAGCATCCCGTGTCAGGGGTCACTGAGTTGATTCTAACATGTAGCAATCCTGGGTACAACAGACAGGCACCGGGCCAATCCCGCACCCTCCTCAATCTCTGCTGCGCTGAACTGAGCTCAGGGTTGCAGTCCCGGGGTCAATTATCCTCCTGAGGGTCGCCCTCTCTCTGGATGAACCCGCACTTTTCCCAGAACAATGTCTTTTCCCCAGGACTATTCCATCCCTTACAGCACACCCGAAGCATGTGCGACAAGGTCTCAGCACCCTCGCCTCTAGGGAGCGCCCTGGCTGCACGTCCTGGGGTCAGATCTGCCTGTTCTCTGAGCAGTCCCCGGTGTACGAGATCCTCTTCACCAACATCACAATCCGAGGGCTTTGCTGGCTCCTCCGTCTTCCTCACTCATGGTCCACGTGAAGGTCTGCAGCCCTGGAAACCTGCGAACGGTCCTGTTTGGTCCTTCAGGGTCCCCAGGAGTTAGAATTTTTGATGGCAGTGCACTCTGGGGCGGGGGTTGTTTATGATGCTCTGTTGTCTTGGTTCCTGAGCTGATCCAAGGGCAGGGATAATATTTTTTTTCCTTTTTACTTCTGCTGCAGCCTGAATATTTGGCACAGAAGAAATATCAACATATAATAAAAATTTAGTGCTGCTCTCTATTTCATAAGGAAGCAGTAAAAGCTTTCTAAACCTTCAGAGTACTGCTCTTCTAAGGTGTAAATTTCCTAAATCCTCTCCTTGGTGGCTGGAGGTCAGCAGGCTTGGGAGGCCACCTGTGGTGTGCAAGGACAGCAGACCTCTCTAATGGCCCAGCACACCCTGCATGTGCCCCCTTTGCTACGGGCATGTCCCCCTTGAACAACACCATCCCCGTAACTAAAACCAAGTCACCCTCAAAGGGCCTCGCCCACCCTAAGCAGGCAGTCTTATCAACTGTATCTCAGACACTAAAGTTGATTTAAACTTGTAGTGACGCCATGTGTGTGCTCTAAGGTTCACAATGGCTCGTCTCAAGAAGACTTCCAGGCCTTCCTTCTGAGAAAGTCGACCAGGACTCACAGTGATGCTGTGAACAATAGCTCTGAACCCTCCCTATCCTGAACCATCTCACTGTCTCTGACCCCCCGTCCCCACTGCCACAGTCACTGTGTCCATCATCTCAGCCAGGGTCTTCCTCTCCTCCACTGACTACACTCTTCCAAGCATGATGTCCTTCTCCTAGGACTAGTCCTTCTGAGCCACATGCCCAAAGTACGTGAAATGAGCTTCTCAATCCTTCCTCCAAGGAGCAGCACCGTTTCACCCTCTTCAGAGGCATCGATTCTTCTCCTGCCACCCTATTTTCAAGTTTTTCTTGTGCTTCGGGTCAAAATTTACAGAGCAAAACTGTTTTCGGTTCAATTTTCCAACCTATTATGTTTGATGACATTACAGACACAACAGCTCTTCTTTCTTTCTGTGATTCTTATTTCTATTCATCCTCCTTTCCTGTCCCTGCCTGCTTTGAGCTTTCTCCCTGGGCAAATGCTGCCCTTTTGATCTTGTGATTCTTCTAAGGCATTACTGCCTCTCTGATGTTAATTACCATGTTTATTGTCTGGCTGTAAGTGGAGTCATGGTCAAGGTTGAGTCTGGTGCCAGTGTCACAGGATGTCTACAGGTCATAGTCTCAATGGTTCGATCACTCTCTATCAGACAAGCAAGCCCGGTCATTGTTAAGTGTTTGTTTTATTCCACATTTCCTCCTGCTGTGGTCCCTATCAGAGCACTCTGCAGTGATAGTCGGGCACCATCTAGTTCTTCTGGTCTCGGGACTGTGGCACGTATAGAACCTGCTTCTGGATGTCCTGCAGAACCAGTGTCTAAAGAATTCAAGTCACTCCTTACCAGAAGTGGTACTGTCAGCTTGATCGCTCACCTGGTGCACTAAATGTGGTTTGAAATGACTGCCCATTTTGTTAGCTGCTACTGAGCCCTGACTCCTAGCAGTCCCAGGTTCCACAGAGCAAAAGGCCGTCCACTCCTGCCCCATCCCCATGAGCAGCTCCAGGGCAGATCACTGTGATCCATAGGATTTTCTCTGGCTAATTCTCAGAAGCAGATCACCGCCAGCCATTTATTCCTGATCTTATTCTGGAAGCTCCGCTGAAACCTGTTCAACATCACAGCAGCATGCAAGCTTCCTCTAAAACACAGGTGGTGATCACGCCTGAGGTGCAGTGACCAAGAATCGAACTAGGGTCCCCCACATGAAAGGCAAGAATTCTGCCACTGAGTCACCCGTCAAGGAGAGAGGTCTGTCATCAATGAGTTTATCCTGAGGATATCTTGAGGGTCTGTGGTCAGTTCTCAAGGAGAAGCTCCAGGCCTTCGTGGGCAGAGGGCAGCCCTCCTGAAGAGAGGATGACTCATTAGTCCCCGGGCCTCAGCAGTCCAGTACTCCTGGACTGAACTACACCTTGGCGCAACCTGTAGCATCAGCATGCAACACATCTCCAAGCCTTTGTCCACACTGTTCCCTCCACCTGAAATGCTCTTTCCTTCCCTGGCTACACCTGATAAACATCTGCTCCTTCAAAACCCACTGCAGTCATCAGCCTCTGCAGGAAGACCTCCCTGAGCTCTCCTCATCTGCTGCCTTTGAAAGAACTGCTTGCTTGCTCCCTGGCCCTTACAGGGAGTTCTGGTGGTTTAGCACATTACCTGTTGAGCAGTTAACCAAAAAGTCAGAAGTTCAAATCCACTAGGAGCTCCATGGGAGAATGAAAGGCAGTCTCCTGTAAAGATTTACCATCTTGGAAACCCAAGACATGAGCTGTCATTAGTCAGAATGGATTTGATGGTAGGCCTGGTTTTGGTTTGGCCTTTACAGAGCTCCTGGGTGGTGCAAGCCACTAACATACTTGGTGCTAGCAGAAAGCTGGAAGTTCAAGTCCACCCACAGGTACCTCAGAAGAAAGGCCTGGAGATCTATTCCAGGAAATCCTAGGTCCACAGTTCTACACTGACACATCTAGGGTCCCCATTAAAGCACTGATTTGAGGACAGCTGTGTTTGGGGACCCTGGTACGTATGTCTACTGCAGCACTCACCATGTTTTATAATCTAATACCACACACACAGTCACTGATTTGCCGCTCACTGGACTAGAATGGAATTCAACTATTTGTTTAACTCTTTCAACTCTGACCCAGCATATAACAGAGCCCTTTACTCAGTGGATTTCTGGCTAATATTGGCTGAATCAAAACATTTTCACACAAGCAGGTTTGCTTGCAGGTCACTGACATTATTTTCCAGTCAGCCTTTGGTCATCAACAGTCCTCACCAGTCCTGCGGCATTCACAGGGCAGGAAACGGATGCCAGGCCTGGGGTCTGGAGAGAGGGGCCACCTTCTCAGACCCCGTGTTGCAGCTTCCCATCATGCAATTTCCATGTCACATCAGTACATACACTCATTTAGAGGGAAAACAATTCAATCCATGAAAACCCAGAGGAAACGAACTACAAGATTCTAAGTTCTTCACCTCCCGTGCCCAGGACCAGTCAGTGCTTGGTCACTGCTTGTGTTTTAGGAGTAGAACTTGCTAAATAAGAGTCCCTGGCTTAATTAAAATTAGTAATTAGGTAAAATAATTAAAAGCAAAATTCAAAACTAGTAATTGGGTAAAGGGAAAAGCTTAAAAAGCAGTATATGGTTTCATTTACATGACATAATCAAATCCATGTATGAGGTGTATTCACCTTTCCTGTTTGAGACACCTGCGGCGTGGACAAAAACAAATGGGTGCACTTCCTCTCGGCGGCTTCTTTTTGTTGTAAGTATGTGGGCAATGGGACATTTATCAGCCTAAGTGTTTATTACATGTACAGTTTCTGGGCATCAAGTCTATTAATCTGCTGTACAACCAACATCACCATCCAGTGCCAAATTCTTTTCCTGACTTTTAAAAATTATTCAGAACAAAGCAACATGAAAAATGCCAAAGGATGTGCCTGAGAAATGCTGCTTCCTCTTTGCCTGACCCCAGGCCTGGCACCAATTTTCTGCCCAGGAAATGCTTATGGAATGAGTGTGAACAAGACACTGTTCAAAGCTGACTAGAGACAAAAGCTGAGGCACAAACATACATGCTGTTGTTGTTGTTGTTGTTGTTATGTGTCATCGAGTCACCTGTGACCCACAGCAACACTGTGCACAGCACCTCTAAAGCCTGCCCTGTCCTGAGCCAGTCTCACTAATTACAACACACCCACCCCATTGCCTCAGTTACAGTATCAACCCATCTCATCTGGAGTCTTCCACTTCTGTGCTATCCCTCCACCCTTCCGAGCATGATGTCCATCTCCAAGGACAGTTCCTTCCTGGCCGTATGCCCAAATTATGTTAGGAAGAGTTTCAAGATCCTAGCCTCTAAGGAGAAACTTGGTTTTATCCTCTCTAAGACAGATCTACTTGTTTTCTTGACGCCCATGGTATGTTGAAGACTCTTCTCCAGCACCACAATTTGAAGGCATCAATTCTTCTGTCATCCTTAGTCATTATCCAGCTCTCTAATGAATAGCAAATAATTGCAAAGACTATGGCTTGGATTAGGTGCACCTTAATCTCTAGACTGCCACCGTTGCTTTTCAGTACTCTGGGGAGGTCCCTGACAGCAGATTTTCCCAATGCAATTCATCTTTTTATTTCCTGACTGCTGGTGTTAAGAGTGTGGATTGTGGAGCCAAACAAGCTGTAACTGTTAACAACCTCAATCTCTTCTCCATCTATCATGGTGCTGCCAATTGGCCCAGTGGTGAGAATCTTTGTCTTCTTGATGTTGAGCTCAATCCATACCGAAGATTACAGTATGCAGCAAGTGCTTCAGATCTTCTTCAGTTTCAGCAAGCAAGGTTGTGTCCCTCTGCATAACATAGGTTGGTGGTGAGTCTACCTCCAATCCTAATGCCACATTCCTCCTTATAAAGCCCTGATTCCTGAATGATCTGTTCTGTATATGGATTGAAGAAGTATGGAGACAGGATGCACCCCTCACACACTCCTTTCCTGATTTTGTACTATGCAGTGTTTCCCTGCTCTGTTCTGAGGACCGCTTCCTTGTCCAAGTATTGGTTTCGCACAAGCACAATCAAGTGTTCTGGGATTCCCATTCTCCTCAAGGTTAGCCACAGTTTGTTGTGATCCACACAGTCAAATGCCTTTGCGTAGTCAATGAAATACAGATAGACATTCCTCTGGTACTCTTTGCTTTCTGCCAAGAGACATATGCACACCCATATTCACTGTGATATTACAATGACAATGGTAAAGAGATGGAAACAACCGAGATGCCCATCAGCGGTCAAAGAAAGGGAGACATTCATAGAAGGGAGTACTACGCAACACTAACGAGGAGTGCAGAATTACTAAGAATCACCTAACAAGGATTAACCTGTTCCTACTGCACGAAACAAGCCAGTCACGGAGCTTCATATACCATATGAGTCTGCTGTTATAAAAAGGCTAAGGAAAAGTGTACAAACAGATGAACTATTGTTTTATGATTAGCAGGGAGAGGAAGGGAGGAGAGAGGAGAAGGAAAGTTAGTATTTAGGTAATAGATACCAGGAAGGTTGAGTGAAGAGAAATGGGCATAAAAGCACTGCATGGTTTCATGTCTCTGAAATGAGAAGATAGCGAGAACTCTTCTCCCACCGTCATCCAATGGGAGCTGACTCATAGCTGACCATCCTCCCCTCAGTAGTCAGGGCCGCTGGTGGAGTCGAACTGGCAGAGAGGCCTGGCCTTTGGGTTAGCACCACCCGAGCTCCCGATGAAGCTGGCACTTACCAGTAGTCCCAAGGGTGGGAGGGACAGAGGGAGCATTCATGTTAGACAGCATTACGTTTCTGTGAGGTTTCTTTTCATGGTGGTGCAACGGTTCCAAAGACGGTAACAAGACATGTGTGGAAGTTAAAGGATGCAATCAATGTCACTGAATTACACTTGCAGAAATGAGATCTTTATACCACAATAATAACAGCAATATTTTTTAAAGCTAGTCAACTGGCCCACCCATATTTATTCAGTCTTTACAGCTGTTGGGGGCCCAGGTGGTGTGGTTCACGGGGAGCTGCCCTGCTCACCCACAGGGGGTAACTTTCTGGGGGTCTGACTCCTCCAGCTGTTCCTTGGGGGAAAGATGAGCAAACTCTTCTGGAGATTTCCAGCCTCTCAAAGCCCTACACATTCCGACTCAATGCTAACAAGTCTGAAGGCTGAGGCCTGAGCAGTAAAAAAGATTCCTTGTGGCACCGTGTGCTGTGTGCTGGGCGCTTACCCAAAAGCCAGCAGCGGTTCAAATTCATCAACTCTTCTGCTGGACAAAGACGGGTAATAGCCTGTTAATATTTACAGCCTCTGAAACCAGAAAAAGGATCTCCATGAAGCCGGCTCGACTCACCAGCAGTGGGCTTACAGTGTGCAAGGCTCCACCATGAACAGGAAAGGGGATCTGAAAAGGGAAGTGTTTGTGTCCTCAAAGATATAACCTGGTAGAGGAACTAAGATACACATAAAAACCCTCCATGATTTATGACTGTGGTATGAACGAGGAATGGCCCATTTAGACGACAGGGAATATATCTTGTCTGGCTGAGCACTGGGTTTGGAAGAGGTGGTAGCAGAGAGAGGGAGCGGGGAAGGAACGGGCGGGGAGGGCGTTCATTCACACAGAACACATTACGAGCAGACCGAGACAGAGGAGCGTGCTCTCTGCCTGTCACTTCCACTCCAGCTCCCTCGTGTTCTCTCTGTTATGGTGTTTCTCGTGCCACTCAGTCAGTCCTGACTCACAGTGACCTCTGAACGACAGAACGGGACACTGCCCAGTCCTGGCCAGAGTCACCGTCCCTCCCAGGGTTGAGCTGGTTGCTGCAGCCGCTGTCATGGTTCAGAACAATGAAAAAGAAGTCCCAGCAGCCTCCTGCCATTCACGTGAGGAAGAGAGCCTGAATTTGCCTGCTGTCATCATCACCTCTTCCCACCCCAAAGCGTTCTCTGTGTCGAGCTTGAAGCCTGAGTTGAGAGACAAACCCGTTCCTGCTAGAGGTGTTACAGGCTGCTGGCTGCTTCTATCCCTGCATCCGATCTGTCCAGGGTGTCACGCATTCTCCACACCAAGCAGAGTCCTGATAAGGACGAGTATTGTAACTACTCACTGCCAGGCACCAGCTGTGTGCCCCACTCTCTGTCCAGTCCCGTGCAGTGCACCTCTGTGTGGTTCTTAGTAAGGTTGAGTAAACCAAGATCAGGAACATTGGTGCCTCAGTGGCAGAACTCCCACCTTCCATGCAAAAGACCCAGGTTCGATTCCTCGTCAACACACCTCATCTACAGTCACCATGCATCTGTCAGAGGAGGCTTGTGTGTTGCTGTGGAGCTAAAGAGGTTTCAGCCTCATACGCACGTGAAAGGTGGACAATGAACAAGGAAGAGAGGCGGAGACTCAGTGCCCTTGCACTGTGGTGTTGGCGAAGAAGACTACGCCAGATCCGGCAGAAGAACAAGTAGCTCTGTCTTAGAAGCAGGACAGCGAGAGTGCTGCTTAGAAGTGAGGACGGAGAGATTCTGTCTTACGTACTCTGAGGATGCTATCAGGAGTAAACAACCCCCGGAGAAGGACTTCACACTTGGTCAAGTACAAGGTCAGTGAAGAAGAGGAAGTGGTTGCAACCATGCATCCAATCACGGCCATGATTGTGAGGATGGTGCAGGAAGAGGGAGTGTTTCATTCTGTTGCATCTAGGGTTGTGACAAGATAGAGCTGATGTGATGGCACCTGGCAATAACAATCAGATCCAATAGGAGAGCACATCTCACTACCTCCAGCCCTCCACCCCGGACTGTCGTCCTCTCTCACCTGAGTCATACAACAGCCTCCATCACTCCTCCCTCTCCCCTTCTCGTGCTTTCTCTCCTGGGACAATCATCTTCATCTACCATTAGGAGATTTGCTCCCGCCAGTGAAGCAGAAGCCGCATGCGGACAGCCCTTGCTCCTGCCTTGTTCTTTGCTGGCTCCACGCAGCTCAGAGCAGTCCCGGAGGCATCACAGTGCTGACGGCTGTTGTCCAGATGGTCCTCACGGTGGCCACATGCACAGCAGAACCACCACCCCCCTGGTCCTATGCCATGTCCATGATCAGTGATGGACTGAACCATTTGGATCTACACGGTTTTCAACAGCTGATTTCTGGGAGCAGATCATCAGAACTTTCTTCCTAGTCCATGTTCGTCTAATCACTTTGCTGACACTTGTTCCACATCCTAGCAACACACAAGCCTCCACTGACAGACAGATGTTAGCTGTGCATGAGGTGCACTGGCTGGAACTGAACCCAGGTCTCTAGTACAAAAGGCAATAATTCTACCATTGAACCATCACTGCTTCAACGAAATAGCATAGATACTCACTCAACAAGTATCTGTTGAAAAGTGCATCAATGGCATTGCACCTTTGTTAGTAAAAACAAAGCTCTATGAGGTAGATATGATT